>NC_138204.1:51261090-51718590 GCF_964194415.1 Vipera berus | reverse complement strand
CCCACTCCTGCCCAGGCCCCCATAGGCACCCTTGATGTGAACGATGTAGAGCTGGCCACACCCACCCAGTAGGCCATATGCACTCTAGCCACGCCCACCCAGTAGGCCACGCCCACCCAGGCCATACCCACCCGGCCCCCTGAGGGCAACCGCAATGCTGATGCGGCCCTCAATGAAATTGAGTTTGACACCCCTGATGTACAGATTCCATGAAATCAGAAATCTTGAGCAGTCCAGATTCCTAACCAAACAAAACATTCTGTTCAACTGAATGCAACTTCTTGTTGTTAGTTGCAAAGTCGTGTTTGACCCATCATGACCCCATGGACAATGTTCCTCCAGGCCTTCCTGTCCTCTACCATCTTCTGGAGTCCATTTAAGCTCACGCCTACTGCTTCCGTGACTCCATCCAGCCACCTCATTCTCTGTCATCCTCTTCTTCTATTGCTCTCAATCTTTCCCAGCATTAGGCTCTTCTCCAGTGAGTCCTTCCTTCTCATTAGGTGGCCAAATTTCATTAGTTATTGCTTTGACACCAAAGTATTTGAGTTTCAACTTCAGGATCTGGCCTTCTAAAGAGCAGTCAGGGTTGATCTCCTCTAGGACTGACCGGTTTGATTGCCTTGAAGTCCAAGGGACTCACAGGAGTCTTCTCCAGCACCATAGTTCAAAGGCGTCAATTCTTTGGCGCTCAGTGAATGCAACTAGTTTCATTTAATGCTTTATCAGTGAGATGGATGGCATATAAATTTAATAATTAACATCTTTTTCCTTGATGAGATCAGAAATTGGTAGTCTAGAACTTCTCACCTTCATGCATTATTTTTTCCAAACATCTGAAAAGGTGTAATCAGTGATATAACCCATCATGCTTACTTTCTGTTGAAGTGTTATGTTCAAGTGAGGTATATATATATTATTTAAGACAACCTCCAGGGTCATCGCAAAAAGGCAGTATGGTCTAGAAATCAAAACAAAGGCAGGCAACTTCATCTTCTTCATCTCCTTTGTATTTCAGCTTCCAAAATTCCTGAAAATTGGTCATGCTGCTGTACTAATAGTTTTACACCAAATAACTGATGATCAATGATTGCCTATCCTAGAATCAGAATGGGTGGGCTATATGAAATCAAAACCCTATACCAGAATAATGTTCAGTTGGCAATGCTGGGCTAGTTGTTTTTTCTTAGGTTAATTCACTTGTGGCTAGGCTAGAAAAAACAAAACGGGGAGAACTATATAATGTATGGATGTGTAAATGAGTTTATTGGAGGAAAGGGGGGATGGCACTTCAAATAACAATATCAGTACACCAAAAACTGCAATTTTACTGAGAAACTGGTTAAGAAATTTAAACCTCCAAACCATTTTAAAGTACCGTGTGATACAGAAACTCCCAGCGAAGTATGATACGAAGACAGACATCAAATACAATGAAGATGAATATTTTGCCCATACAACTCCGAATTACCTGGGCTCCAGTGGTGTATTTTTTGATGAGAAGTTTCTTAGTACTGGAGACTGTCTAAGTTCTGAACCTTTGGCATTCAGCCAATTACCCAGAAATTCAATTTAAGCCATTTATTTGTTCTTGATTGTTATTCCTCTACATTATTATCATTCTTCAAAGTCTCCAACTGAGATAAGGACCACATTGTACAAGGGGTTGCTCTGCTAAGGACAGTCCCTGTCTCAAAAGTTCACGTCATCATGTGTAACCAAGGTGATGAGAACAGAAGGATTATCATCTTGTGCGCAACAAGAAATCAAGAGACGGAAAACCAAGGTAATCACTTGTTTAATTCTCAGCTGAAACACGTCATATGTGCTGCCTTGGGACCAAAATGGCTGATTCCCCACTTCAGTGCTGAGCTTTCTCCAAGTCAGTGTTCTCTTTTGTTCATATAATTGAATTGAAATTACAGTTGCCAGTAAAAATGTTGCTTCCAATGGTTGTCTAGAAACGTAGAATTGCTTGCCAGTAAAATCCTCTCAATTAATTATTATTTATACCAATCATGTAATCTATATTCACAATAGCATACTTCCTCTAACCAAAAAAATGATCTGCTTAGTAATAGTAATTTGAAAGTTACATAGAAGCTGTGTTCACACGACATGAATTATTAGCCACTCCAGGTCTCAATTAACTGATTCATCTCCTTATGCCAACAAGAAATTACCTGGATGGCTTAATCAGTCTTCTATGTTTTTGGTCCTTCCATGTCCCACAAAGAAGGCTGGGAAGTTATCCCTTCCTTCCACAGCAGAGTGGCTATTTCAGCACACAGTTTGCTGATGACCATGTACATTTTCAGAACTCACGTGCTTAGTATTGCATGTTACATCACAGTTCAGCTTTCTCCAATCTTCCAAATGTCAATTCTTAGAGAGGGCTAGTTTGGAGTAGAGGTTAAAGTACCAAATTAGAAACTGGGGGACCAAGAGTTCAGGGATCACCTTAGGCAGGAAGCCAACTGGGTGACCGTGGGCCAATCACTCCCTCTCAGCACTAGGAAGCAGTCAATGGCAAACTACTTCAAAATCTTGCCAAGAAAACTGCAGGGACCTGTTCAGACAGTTATTGGGAGCCAAAGCTGATGTGAAGGCAAACACACACAGTTCTCAGAATTGCAGTCTAATATAGCTGAAGCAGCTGCAGTCAAATACATGTGGAGGGCACTAAGCAGAGACAAACTGTGATAGCTACTCTTCATAGTCAGACTTTAAAAAAAAGGTGGAAGTTTTTTTCTTCTTATAGCTGCGGGGGGGGGGGGGGATGCAATAAATTATTGTACTGTTACCACACGAGTATTTAACCCTGAAGGTAAAGATGTATTTTGCAGTGATTTCCGCAAAAACATCAATTAGACTTTCGCTAATAATAAATATATCACAACAAAGAACCTTACCCAATTAAAAAGAAATCCTTAGTTGGCTAATCTCATTTAGCAGCTTAAATTAAATATTTGATTAATCTATAGCTATCCTGCATATGAATACAACTGATCATTTTTCTAAGATTTTTTTTCCTTGCTTTTACATAATACCTAAACATGTCATAGTACATGGGTCCCCAACCCTCAGTCCATGGCTGTTGGGAACTGGGCTGTGCTAGCAGCAGGTGAGCATGTGAAACTCCATTTGTGCATGCACAGGATTAGGTTTCTCAAGTGAAAACATACCTTCCTCCACACCACCACTTGCCCCCGCTGCTGCTGCTGCCAGTCCATGGAGCTGGAAAGGTTGGGGACCGCTGTCATAATAGACAGCTTCATAGGCATCTGCCCTTAACCACAATGATGCCAAAATAATGAAACATGCATCAAGACATCACCATGCAAGCTCTGCTCTTTTGTACTTGCATTACAACACGTGCAAATACACAATGGACAGAACTTGTGTTCTAACACTGTAATGCACAATTTATCATTTGCCCCTCTTTTCAGATGGCTATAGACAACTCCATTTTAAGAGATATTTAGAAGTCTATTCAATATAGAGAAAACATGCCTTGTGCTCCAAAATATATCCCCTCCCCCACAATTCCAGCTTGCACTTTAGGAGAATTCCACTGCAATCAGCAAAATTATTTATCACCTAGAGGTCTCCCAAATTGAGGCCTTTTTCTATCCACACTTCTGCTTGATAGAAATATCCCTCATTTGCTTGTCTCCCACTTTTTCTTTTTAAAGTGGGAAGGCCACATTTCCACCATTGTCCTGCATTCCAGCCTGCAGACTGCAACCTACCATAGATGAAAGCAAGGATATCATGGATAGACTGAGTTCCCTCTACTGATAGAGGTCAATGTCCTACAAGGGAAGGACGGGGTGTATGTGATGAAAGAAGGAAAGAATGGGAGCCTTTTGTAGACCACAATCCTAAATACATTTTCCTGGGAATGAATCTTGCTGATTCAGCTTAATATATACATTTTCCATTAAGTGAATTCTGTTCTGTCCATACAAGGACTAACTCAAAACTGTTTCAATGTACTTTGCTTTGTACAAGCAAAGATCTTGAGAACAGTTTCTCTTCTCACAAAACAAGGTATACTGTTATATTGCTCTAAAACATGAAAATATCTGCTACTCAGTTACTCATAAGAAACATTGTTAATTTATTTAAGACTAAGCCAAGTGTTGATGAGGATTCTCGGTCATCCAGGTAGAGTGTCTGGAAGTTGAGTCCTGGCAACTGGACTTCTTTTCTTTTGGCTTGAAACATTCTGCTACTTATCCAAGGAGCTTCTGCAGTCTGAGCAAGTTGGTTAGGGGGACCAATTAAGACCAAGCCAATTGATTAACTATAGTTGCACTCTGGCAGACTTATACTTGAAATAAACACTTTCAACTCAACTAAATGCAGCTAATTAATGAATAAAGATGCCTAGAATTTAGAATTTAAAATCTCCCATCCCTAATTAGCTCTAGTAAAAACTTCATGGATGGCAATAATTTAATTATCTCCTATATGTTATTCAGCTTTCATGCTCCCTTTGTGTCCTGAACTTTCTCAAAATCCCTCTTCTGAAGCACAACCTGTGGGATCAGTAGGCTGTGCAGGCAAGAGATCTGATACTTGCCTCTTGTCTCACTGGGGAGTATCATCCCGGAGACAGAACTGTCTCTCGGGAGCTGGCCACCACTGCAGTCATGTTCTTGCCTCCGTCTAATTTTAATATATCCTGATAGAAATGGTTAAAACCTTCTCATGTTTATATCATGATTATTATCTGAGTCACAGCTGGGGTGCTGCTAATTAAATGTATTTCTTAATTAACAAGATCACAGAGAAAGCATGCCAGCCGGGTTTGGTTTTCAATCACTGTTGACAAAAGCAGCTGATGCCAACTTTGAGCTGGGGGTGGATGGAAAGGAGGGGCTGTCATCATTGGAGATGCTGGGTTATCTCAAAGCCAGTAAGAACCAGTTTGCGCCCAACTGGTATAACTAGAAAGATCAAAGCACATGGAAGCAACAGCAGTGCGGTTGTTTTACCGTACGCCCAACCTACTTGTGCCAGTATCAATTCCTATCAGTTTAGCTTACACTGAGGGCTTTCTGAGGCTTCCGTAAAGTGAACTCTACCTAGATAAATGTAACCCCTTTTATGATGCATCATGAATAGAAGCTCCCAAACTACATTTTTGTGGCCTATGGAGCTCCCTTATGAACGTACTACCAGTCTTAGCATCAAACTGCTGAACCTTTTCACTGCATTATTTTGTCATTTTATACTGAAAATTGTATAAATCTATTAAGCCATAAATATGCTCAGAATATTAGGTTAGCTCCCACACTACTCACTCGCAGAGGCAGACAGAGAGACAGAGAGAGGCAGAGACAGACATACACACAAAAGTTGGAGTTGCATGAATAGGTAGCATATAAATGTAGGCAAATAAATAAATAAAACTATCCCAGTTCTTGGAAATCCTGACTTGGTTTGCCCAATCTACTTGTCATTCTCTACACTATGCATATTCTGTGTACATACACAGCTACACAGAGAAATATGAAAAATTGTCTTTCCAGAGATATTCTCCAACTTACTCCCACTGACTTTTCTGTAACCTTTTCATCTTCCTGGATTCCCACTGCATGGTTTTGAATTCCCACCCATTGTCCATTGGTGCTGCTGGGAATTTTAGTCCTAACACCTCTGGAAGGCATACAGGGAAGGCATTCAAAGGAACATATCTGCCCAATTTTTTGCACAGTTGTGATCCACTTAAAGAGATTTAGCTTTTCAGCTGTTCTCTGCTAGCGTTATAATTTTGTAGGAAAGAATTTATTTTGCAGAAAGCTAATGCTATTTTTCAACTATCTTTTGATATCTCTCCAGATCTCAAATAAGTGGCAGAGTTTTTTATTCATTTATTTATTCAAAAAATCATAATTTTTAGTTTCAAAATTATCTGTGATGTTGATATCCTGAAAAGATATAAATAGAGAGTAACAAATATTATTCATCAAAGTAGCAGTGAGAACAGCAGAATAAAATAAGATTTTTTTTGCTATTAAAAATATAGAAAATATCAGTTTGCAACTGGCTCCTGAAATTTAGCACCATCACTCAACGATCACAGTCTGCTTTCAAATGAACAGTATACGGCTTAGTGACAAATCCCAGCAGCATGGTTAATGGTGAGAGTTGCAAAGCAAAACAAAACCTTCAACTTTTTCCAAATAAGTAGTCAGGAGTTTTCTAAGGAGAACTTCTGATGAAGATCTTAGTTTATAGTAAGGTCCATTTGGTCCCAAACCATGTCAGTCAAACATTCTTAAAGCTCCTCTATCTATTTTGACTTCTTGAAACTTGATTGCAACCAATCCACTGCCAAGCTTAATTTCTAGTCATAGAAACAATGAATCTTGGAAGCCAGGCCTGATGACGGGGACAACTAACTACAACCTACCTCAAGCTGCTTTCTTGAGGCTTAAGAACAATAAGCTGATGGAAAGCAGACATTTGTCATCTACCCCCTTTTTGCTTTCCAAGAATAATTATCCTGAATCTGATGCCCTGAATTACCATTATCCTTAGCCAAGCTTGCTAAGGATTATGAGAATGAATTAACATAGTCCAAACTGTGCAGAGAGCACCAGTTTGAAAAATGCTGGACAAATGGATAAAACTAAGAATATAGATGTTAATCACTTCCTTGTTATAGGGGGTGTTATCAACAGGTGCCACCATGTTCTGCCTTACAGACAGTCAGAGAGAATAACAGAGTTGGAAGGGACCTTGGGGGGGGGTTTCTTCTAGCCCAACCTCCTCCTTAAGTAGTAAACAATATACCATTTCAGACAAATGTTTGTCCAATCTCTTCTTAAAAATCTCCAGTGTTGGAGCACCCACAACGTTTAGCACTGCAGGAAAAACAATGGACAAGAAGAAAGAAAAGCTAGTGAAAAGGCTGCCGGGTCTTGTTTCTGCATCCTAATAAGACCAGTGCCAAAGAAAATGATGTGCCTGGCAGTTGCTGTGCCTGGGGCTTTTTCTATATGATCTGCAGTACACAGGCAGCCTTCTTTCCTTCTCTTGGCTTGAAGGAGGGACTTTGTGCAAACTGATATTTTGAGGGACTTTCTCTTCTGTTGACAGCCTCAGGGGGAACTGCTTGTTCTTTCAAGCACAGTGTGGCATTAGCTACTTGTACAGCTTGCTTCTCATTTGATTGTGATGCTCCCCAGGCAGGGCTACAATAATTCTGAATGCCTCTGCCTGAAGCCTGCACACTACAGCCCTCATAACTACCAGTATTGTTTTCTGTCTGCTTCCCCAAACTTCAAAATGTGGAGCTTTAGATACCCTCCTTGACAGCCTCCCACCCACTGCAGAAAGAGCCCCTGCATGTAACATAGGAAAGCTGTCCGCTGGTTACCAAACCAGGGAATGTGGGGGAGGCTGAGCTGCTTGCTTTCTGGAAAGGAACACATTTCAAGCTCCAGGAATTCCTTTAACCACAGAAGAAGAAGAAGAAAAAGAAGAAGAAGAAGAAGAAGGATCATGTAGTGCAGAACAGGAAGTTTGGGCTGAAGTTGTGGAGGGGGCAGCATTTCAGACTTCAGATCTAGTAATAAATAAATAAATAGCTTACCAACCACCTATTTTGAGTTAGATTAATAATTATTTTAACTATTGCTTTGCAATGTGTTTTAACTGTTGGTTTTCATAATCTCCAAATTAATTCAAAAAGAGGGTATAATTTGATTTCTGGGGAAGAAATAGCAGACTGAAGGCAGCTCTGTGAAAAGTGGAGCTGACAACCAAAGCAGAATGAAGAGCCAGTGAGTAGACCAGCTCTTTGACAATTCCTTTCCAGGCAAGGAGAGGCCTTGAGATCACCCACAAGTGCTTCAGACAGTTGTTCCTCACAAGGTCTCCAGCAGGTTTAGAGCTCCGGGAGATGAGGGAATAGCCATCTTGATCAAATTGTGGTTGATACCTTTGAAAGGACACTGTGTTTCTATATTTCCTTTTGTAATCATTTCAGAAATTACTTATTAACTGCTTTTTATCTATTAAGAACTTTTGGATCAATATGTTTTACAGCACAGGATGGGTTTTCTTCAATCAGGGGAAAAACGTATCAACTCCAAATTTAAGGACTTTAAAAAACTTTGGGGGGAACAAAGAGCAAAAGGGTAAATTTAAATTTAAATTTAAAACTGGTTTGTAGAAAGGTACAAGCAGATTAAAGGTCCAACTAAATTTGAAATAAAATATTGCTAAAATTACTGTAAAATGGGATATAACTTAAAAGATAAATCAAATGTCCTCTTTCATTCTGTGAAGCATACACACAGCCATACTCCATGCTACTTCTATTTCTAAACCATGACTAGATGCTGAAAGACTGTACTGCTGACAAGGAGCATCAAGACTATTCAATTGAAATGTAAGAATTTTGCTGCCCACATCAAAAGCCTAAGAAGTTCAAAGTCTTGTTTCTAGAAAAACTTGGTCAACCACTATGAGAAATGGAATTCTGAATTTCTTTGATTTTTGATGAGTAAGACCTAAGGGGGCTGCAATAGATATCAAACCCATATATCTATAATAGCCCCCTCCTTCCAAAAAATTTGGAATATGTTGCTTTCTTCAGAAGTTCAGTTGGTTCCTACTGTCCTTTCATTCCAGAAGGTCTTATTTCAATGGCCTTTTTATAATTAAGTTATAATGAGGGATAGATGTGTGTGAGAGAGAGTGGGGAGGGGAGAGAGAGGGGGAGGGAGGGAGGAAGAGAGGGACATTAGCTTCTTACCCTTACTATGCCAGTAAAAGATGACTTACAACATGTCTCTGATTCTAGAGACTGTGTAGCAGTTCTCATTAATAGCCACAGGTAGTTTTTTTAAGACCAAGAAATTGTCTTATGCTCTTTGCAAGCTATTTCTATTGCTGGCATCTTCAAATGACAAACTGCATTTCCATATATATATATATATATGTGTATATATATATATGTGTGTGTGTGTATATATATATATATATATATGTGTGTGTGTATATATATATGTGTGTGTGTATATATATATGTATGATATATATATATATATATATATATATATATATATATATATATATATATATATATATATATATATATATGTATATATATATATGTGTGTGTGTGTGTGTGTATATATGTGTATATATATATATGTGTGTATATATATATATGTGTGTGTATATATATATATATGTGTGTGTATATATATATATATGTGTGTGTGTGTGTGTGTGTGTGTGTGTGTGTATATAATTTTTTTTTTATTTTTTTTTAATTCCATTTATATCCCGCCCTTCTCCGAAGACTCAGGGCGGCTTACAAGCTTAGCAGTATATATATGCAGTACACACGACAACATCCTCTCTACACTAGAAGCAAAAGATAGATTTTGAATTGTTTCCCCTGTCTTGAGCATTTTGCTAGCCCTTGTAGCTTCACTTCCCCAATAAAAGGCTGTGTCTGTCTTTCTTGGCTGGCTAAGAGCAGCATCAATGGGGGTGACTTTTTTCCCCCTACGTGTGTGATGTTTTCCCTGCACCATTGCTCATTCTTCCCAGCCCATCACCTCCTTCCATTTTCTCCTCCCACTCTGTCCCCCCACACCCAAGAATGAGAAGGCAGACTAAATTTCTCTTCAGTCTTGGGAGTCAAATCGTGTGCCACCTGAAAAGCAGCAGGAATGAATCACATTTGAGCCTCCATAGTGACTCACCACATTTCAGGCTTTCAGAGTACAGCGAGAACCGAGGTTCTCAGATGAAAGCACAAATGAACACACTCCCATACTCTCACAGGCGTTCATTGTAATGCTGTTGGAAATCCTGCAGGCGTTCTCTCTGGGAAGTTAGAAGTCAGCTGGATTTTTTTTTTGTCCCCCACATGGCTTCTTGCCTCTAACATGGAAACAAGAAGGTCAAATTCTCTGTTTACACTGAAGATCCTTTATCCTATTTTGGCAAAAAATGTGTAAATGCAGTTGGAGCCCTCTCTGGGAGTGGCAGCAGGCACAACAATGTTTCCAGAATCAGTTGCACTGCCAAGACTGCACTGGTATGTCACACAATCATGGACATACACCAACCAGCTGGCACTCACTGGAGAAGTGAAGAAGGCAAAAGGAAGGAAGGAGAGGAGGAAGAACCTCTGTGCATCATAGTTTGATATTATGGGCAGCTATAGGGAAACTACATGGAGTGAGGTGTAGGCTCAAAGAACATCTCTGGGCCCAGGAGGCATTTAAAAGAAATAAAAATGGACAGTGTCTTCATCTTCCTTTGCTTGCTATCCAGAAAGAAAACAAAGGTAATCTGGAATGATAGTCAGCATCAGGTAGAGCAGGGCTTTTCAACCTTTTCACCCATTGTACCACTTTTAGGATATGGCAACATCCGAGTACCACCAGTCGCCTAGCAAGGTGCCACAAACTTGATGACCCCCCCCAAAAGGAAAAAAGTGATGAAGTACAGGTAGTCCTTGACTTACAACAGTTTGCTTAGTGACTGTTCGAAGTTACAATGGCACTGAAAAAAGTGCCCCCCAAGCCACATCCGAGCAAGACACCTGCCTGCCCACCCGGCAGTGCTCTTCCTCCTGTTCAAGGTTTTCATTGTTGTGAGCATTTCTTTTGAGGATTGGCAGCGGGGGTGGGGTGGGCTGTTGTTTGGTTTTTATTCCCCCCATCTGCTGGGTGGTTGCAGCAGGTTTAGGTCACTTCATATGACCCTGGGACAATGTGACCATCATAAATATGAATCAGTTGCGAAGCATCTGAATGTAAATCACAAGACCCTGGAGATGCTGCAACATTCCAGCTAATTGGCGCTTCTTCTGGGCTCAGAAGTGCCAGGATCAACACCAAGCTCCAGCTGAAGACTGGCGCTGATCCTGGTGCTTCCACTGACCCTGACAGCCCTGCAGCTCCAGCCATCTCACTCAGGCTTGTGCGTTGCTGCCACCAGTTCAGCTCATTCCCCTCCCCTGATATTACTTTTCTAGGATGGTTGTGTACCACCTGCCAGGTGCCAATGTACCACAGGTGGTACCCGTACCACTGGTTGAAAAGCCCTGAGATAGAGGGATAATAACATTTACGTTTTCATTCACTACTTTTCTATCCTGCATTCTATCCTAGTATTCAAAGTTGCTAAAAAAATAAAATAGAACAAGAGTGTAACATTTTTAAAAAGCATAAAAGATTTTTTTTTAAAAAAACAACCCACAGATAAATAAAACAACCCCTAAAATCTGGAGTGTCTTTTGGGAGAATCCTCACTGGTTTGCTTTCTAATAAATAGATGTTTTGTGAAGCAACACATCAGCCATTTCATGAGAATCCTTACCACATGCTCATCATCTTGAAACATCTCTAGAAAGGTAGCTAGGCTAATTTTGGTTGCAGACAAAACATCAACAATTCCCATGGCACTTTAGAGACAGATTGGAAGGACAATTTTGATATTAATGCCTGCCAGGAATTATGACCTTGGTTGTTTCTACCCGCAGACAATTTTGGTGATAAGCTTACCAGTGCATGTGGAAGCTAAGCTAAAATTCTCTCTTTTTATATTTGGTGGTGGGTACTATAGCTAAATAATGCTGTAAATGTTAACATCTGCTGGATTAATGGATCAGAAATAGGGAAATCCCAGGAAGCCTCATGCAATTATTTTTTTGTTTAAATGTGCACAGGCTTGAATGGATAAGTCTACCGTCACTCTCACCAGTACTAAAGTACCTGTCTGATTTTTGAGCTTCTTGTGACTTTGTATAGTCACAAAGAGCCTGACTTATAAATTAAAAAACTCTTTGGTTTGAATTTCACTTCTGCCACAAATTTATTAGATGGCATTTATGCAATCAGAGCCTTGCACTAGGAGGACTCATATTTGAACTGAGTTCTAAAATGTTACTGTTTGTCCAATATACTGTATTCCTATGTGAACAGTGAAGAGCAGAGCAGCCTTTCCAAGTCATACTATTAAGATCAGTAGACAGACCAAGATAATAGAGATACAGTACAATGGCTTCCCACTGCAGGCAGCCGTGCAATATTTGTGAAGACAACTCCTCAGTGCAACTTAAGAAGGAGGAATTGGACAGCATTATTTTTCAATGCTCAGTTCTACAGGGGGGTCTGCTGCTTAAATAGGCTACTGCTTTTCTGAAAAGAGAAATGAATACCACATCCTTAAGATTAGCTGCTGTATCATAAGAGTGGAATATGTGATCAGAGCCAGGCTCAACCAATAAAGCTGAATAACAAGAGCTTTAAGATTCATAAAATAAAGTATTTATTCTTGAGGAAATTGCTTCTACTAGATATATAATTGGTTTCCAATTGCTATGTGTCAACATCCAGCTCAAGAATCCAAATAAAACTCTAGGTTTGTTCCGTTTCAGAAAACTTTACTGTTTGTTGAATACACGGCATGGTAATGTCGAAGCAAAACTAACTCTGAAGTTTCCAGACACCAGTTCATAGAATTAAACAATAATTTCTCCGGTCAAACCCCCACCGTCTCACACAGTCCATGTAAACAATTTCACTTTGTTATGGGAACTGTCTGCTTCCTCTCCACACCTGCTGCAGTGTCCTTGGAAAGGTTTCAGGCTCTCACAATCTTCAGCAGAATCATAGAAGTTTTGTTTCTCCTTCTTAACCCATTCTAAAACAACACCTCTCTCCCCTTACTCTAATGTCAAGTTGAAACTTGGTGGACTTACAGTGATAATACAGCAAGATTCCCATGAAAATGGAATCTAGCCATTATAGCATCTATTTATTTTAAGAAAGCAAAAGGAGTATTCTTTCTAACTATTGACCTACAAGGATTGCCTTCAAATCTGTGTAACATTTGAGAGCTTGGATAATTTATTTCCAGCTCTGCTCTGTTTATTTGAAGATACAGCAAAGCTGGTGTTTTTCTCTAAATCACTGTGGACCATCCTTTTCCCTGTTGGTGGAGGAATTCTTGCCTCATCCCATCTCCCAGTTCCTGAGTTGTTTTACTCTTTCCCATCCTTCCAAGAGGTCTAATATCCTAGTTCTGGAGCCAACAGAACTCATTGTTTAGCATTTCTCTCACCTTCTGCCCCATGCCAGTTGCCATAGTATCATAAAATCATATCTATATGCTTAGAGACATTAGGAAAAAGTCTATTTGCAAAATTGCTGGCATGCCATCATTTTCTCTTTAGGCATTTTTTTACAGATCATCTTCCCATGCATAATCCCTCCCCTTAATCACCATGTAACATTTTTTTTTAAAAAAAAGAGGCAATCAATACATTCTGGTGAGAGAGAAATCCAGCATAAATCCAAAAGCTCAGAAGACTAAGCCTCTGCTCCCAATGATCAACCCAGATTGGATTCTGCAACAATCATACCAATGAGCACAACTCCATGTACAGAAAAACACAAGGGGCAGCACTGGCTATTTATTTTATTACCTTTTTGTACAAAATGGAAATGAAGGATTTTTGTTATCCTAGAATTGGTGGTAGCTTATCAATAGTCCAGGGACTGGGTCTTCTTCCTACAGTCCTATTGGTCATTTGGTGATTGAGCTGTGAGATGGCACATGGTGTTAGTTTTAAGTTTCAGGTTAGCAAAAGTGAAGATCACAGATTAGTTTTAATAGGAAGATGCTTTGTGAGAAAATGGAAATGATACTTCTTGATATTAGTTGTTGGGGAACTTGGGCTTGAGAATGCTAGTGTGTTCAAATTCTGCTTGTGGATTTTCTACCAGCATCTAGTTGGCCACTATGGGAATATGCTAGGCTAAATAAGCCTTTGGTCTGATCCAGGGGGCTATCTTTGTGTTTTTATCCTACTATTTTCTAACCCCGGTGCTACTATCTTCAGTATGGAAGATAACAGTAAAGGCTTATGTTTCAGATATGCAGATTATGACAGGGAAACTTGTGACTCTGTATACACTGTTGGAGGCCCCAGAAAAACCCAGCTCAGGGATGGTGAGGCGAGGCAAGTATTTGTGGTCCTGGGGTATAAATATAATAAGTGTGTGAAATATAAAAATGCCATAAATAGTTATTTTTATTCTGGTTATTTGCATCACTTACCACTTGCTCAGAGTACAGCAAAGTTTCCCTTCCCCTCTTATTATTTTTTACATCTTTAAGTTTCAGATAGGAACATTGCTAGCTTTTGTGGAGCTGAACTATGGATTCTTCTTTGTTATAAAGTTTCCATGGACCTACAGCATAATGTAAGAACCAAAAAACATGGCTTTGGTTATTGCAACATTGAGCACTTGCCTTCCATGCTTGCATGTGAAGGGCAAGAAAGAGAGGAATGGCCAGTCAGAATTTAAGATGGTTATAGCTAAGACAGAGCACCAGCCTGGCCTCTTACTAACCCATTGCAGGTTGGTCTGAGAAGCAGCCAGGAGTATCATGGAAGACCAACAGCTTAGACCCCTGTGAAGAACTGCCCTAAGTGGAAGTTCAGTATTTTCAAGAGACAACCTGAGAAGAAGACCATGAGCCAAGACTTCCCTAAGGCTGCAGAAAGACAGGGTTTACTCTAGGCATTTGGACCCTAGGCAAAATTAACTTCTGGCACACATGCACATACCCATAGTTTGGCTCATCATCTGATTTTGTTAGGAATTTCAAAAAGACATCCTCCTGTCTCTTTTTTTTCCCCTTATGGTTTTGAGCTTTGCATTTACAATGTTCAGCTCCAGCATTGTGTATTTTGAAAGTCATTTCTAGTTTAAAATTTTGAGCACAGTGTATAACTTACTGCCTTCGCAGTTTAGTTCACCATTATTTACATATTAACAGAATACGCCCATTTGCACACACACACACGCATGGACCATCTGTCACAAAGAAGAGTGGGACAACCTATTCTCCAAAGCACCTGAGGGCAAGACAAGAAGTTGGAAGCCCACTGAAGAGAGATCCAGCCTAGAACTAAGAAGAAATTTACTGAGAAACAGAACTATTAATCAGTGGAATGGGTTGCCTTCAGAAGTTGTGGGTGCTCCATCACTGGAGGTTTTTAAGAAGAGATTTAACAGCCACTTGTCCAGAATGGTATAGGGTGTCCTGCTTCAGCAGGGAATCGGACTAGAAGACTTCCAAAGTCCCTCCTAACTCTGCTATTCTGTTAAGTCCTTCTCCTATCCCATAAGTTGATGGAGAAAAGAAATAGGTAGGAAAAATCTCTGGTGCAAGATTGTCAAGTAGCAGTAGGATAATCTGATATTGTAGATACCTCTAGGGTTCTTTTCCACATTTTCTTGATTAACCATCTGCTGATAGAGATAAAAGCAGTTCAGTCTCATCTCAAATGTATCCTTGTAAGGCAAAAGACTAAGGAAAACCTTTTCTGCTAAGCATTTCTAAATCTACCTTCCTTTTTCAGAGGCCCTGCCAGAATTAGAAAGCATGACCAATAAAGAAAATAGACATTACTGATCCTACATAGACAGACAGACAATGTGTTTGTGTGTGTGTGTGTGTGTATGTGCGCGTGCGTGCGTGTGTGAGTGAGTGAGTGAGTGAGGCAGAGAGATACAAACCTAGACAGAGACATGTGCACACATACTGTAATCACATATAGCTTGAGTCCCCACTTCTAATATGCTAAATTCACATATCTATATACAGTATGTGCTGAATATAAATGGCATAAAATGATATAATTATATATTTCAAAATGGGCAACCTGTAGTTCCAAGGACACTTGGAGTTTCCAAGACCTCTTTTGCAGTCCCCAGAGTTCATTTTGATCACTGTAACAGAAAACATGTGCTACAGGTTCTCACCATGTTGAGATCAGAAACCAATAAAAATTGTAGTGAAACCTCTTTAAAAAATAGCATAGTTTTCAAATGTAGAGGACATTTAAGGCTTGCATAAAAGTCAAAGAGAAAAAACAAATCCAGCTCCTGCTTATATGTATGATGTGACTTGCTCACCACAGATATAACTCTTAGACTCTCCAGAAACTGTAATTTCCCTCAAGGGGATGGGGTTATATTCCACATATGCATAATGAGCATATTATAACTAAAAAATAGCCAAGATCTAGTTTGAGATTCCAAGAAAACAAAAGCATTCTGAAGCGATTCAATATTTGACTATTTTTGCAGTTTGAAAAACATCAACAGTTGCTGCATTAGCAATGGGAGGAAAGCAGATACTCATAAAAATTCAAAGTTTCAGGCAGGTCACTTTACGGGTTTCACTGAATTAAATTTTTAAAATATTTCTCCTGCACTTGTTAAGGTCAAAGCAGCAAAAATGAGGAAAGGATTACATAACAGTCTTCAAATTCTCCAGAAAGGGGCCTGCAGAGTTCTGCTAAATCAGTGTGAAAAATACCCCACATGACATGCTTGGTGCTACTTGTGGAATATTTTTAAAAGCAAACACTCCGTAAACACATTTTTAAAAATTATCTCCCTTCAAATAGAGATGTCTAAGCCAATTAAAGACCCAATTTGGTGTAGTAATGAAGGCAGCAGGCTAGAAACAGGGAGAATCCTTGTTCTCACCCCACCTTAGGCACAAAGCCAGCTGGGTGATCTTGGGCCAGTCACTTGTTTTCAGTCCTAAGAAGGAGGCAATAACAACCACTTCTGAAAGAAAAAAATAGCCAAGAAAACTGCAGCGGCTTGCCAAGGCAGTCTCCAGAAACTGGATATGATTGAACAGAAAGGGAAAAAAAGGGTATTGTTATGTATGCAGGCACCTGCATAGCAACAGCCACCAGGGGGCGTTGGCCTAAACGGTTTTGGCGGGAAACCCAGTTTTGGCGGGAAACCTAGGGCCAACCCCATTGGCTGTCCGCTTACCTGGCTAGGTATTTAAGGAGGCCAGGTAACCCTCATTCCTCAGTTCACTACCCCTTTCCAATAAAGAGCTGAACTCACACACCGGCTGGCGTCTCTTCCTTGCGTCGGACCCACCACATAATAGGTATAATAGTAAGAGCCACAAAAAGCAGAACGGCACTCCTCCAAGCATGATCTCAAGTAAAGTTTGGGGAAGTGATTAAATTCATTCATGTCAATACCAGACAGCCTGTCACAATGCTCAAATTCTCCTCTTCCCCCCACCACCTGGTCCTGTTTTGTCCATATATGTAAGAAAAGGTGCAGAATATCCACTCAATTTTAAAATTGCCTTTGAATCTCTTTGTAACAATTTGAAGGGATCTTCAAACTCAAAGGTGGATGAATTAGTCTTATAGCTTTGAATCAAATCACTCATTTGAAATTTTAACCCTCCTAGAGCAAAGATACAACTGGGATCTTTTTATTTGGAAGCCCAAATGGACTTGAGCTTGCATTGTAGACATGTGCCCTGGAAGAAAAAATGAAACTTATTGAAGCATAAAATTAAAACATTTTTTCAACAGTAATTGGATTTTTCCTCTCCCTTTGTTTGTGTTTCTTGTTGCAATCCCTTCCTGTTTGGGTTTCAATCTGCATGTACACATAGATAATCTCCAAACATAAATAGTCAGCAGAAAAATGGGACAATATTTTCCACTGCATACCGAGGTAAGAAAAGTTGCAAAAATTCTAAGCAGATCATCACACTTTTAATGAGAAGATGGTAGCATGAAAATGGTGAATATACATGGATTCACCTATAACATATATTCATAGCATGATAATCTTTGTATTCCTGTGAGCAAAATATATTTCCAAAACTTTATTATTGTTTTACTGCCTTTATTAGATCCAGGTGTGCACCTGATGTACATTAGGCGCAGACAGGCTACATGGTCCTAACGCTCTATTCTAGATCTGTCTTTATTACAAACAGTTAACAATGGCCACATCAGAAGTCCAGCTCCTCCATAAATACCCACTGTTCCCGTTTTTCACAATTTGTATGTTTGTATTAAAATGCTGTCAAATTTCTGAACTGAAAAGTATTCCACTACTTGGAATTGCTGAATTGTGTAATAATTCTTAAAATCTGAATAACTGGCAAATGAAATGCTATTTGATTATAGAAGCAATAGGATATACTGTATGATGTCATGGGAAAACTATTTCCTGTTTGGTAAATGTGATTTTGAAGTTAATAATTCAGAACTTTTTCATTGCATGTGGCACACAGATATGTACAGTTTTATAAAGTGGACATGAAGCCGTAATCTGCACATCTTTCTTGATTAACATCATGATATACTTTCCCATAGTGGTAGGATGTTCTAAGAACATTTTTTTTCAAGATCAAATTTATAGTATTAGAAATAAAGAGGATATGCTTTTGGCATTTGTAATAAAATAATTAAAAATATATGTATAGCATTTGCATCAAAATACAAATATTTAAATATATATTTGGGGGGGGGGTTCAAAGCCATTGAACATGAAAATTCTGCATCAATCTGAAAACAATTCAGAACTTCCAAAAAACCTAACTTACATTGAAAACTGAACCAATTTCGTCACAGTTCCATTATGCTGGGAAGAGCAATTGTCTTGCACCCTTGAAGGTCTCTGCTATGGAAATCCTGGGAGCATTTGTAGGAATTCTCGTTTCAGCCCGCCTTCATGGGCCCTAGCAGATGTTTCAAAGGGAAATATGATATTTCTAGCAATATTAATCCCATGTTTATGTAACATAAGCTAAATATATTCCACTTCCCCCTAGGCATCTGCAGAGGAATATGTCTGAAACGTGCACTGTGACAGGCCTCTGCAAATCCCACTCTTTTTGTACTTGTTCAAGACATCACATACAAGAACATATAGAGATGGTGCTTCCCTACTGATAGCACCATATGCTGCCATTTTGACAACCTCCGGTTGTCCAGGCAGCCGATGCTAAGAAGCCCATTGTCAAAGGTCTTTTGTTCATGTAACATTCTTCCTTCTATTTAGTCTCTCCTTTTAATGACAGGAGATTTCCAACACCATTTGAAGATACACTGTTAGCCCAAAGGCAATTCTGTACAACAGCCCTATATAGCTTGTTTTTTAAAAACTGACACTGGCTGGAAATGTAGTCGGGTAAAGAAACCTAGCTATTCTGGTCTGAATGGCAGTTACACCACCCCTTGATTAAGGATTCTCATGGTTTTTTACTCTGCCCACCATTTGCCAGGAAAGCACGTACCAATTTGTTTTCCTATCTTTGGATGGATCTCTAAGGAGATATAGCTTCCATTTGGCTGAGCACACAAAATACATCAGTCAAAGAATCATACAGTTGGAAGGGAGCCCAGTGTAAGAGTTGCTTGTTCACCATAAGCATTTTGTCAAACCAACCTGGTGGGGGGAGGGACTTGTCACACCATTGGTTGACCTCTCTTACCATCTCTTGGTCCATTGTTTTACTGGTGCTCCATTGAATCAATATTTCACCAATTTACTGGTGGAGGGGAAAGGCACTTTTACTGTAGGAAGGTATCTTCTGAAAGAGAGCAGATGGGTGGGAATTCTAAGATGAAATGGCTGTGAAGAGCAGCTATCAGCAACTAAGGGAACGAAGGCATTCTTGCCATAATGAACAGAATAGGCCCACAAGGAAATGAGGTAGAACAGGCAGAACATACCGTAGCATGGCTCCTAATGGCTGAATTCAGAAAGCCTTTAGAGCTAGTCACAAGTTGAGTGTGACACTGTGTTCTCTTGTCCTCAAAAAATGGTCAGTGGACTGTTCTCAAGCTGGATAAGCAGGCTGTGAAGATGAGCTTTGAGTGTCAGTTATCTCATAGCTATGGCAGCCATCAGAAACAGATGGAAAAATATTGGAGCTGAATTTCACTTTGCTCCACGTTAACTAAAAATTACATGGGCATTACTAATGCTTGACCTCAGTGTTCCTTCTAATAAAGATATTGCAAATCATAAAGTTATTTTTGTTTATGAATGAAATGAGGGAGTTTCATTCATATAAAGTTCAGGATGGAATTGAACACATATCTAAATATACTATAACTGCCAATTCAGAGGATCAACAAATAATGTTTGCTTCTTCCTTCTCTTTGCTGAGAACACTGCTAGAATTTCTGCCTTCTTTAGGAACAGCAAGAGCATTGGCAATAAACTTATATATTCCCGGCTACAGAATTACAGAATAGAGTTATCTTTTCCCAAGTAGCAATTTACTCTCAAATAAGGGAGCCACTGTTATGTCTAAGGCAGGCAAGAGTAGGATAGAGATCAAAGACTGCCTGGATATCTATGGGAAAACTGTTTCCCAGTGACTTCTGTCCATCCAGAAAGATCTAGTAGGGTGAGTTCCCCCTGCCACCCCTTTTCAGGAGTCACAGAATGTGCCTTCTCAAAGACAGCTCCCTTCTTTGGAATAACAAATTCCCTGTAATAGGATTACTTCCCACCCTGGTGGTTTTTAGAAAGATCATGTTGTTTGTGCTTATGATAAATGAACCTGTCCTGTTTAGGCTTTTTTTCTCTATTTTGTTGGGAGCATTCCTCAAGCATTGGGGTTATTGTATTTGTAACTTAATTATAGTTTTGATTTTCTTCCTGGAAAGGAGAGGTGGTGCAAGGCTTCTGAGATTATAACACATATAACCCCTGTTCAGTAAATAAGTGAGAAAACTGCTGAGTGGTCGACCCATCCACACCTGTATATTGGAGTAGAGAAATCTTTGGTCCTCCAAGTGTTAGTTAAGACTCAGCTGCATACAGCTCATCAAGGTTGCTTTTTTTGCTCAAGGATGATTTTACTCTTCACTTCCTTTCACTGGGTGGAGATGGCAATCCAACAGGTTTCTTTTATGTTAGAGGTCAAATAACAACATAAACAACATTGACCCACTTCCCATAGCTATCTCATGCAATCTATTATCACTTAGTCTGATTTGTGTGTGTGTGTGTGTGTGTGTGTGTGTTTCTGAACAAAAGGGAGCAAAGGTAGATTACAAACAGAAATAAAACTGTAACTTTGCAATACAAATTCCACTGACCCATAAAACACCATTACATCAGAACATTAAAAACCCATTCTGCAATGCTTTGTAAATTCCTGTTCTTGGGAAGTTTCCAAGTGCTTGAATTAGGTAGGCCTTGTGCTAAGGAAGTTCCACAAATCTCACACTTTCACCGTATTCCTGCAATTTTGTTTCCTGTAAAATACCCTTGTGTATGGTATGCTGTTGGCTTTCTATAGTACCATTAACAAGCTGAGCAACTATTGACAGTAAGCGTCTTATATGGATGAAGGGTTAAGAGAATGTAATAAAAGCAATAAGGAAATTAAATGCCAGTCTAAAGTGGTGGGTGCTTTTCCCATGAAATGTTCCAGTGATGGTTATGTATAATATATATATCTTAAAATCTGTCATCTCCTGGGGGAAGGCTGAGGCTTAAACCATTGTCAGATTATTGAGATCACACCCAATTATGACAGTTTGGGTCTTGGGTAAGACAGAAAGTGGAGGAAACGAGAAGACCAGTTTCTGCTGTGCTGCCACCACATGGTTGTTTGGGGAAATTATAATATGCTATTTCCTCCTTCTCCTGATCATGTGCCTTACACCCCTCCCCTTTCTGGGATGGACTTCCTCCTTCTTCTCCCTGGGGACTCTCCTCCTCCATAACCGGCAGACACACATGCTCCTCCATGATCAGCAGACACACGTGCAGACACTGAGTCGTTACTGTCTTTTGACCTTGGAAATATCGTGCGTTATCATCTAATTCACTTCATCTGCTCTAATCTACTCTGCATGCAAATAAAGGTATTTCTGGATGATAAAAGATATTTTTATGAGTTCTGCTATCTGGAAAGAATTGTTAATAGTGATAACGTCTGCTTATACAGACCAGCACAGGGGTCTTAACAAAGGGATCAATCACAATACAGCAGTTTGATCCAGAATATCTGCCCTTTCTAGGATGCACTTACATCTCACAGCTGGGGGAGGGAAGGATATTTTATGAATACACTAAAAGTTTCAGAATCAGATTAACAAAATGGTGAAATGAGGGACCCCTCCCTTATGCCTAAAGCATTAGTGAAATATTGCTAGGATATCTGAATTGCTTTGAGAGCAGAAATGATATGACATACACACACATAAAGACACTGATGCACATCTCCAGAGGAGAAAGCAATCACAAAAAGGCCACTCACAAAGCAAGAGTAGGACTGCAGGATGTCCTGACATTGAAATGATTGCCAGAAAGAAGTGATATCTAGAAGAAGAAAAAAATGAACTTTAGTAACAGAGAAAACAGCCCTAAGACAAAATATTTTGGAATGATTTTCCACTGGTTACAGCACCATGTGACTAACCAGAGCCAATGCCAATGTTGAGTAAAAAGCAATCATATGAAATGGGATTTTTAAAAACTGCATCGAGAAACACTGCAGGGGTGACATGATAGCCATATTCCAGTATTTGAGGGGCTGCCACAAAGAGAAGGGCATCAAACTATTCTCCAAAGCACCAGAGAGCGGGACAAGAAACCATGGTTGGAAACTAACCAAAGAGAGAAGCAACCTGGAAATAAGGAGAAACTTCCTAATAGTGAGGACCAGTGGAACAGCTTGCCTTCAGAAATCATGGGCACTCCATCACTGGAGGTTTTTAAGAAGATATTAGACAGTCACTTGTCTGAAATGGTATAGGTTCTCCTGCTTGAGCAGGGGGCTGGACTAGAAGACCTCCAAGGTCCCTTCCAGCTCTATTCTATTCTATTCTATTCTATTCTATTCTATTCTATTCTGTTCTGTTCTGTTCTGTTCTGTTCTGTTCTGTTCTGTTCTACTCTACTCTACTCTACTCTACTCTACTCTACTCTACTCTACTCTATTCTATTCTATTCTATTCTATTCTATTCTATTCTATTCTATTCTTACTGAAGCTGTAATTATGCCCCCAGGTATCTGACAGTTAAGTCCCAGAGCAACTAGTAAATTAAGTGTATGTGAATACATCTCTCTCAAGTGAAAGGGCAAGATAGACCTGTCTAGATTATTTTCTTGGTAACAGCCCAGAAAGGCCCTGCTGTTGCTTTCTTTGGGCACTGTTTTCCCCCCAACTTCCAATCTAGTCTGTAGTCTTGGGATTTCCTAGTGTTTCCAGGCAGGAACAGTCTTGTTCTGTGTGCCCATTCCTAACGTCTGGAGTGTCTTTGGATTCTGCCCCTATATAAAAACTGATTATAAGAATTTTGATTCTAAATTGTTGCTGGCAGAAAGAGGTCCCAAGAATGCTGAATTTTGCATTCAGTGCTACTTTTTCTCTTCAATGCAATGTTACTGTAATGGAATTGTCAGGAATACACTCCGTAGCCTCAGTCCCTGATGAGGCACACAAGAGCTTGAACTTCACAACATAAATCTAAAGCTGCCGCATTCCAGATCTGACCCACTTCTATGCTATCCTCTTTAAATGCTTGTAGGTGGTTTGTTCTCTTGTCACTTTCATTTTTTTTTAAAAAAAATCATCTTTGTAGCTTATAATAGATCACCACATTCTCTCTCCTTCTTATTTTATTAAAAAAAGAACCTGATCCAGTTTGCCATTTGATCCTCATTTTTCCTGCTTCCATTTAAAAAACTGCTTTTCCTAGAGCTCTCATCACAGGTCCCTGCTCATGCAGCTGGCAGCTATATAAGCATGCTGGAGGGAGCTGTAGCCAGCCAGCCACGCCTGATAATGCAGCAAGGAAGGGGAGTGGGAAGAGAGGGGGAGGAGGAGAAGGACGAGGACGAGGAGGCAGGGAATGTTCTCCTGTCCTTGGATGAACTCCTCACTGGCTCACTCATTAGAGATGCTGCCACGCGGCGGCTGCTCCTTGGGAAGCTTCTTCCACACAGGGATATTTTTAGTGCCTGCTTTATCCTCTGAGCAGCAGGAACTTCTGCATTACTCTTGCTGCGTAAAACAGGCTGTCAAAGGAGCTGCCAAGGCAACAAGCTGCAGTACAGCCAGTTTTCTCCAGCTGGGACTCGAAAAGCTTGTTCTGCAGGCAGTGCTGGGGGGGGGGGGAGTCGCCCATCTTGATTGCATTCCTCTGCCCTCCAAGAGGAATGCCAGTTTGGAGTCCTGAGTCTCATCCAACCATAACTAGGTTGGAGAAGCTGTTCTGCTCTTAAAGAGAGTCAGGAAACGCTAGCAAGTCCAAATTCTTCATAGAAAGAACCAGGAGCATCTCCTTGCCAGACTGGTCAGGAGGATGCAGGCACATCGCACATACCACAACGAAGCTACATATTTTATTTATTTATAAAATGTGTATGGCCACCCATCTCATGGCAAATTGACTCTGGGCAGTGGGCAAGGTAAAAACAATAAACATATAAGAACGATTATTATTATTAAAAATGCCAAGGTTAAAAGAGAGCACAGATTTTAACAACAATATTGGAGCCACCTCAATATCTCACCAGTCACCTGGGCCCCCTTAGGCCTGCTGACCTAACCAGATCTTGGGAGACTTCCAGAATGCAAAGTCCCGTGGTTGCACGGAGAGACGGACACTTGAGCTGGGTAGTATTTCTTTATTGAGTCAGAAATGAAGCTGGAGCAAAGGGGTTACCTGGCGTCTCTTTATACCTGCCCAGGTGAATGGCGACCAATAGATTTAAACCTGGGCTTCCCGCCAGTGCAGGTGGCCAATGGATTTAAACCCTGGCTTCCCACCAGAGCTGACCATGCCCTGGGGCTGTCAATGACTTGCTCTATTCAGGCTTTCCCGCCAAAAGCGGTTATAGCCTGGAGCTGTCCAGCCCCCTGCTGTGCTGACATTTCCGTGTATGCTTTAAGAGCATACACTACACAGAAGTTCAACATGGATGGAGCTAGCCTCACTTTCAAAAGAAGGGAGGGAGGATAGTCCATAAAGTGGGTGCCACGGGCTGAAAGTTGTGATGTGCTGTATACTGAGTAAATCAGAATACAGGTAGTTCTCGACTTACAACAGTTCATTTAGTGACTGTTCAAAGTTACAACAGCACTGAAAAAATGGTCTTTTGATCATTTTTCATACTTATGACCGTTACAGCATCACCATGGTTACATAATCAAAATTCAGATGCTTGGTAACTCACTCATGTTTATGATGTGTCCCAGGATCACGTGATCCCCTTTTGCGACCTTCTGACAAGCAAAGTCAATGGGGAAGCCAGATTCACTTAACAACCATATTACCAACTTAACAACTGCAGTGATTCACTTGACCACTATGGCAAGAAAGGTTGTAAAATGGTGCAAACTCACTTAACAAATGTCTCACTTAGCAACATAAATTTTGGGCTCAATTGTGGTCGTAAGTCAAGGGCTACTGGTATAGGTAGTCGTCAAGGCATGACCCTAATGGAGCTACCCCATTAGGATCATAAGTCAAAAATATTGTAAAATGAATGAGACCCAATTTTATGACATTTTTGAATCAAATGTATTAATTGAATCAAACAGGTTGCTAAGTGAATGAAAACCAGGCTATCCCCTCCCCTTCGTTAAATGATCGCTGCCATCATTAAGTGAAGTGAGAGGCTTTGGTGCGGAACCGCTGACCACTGCCCATCAGCTGTTTCCGGTAAGGCGGTACAAGCCTTCCACCCAGGAATTAAAGCACCTCCAGGTTTGGGGGGAAGTTACAGGGAAGTTACAGTTGCAGCCTGGGGAAAAAAATGCTGCCACTGATCAGTTCTTTAAGGTTAAAACATGATAGTGACCTGAAAGTAGAAGAGCTGAACTGAAAAAAAAAAGCTTAGGAATATGTCTAGGCTTACATCTTGAGGCAAAAACATAAAAGAAAGAATGTGCTAACAAATGTATAACAACCAGCTTGACTGTCTCCATTGTTGCCACAATATTTGTTACTACATTTTTTATTAAAGGTTTTTGCCTAGCTAAAAGAGAAATACAGAAATATATAAAGTAAGGAAAGAAAAAAAAAAGAAAAGGACTGGAAAAGAATACAGTTAAAAAAGAAGATAAAGAAGTTACATGTGGCCTTCTTTATAGCAGTTTAAAACTCATTATCCCTCCTTCCTCAATATTACAATAATTCCTTCAAAGTCTTATTCAATCATTTTTCAATCATCGATTTTAGAAATCACCACTTTGTTTTTTTCTGATTTCAGCAAAAAAGTGAACAAAAGGTTTCAGTCTTTTATAAAAGTACTTATTGTCTTGTCCCTGACCAAAGAGGGAAGTTTTGTCATCTCTGCTAGTTTTCACAATTGATTCCATAAAGGTAAAGGTAAAGGTTCCCCTGCACATGCATGCTAGTCGTTTCCAACTCTAGGGGCCGGTGCTCATCTCCGTTTCAAAGCCGAAGAGCCAGCGCTTGTCCGAGGACGTCTCCATGGTCATGTGGCCGGCATGACTAGACGCCAAAGGCGCACGGAACACTGTTACCTTCCCACCGTAGTGGTCCCTATTTTTCTACTTGCATTTTTACGTGCTTTCAAACTGCTAGGTTGGCAGAAGCTGGGATGAGTAACAGGCACTCACTCTGTTACGCGGCACTCGGGATTCGACCCGCCAAACTGCCGACCTTCTGATCAACAAGCTCAGCGTCCTAACCCACTGAGCCACCGCATCCCTGACCAAAGAGGGAAGTTTTGTCATCTCTGCTAGTTTTCACAATTGATTCCATACAAATTATCAAATGGTTTTTTCATATCACAAAATATAAATATGGCTTGTTTTTCATTATGATGTTCCAAATATTCTAATATGTTGACAATATTTCTAATATTATTTCTTAAGTGTCTTTTAGGCAAAAAGTCACACTGATATTCATGAGTAAAATCTTGCAAGATATCTTTCATCCTTTCAGATGAAATCATAGTAAACATTTTAGTCACTGTTCAGTAAAGATACTGGTCTGTAATTATTTTGATAAAATTGGGTCTATGGAGATTCTCAGTCATCCAGGTCATGATTGTCCCAAAGGTGCTTTTCAAAAGGCAACTGGACTTTTCTTTTTTCAAAGAAAAAGAAAGTCCAGATGCCTTTTGAAATTTGGCCTTCTTTAGGAATTAATGCTACATTTGACCCTGTCCAACGGGTATTCTTCCACTATCCAGAATAACATTCTTCATTTTTGAAGGGGTTGTAACAGTTACTCTTCAAAATATTTATAATATTATCAATATCAGCACTACCCATTTTCCTGCCTGCAGTAATTTGAGATTAAAAAGACTTTACAACAGAGTTCTTTTCCCCTTTCCTATATAGATAATCCTTGAATTACAAGCCTTCATTTAATGACAACATTCATTACAACAGCACTAAAAAAATGACTAGTTCTTGCACTTACAATCATCACGGCTTCCTTGTGGTCACATGATTAAAATTTGGGTGCTTAGCAACTGGCATGTATTTATAGCAGTTTCGACATCCCGGGATCATGTAAATGCCATTTGCAACCTTCCCAGCTAGTTTCCAACAAGCAAAGTCAATGGGGGAAGCTGGATTCATTTAACAACCAGAAACTGGTAGAAGACTCATCAACAACCTTTACTATGCTGATAGCACATTACTGACTGAAAGCAAAAATGACCCAAAGCGTCTATTATCAAGATCAAGGAACATGATCTTAAAGGAGATATATATATAATGTCAAGAAGCCAAAGATTTATAATTTTACTTTGACAGTGTCATGGTTCCGATAGATGAAACTGGTAAAAGAACTTCAAGGCAAGAATAAATAGAGATAGTTAACAATTTCAGTTAGGATCTTTAATCAATAACAGAACTACAAATAGCCAGAAATTGCCCTTGGAAAAATGGCTATAAAGGCCATAGTCAAGATTCTTCAATGCAGCGACATTTCTTCTATAAAGATTCAACATCTTCAGATGATGATACTTTCAATAATACCCTGTGGATGACAAAGTTGGACAGTGAACTGACAAAAGTGGGAAAAAATAGATTCTTTTCAATTGGGGTCCTAGTAAAAGATACTGTGAGTGCTAAGGACTGCACAAAGAAGACATCAGTTAATACTGGAGGAAATCAAGCATAGGAAGCCTGTACTTTTTACAATGTGGACACCTGATGTGAAAAGAATGTTCAGTATAGAAGGATATCCTATTTAGCAAGGTTGAAGGACAATGAAACTAGGAAGACGGTAATGCAATGGATTTAAACAATAACAAGTGCTGTGGACGCCACTGCAGCAACAGTTAGTTTCCTGAGTGAAAACTGAGTGTATTTCATGGTAATTATCCACTGGGCTGCAATGAGTTAACTTGACAGCGACAACATGTCAGAGCTCCTATGATCGTTTTGCTGTCTCTGCATTTCAGATCCAAGGCATCTAAGTCCTCAATAAATAATAATTCAGAAATGGATCCTGATAAAAACAGATATTGATGCAAGAATACCACTGTGATTATAAGAAGATGACATAGATATGAAGGAGCTTCTGGGACTTTGAGGGGGCAAAACATCTGGTTTAGGGTTTATTGCTATTGTATATGAAAGTCCTTACCTTATGTCTGGACTTACTGGGTTTTGATGTAACATTGCCTAAATGTCCTTAAAAATAATTGTGTGATTCATCCTCTTCCCCAGGTAGTTAATTCCTTTGCTGGAATAGGATTAAAGCCACATGATAGAAGAAGAGACATTAGCTTACTAGTTAACCTGTTTTATCAATACAGTATAGGAAAGCTCCAGATAGTTTAGATTTCAGTTGTCATTAGTTACAACAAGAATGGACAATATTAGGAATTATATGAATTTCAGTTCAAAATATCTAAATACTAGATTATCTGTCCTCATTTAGTTCTATTGCCTACCACAAGTAGCATATGTTCATTGATAACTTTGAAAGTTCCCATAATACACTTAGTATGCAGTACAGATATAAATTAATTGTACCATTATCTCATATTAAGACTCTAGTTTAGCTTTCTAATGGCAAGTCTTAATTGCATAACAGAGTGTAACTCGGTTTCCGGGTCTCATTCATTGATGGGTGAGAAAGGCTTGTATGTTTCTGCTTTAGAAAAAAATTAGAAACCAACTTCTATATAATAAATGTTTGTCTTATTTTATCAAAAATCTCAAACCCCAGTGCTTTTTTTCTAAAAAAAAAAAAGGTGCCGGAACTCTTACCTTGGCGGGCGCAGGAGGCGGGGGTGGGGGGGCGGTGCTGCTGCAGTCACAGGTGCGAAGGGTGTTGGCGGCGGGCTCCCCTCCCTGGGGCCAGAGCCGGTGCGGCTGGTGCTGTGGGAGCAGCAGAGCCCACTCTATATGGCGGGGCTGCACAATGCGGGCAGCGGAGGCGGTGCGGGCCAGGCGATGTTTTAAACATATGTTAAATATACATCAAATGATCATATGCTTCCCTACAAAGTCAATTCTTGCTCAATGACAGACCAAGGAGTTAACTCGGAAAGACAAGAGGAAAATCTAGAAGAGGTCTGTGCAGCTCTTCAACATCTTCATCAACGATTTGGATGAGAGGATAGATGGGGAACTCATCAAATTTGCAGACAATCACTTAAATATGAGCCAGCAGTGTGCTGCAGCTGCCAAAAAAGCCAACACAGTGCTAGGCTGCATTAACAGAGGGATAGAATCAGGATCACATGAAGTACTAATACCACTTTACAATGCCTCGGTAAGGCCACACCTGGAATATTGCATCCAGTTTTGGTCACCACGATGTAAAAAAGATGTCGAGACTCTAGAAAGAGTACAGAGAAGAGAAACAAAGATGATTGGGGGACTGGAGGCTAAAACATATAGGGAACGGTTGCTGGAATTGGGTATGTGTAGTTTAATGAAGAGAAGGGTGAGGGGTGACATGATAGCAGTGTCCCAATATTTCAGGGGCAGCCCAAAGAAGAAGGAATCAAGCTATTCTCCAAAGCACCTGAAAGCAGGACAAGAAGCAACGGATGGAAACTAGTCAAGGAGAGAAGCAACCTAGAACTAAGGAGAAATTTCCTGACAGAACAACTAACCAGTGGAACAACCTGCCTCCAGAAGTGGTGAATGCTCCAACACTGGAGGTTTTTAAGAAGAGACTGGCCAGCCATTTGTCAGAAATGGTATAGGTAATGGTATTATTATTATTATTATTATTATTATTATTATTATTATTATTATTATTATTATTATCTTGTAGAAAGGAAAGGCCCACACTGATAAATTAAAAATATTTGTGGTCTGCAAAGGAATGCTGGTGGGCTAATCAATGATTTGGTGACTAGAGGAGCATCTACAGTGTTGGAGCTTGTGGTCATGGTAAGCCATGGAGGCACTAGGCAACATGACTTTCAGGGCAGTGGTGGTGATTTTATTACTTTAAAAAAAAAGTCTGTGCTCTGTCCAAGGGTGCTTGGTAGGCTGCATGTACAGGCCTGGTCTAGAATTTATTTTGGAGCATTCAACTATCTAGAGCAGGCATGTCAAACTCATTTTGTTTGAGGCAACTTTTTATAAAAGAATTGCCATTAATTTGTTTTAATAAAATAATTTAAATCATTTTTTCACTTGATTTCAAATTAAATGAATGAGATATTTTTTTTAGTACAATTGCCAAATGCAATAAACTGGTTTTAGGTATAAGTTACTGGAAGGAAAAAGCAATCCCTGTTGCATTACTGATCCCAGAGAAACATTTGCATGTATGCAGGTATCCTTAGGGTGCCATAGTTATGGATGAGAAATATTGGTTGCAAAGTTGGCATTTCTGGATGTAATACAGATATTTTGGACTTATTTTTGTTTCTTTGCATGTTTGATAGTTTTAAAAAGGCATATGCTACTGACTACGCTTATGCACATATGTAACATGATCACTGCTTGTCCAAAATTTTACTATACATATAATACCCCCAGAAATTATTTTAGCCTTTTTAATAAATGTTGTTATTGATGTTAAGCTCACCAGGGAAAACATCATATATTGTTATGTATATACTAGGTTAATTATTTAAAGACTGAAGTGCAACATAACTAGATTCTAAATAATCTATTTTTCAAAACACACAACAGTCCAAACAGTAAAAGTAAAGTCCAAATTACGAATATTTCATTCTTAAGAATTGTTTAGATTCAAAATAGTTTTCAAGAGTGTACAAAAGATACTATTTTTTTTCTAGAATCAGCTAAATTAGACATATTACATTGAGAAAAATGTTTCTCATTTCTTTCCTGTTACCTTTGATTTCATTGCAGAGATGTTAACATAAGAAATAGATTATTTTGTTATCTAATTTTACCTTCCAAAAGACAGAAGCAGATGAAAAATGTGAGGTTCTTTCCTGTTGGCTTTTCTGAATTAGCTGTTTTAGATTCTAAAAGTTTAGTTCCTAAAGAAGTAATCCTGTAAATAATTTTTATGTCCTCCTCTAGTGCAGGCTCTTTTATGACTCAAGGACTTCAACTCCCAGAATTCCTGAGCCAGCATGGCTCAGCTTGGAAACCTCTCCCTTTCCCCTCAGCATGGCTGGCTCAGGATTTCTGGGAGTTGAAGTCCACGAGTCATAAAAAAGAGCCAAGATTGCTAGCCCTGCAATAGGCTTAGGAAAACCAATAAGGGAGCTGGGTTGTTTGTTTGTTTGTTTTGCAAAAAAAAGGTTCTGGAACACCGTTCTGAGCGTTCTATGAGAAAAAAAAGCCCTGTCAAACCCTATTCTGATACATGGAAAATTAAGGAAAGTTAATTTTGAACAAGTTAAGGACAAGTTAAATTTTTAGGTATGCATTTTCACATTCTATTTGTTGGATTCACCAATTTAGCAAACTCATGACATGAGTACAGAAAAAACTTCTGGTATGGTAATTAGATCTGTAAGCCATAATCTTGGAAGCCATTGAGTTTAAATTTCTGAGAACTATTGCTTGAATTTCTCAGTCAAGAGAATGGACTTCTCCAGCTGATGCTGAGTTGTGTCTCCTGAGACCATGTGAGATTCTGCCAATTTATATACTGATTAAAACAAATATTTGAAAATGACATTTTAGTCCAACTCACTTTTCTTGTAAATTACCTATTCCTCTCAGTTATACTCAGGGAAACCTATTGCAGAGCACAAATGGAGCATTCTACTTTTAGAAGTCCAATAAGAAAGATTTACATATCCATTACAGAATTCCTGTGAATGCCCCTTCATCACACCTAACTATTTTCATGATATTCTCCACATTTTGCAAACATTCACCATAGCACCAATAATATGTTGGCCTTAGTGGTGACATCTAGAAGATATTATAATATTCTTTATCAAGTCCTTCTCTGTGTCTGCTTTAACACTGAAGTTGAATCTCTGATCCCATGCTATTAAACTGCCCTTATTATGCCTGACATCTTGAACACATTGCATCCATTGTTAGAAAATTAATAGACGTTCTGCAATAAATGAATATAAATCTACCATTGTAAATTCAGTCTACTGAAATGTCTAAAAGGATTGCAGCATTTTTAGCCAATTGGAACTACTAAAGGAATAAGCCACAATGAATTAATTGTAGACTGTTTTTATTCTCACTTTTTATGAAGTCTGGTTTTTGTTAAAGTAAAATTTATTTTATTATCAGAATATTGTCCTCAAGTAACAGTTGTCACCAGAAGATATTGGATTTGACATTTTTATAGTTATAACTATTGTGTAAGTTGTCCTGCTATCTGGATGTCTTTACAATCTGATAATTTAACAATAAACAAACAACCACTGAAAGTTGACATCCTTATTACTGGGTGTCCTTCCTGAGCTTCAAACTCCTAATTTACTGTTAGGTGATTTCTTAGTAGAGATATGTTCTCCATACAATCTGCTTTATTCTACATTCTGCTCTATTATACATTAATCTGAATAAGAACTTCTGGACTTGCTTTGACCGTTATATCCAGAGATTAAGATTAGGAGCTGAAGTAAAATTTCAAATCATTTATGTTATTTATGTGCAATTGCTATCCTTCAAAATATGTTTTTAACACTGATGACCAGTGCATACTATTCTTAGCATGAAGCCTTTGGCAGATTATAGAGAACCAATAACTTTCTTTTGAGGTTTTTCAACAGTAACAGCCCCTTGGAACATCTTCCAAGAAACTTCAATTTATGGGATACATGGATCATGAGGGAATTTTACCCACCCACCTACATGCATTCTGCTCTTACTCTTTGTTTACTTTCCCATTTCTTCTCTGAAGTTGGTGAAGTTCTACTACTCCAATAAAATAAAAATTATAGATTCCTTAGTTACCTCTGCCAGCAGAGTCTTTGTACTTTGCTATAAAAGAGATTATCTCCTTGCTAGGTTTAGGCCAGTTTTCCTGTGTAAGTCTAGAAAAAGACTCACTTGAAAGTATTGAATATTGAAACTTAGTCGCGCCAGCATGTTAATTTATGTAGTTGTTGCGTAAACATCTGCGGGAGCAAGAAAGGAGTTCAAGGAGGCATTTAAAACTTTCTTTCTGTGGTATATTTGTTCCTTATTGCACAGATTAAAATCCTGCAACATTGTTCCTATTCTAAGCCATCTGGATAAATAGAAATAAAGTTAAGAAACTTGAATACAACACATCAATGGAATGATTCCAAATAGGAATAAAAGCAATAAAATTATGCTTTTAATTATAATGTAGTATATCCTAAGATCCATCACCTCCTTTCAAAAAATCTATTTCCTTTGTTACATAAAGAGAATATGTGACTCAGCCAAGATTTTGAATTTGAGATTGAGTTTCAAAGCCAATAAGATATAAACTGAAACAATTAAATTCAGTGAATGATTCAAACATAGGGAATAATTTTAGCCAAATGGGAACAAAATAGAATGATGTATATTTAGAAGACATTAACTTCCAGAATTTCACCTAAACAGCTTCATGGGTTTCATTACAATAAAATTTTGAAATATTCCTTCTGCAGATATAGATAGCTTCTAAAGCAGGGGTCTTCAAATTTGGCCGTTTTGTGACTTGTGGACTTCAACTCACAGAATTCCTCAGCCAGGCACGCTGACTGAGGAATTCTGGGAGTTGAAGTCCACAGGTTATAAAAGGGCCAAATTTGAAGACCCCTGTTCTAAAGATATAGACAGTTATATCTTTGGCACAGAAGTTCAGAAATTTATTTATTGTATTGATTTATATACCACCCCCCTCACAATTATGACTCTGGGTGGTAAACATAGGTTTAAAAAAACCAATAGAATACATTTAAAACCACTGCTGCATTCTGAACCAGTTGCAGTTTCCAAGGCAAGGGCAACTCCGTATAGAGCAGGGGTGGGGATCCTTGGCTCTTTTATGACTTGTGGACTTCAATTCCCAGAATTCCCGAGCCAGCATGTCTGGCTGAGGAATTCTGGGAGTTGAAGTCCACAAGTCATAAAAGAGCCAAGGTTCCCCACCCCTGGTATAGACTGTACTACAGTAATCCCTTGAGGAGATGATCAAGGCATGAGTGACTGTGAACAGTGCCTCACAGTCCAGGGAACAGTACAATTAATGCATAAAGTTGTGTTATGCCCCTGCTGCCTCCTGTTCTTCAAACAGAATCATGAGTCCAGGAGAGCCCCCAAATTATACGTGGGTTCTTTCTGGGGTTGTATAATCCTCTCAAGAATTAAAGGTAGAGAATCCCCAGAACCAGGCAGTTCCAAGTCACTCAGTCTTGCTAGAGTTGAGCTGAAACATGTTCTTCCTCATTCCTAAGTGATCCCTGGAGCCCAACTTTACAAACAGAGTCTCACATCTGCAAGGCAGCACCTCTGAAAGCCATCAGAGAATCACAGATGACCATAGCCATTCCACCACCACTACCCTGGAGACTTGGCTAATGCCAGACCAGAAACCCAGACAAGTACATTTCTGAATTCCCCACTTGTGACCACCCAAATTTCAGTAATACTATAAAGGCTAGGTTAGCTCTCTCATTCATAATTAAGTCATAGATGCAGGAGGGTTTATTACAAGCTGACCTGACTTCAAAAAGCTCCATCCCTATCATCAACCTAACATCACTATCAAGGGGAAATGACTTGATTCATTGGTTACTTCTGGACAAGCATTTGATGACCTGGGTTTCAAGTTAACAATTCCTCCCCAACCAAAATACACACATATGCATATATACACACTCAAACTCAATTCTTCCCATCCACTTTCACTGAGCAACTAGGGATACAACTTCCCCAATCTTCCTAGCTGGAAAACCTAAGGCTGACCACTCCTCTACCCATCAGTTCTCATCCAGGGGGGAGATTGCTAGAGCCAGTCACAACCTCTTCCTCCAAACCAAACACAACCTTATCATTCCAATGATGAAAATTCTGTCCATTATTATCCTTCCAACAGAAGAGAATACCTGTAGCTCAAGGTTGAACTGTGGAGTTCCTGGTGTTCTCTGAGCTAACATCATCATCAACATCACCATTAGTGATGATGTTACCCTGTTGGGTAATGAAACGTCTGCAAGTAAGCAACAAAGCTCAGAGAACATCAAGAACGCCACATTACACTGTCCTTTAAGTTAAAGACAATACATTTAGGCATTGATTGATTGATTGATTGAGTGATTGATTGATTGAACTGGATGCTTTTCTTGATGATAGGTTTATTGGCAGAACTCATTGGCAAATTTAGTCATCTGGAAATGATACATTATGTGCTACTTATGCAATAATCTGTGTGGGGAAATTATTTTATTTATTTATTTATTTAGAAATTTTATTTATTTTATTTAGAAATTTTATTTGCTACCCATATTGTATCCAACAACTCTGGACAGCTTTTATTATTAGGAAGTATGTGTTATCTGTACTGAGCATTTAATACACTATGATACTAAGAAATAGTCCACATACACAGTTATTCAATAGCAAACACTCACAACTGAGACAGATTAGATCAGGATCCCCAGCCCCCAGGCTATGGCCCATTGGGAACTGGGAGGGGCACACAAAGCTTCATTTGCACATGTGCGGGATGTAGGATGAGCACATGAAACTTCTCTCGCCAGTGCTAAAACTGCCAAATCCTCCAGCACTGATCCACAGAATCAAAAAGTTTGGGGCCCCTTGGATTAACAAGGACTCTATTACAGTACAGGTAAATAGCTTGAGAGGTAAGGCAGAATAAAAGTAAAATATCTGGATCTGAGGAAAGGTAGAAGAACAGAGAAGAAAGGGAAAAACAAATTTTAAAACTGCAGCTGAATAAATCTGAAAATTTCTTTTTACCTCCAAGCAAACCTACTTAAGCCTATTTTATCAGAGGAGTAAGACAAAACAGCAGTGCAGACCTCCCCAACCACTCTGACAGGCAGAGATTGTGCTTTTATAAAATTCATTGGCTGGCTATATTAATATCTGAGAGCCCATCATATCACTCAATTTGCCCCTTTAGGTTTCATCATATATGGAAGAAAGGATACAGCACTGTTTCAGACCTTGTAAAGCCAGAAGCACCAAAAACAGCATTAAAAATCACTCAGGGTACATGATTCAATTCAACACTTCAGACTGCCCCATGAATTCATTTTGAGGCATCAAAGTGAATCACCCTTTCAAGCCTTCACATAGACTTTGAAAGGACATCTGGAAGCTTTGTTGCTTATAAAATTTACTGATGAGCAATAAAGTTGGCTCAGAATATATGAAAATATGTATACTCAGCTAGAAGAATCAGAAGTAAGAGATTAACAGAACCTGCACAATTTGAGGCCCTCAGTATATATTATGATGCACAGCTGGCCCAGAGGTTAATAGAGATGGGCCAGAAGTGGAATCACTAGTGTAGTGGAATTATTAGCAATTGCGATTGTAAGCTTATCCAGGAAAGTAACCTTGTGGACACAAAATAAATAGTTCTAATAGAAGAGAAGAGAATATATGTAGCATTTCCTGCATCAGATGAGGACAGCACATTTTTCTCCTTCTGTCCTGACCACTTTTTAGAGAGGCAGGATTGAGAGCATGTTAACAAACTGCATCACTGTCTGGTTTGGTGGCAGCAGTGCCTCAGATAGAAAGTCCATATAGAGAATGGTAAGGACAGCCGAGAAATCATAGGAAGCTCGCTTCCTGGTATTCAGGATGCTGCTTATAAGCACTATGTGATTAGAGCTCAAATCATTGTTAGAGACCCCACTTTACAATCTGTTTCTGTTGCTCCCCTCGAAGCATTTCTAGCAGCGCTACCCAATTCTGTAATAGCTTTGTTCTCTATGCCATCCGTCTGGTAAACTCACAAGATTCATTTTTCTCGCTATGCACATATATATACATAACCTGAACTAGACTGTTGTTTCTCTGTGTCATATAATATATGTGGGTATATGTGTAATTCTGTATTTATTTATTTATTTTTGTCATATTTATGTAGTATATATTGGAAGTGGTGACCCTTTGAGAGCTGAATGCAACGAAATTTCATTTTAATGTATGCCGATTAGTGTACATTCAAAGTGACAATAAAGTTATTATTGTCACAGGGCTGAACTGTGGAGTCCTTCGTGGTCTCTGAGCTTGGTTGTTTGCTTGCAGACATTTCATTAATATATCAATTCATTAAAATTCATTAAAAAACTAACTAAAGAGAGAAGCAACCTAGAACTAAGGAGAAATTTCCTGAACAAAAGTTGGAACAATTAATCAGTGGAACAACCTGCCTCTAGAAGCTGTGAATGCTCCAACACTAGAAGTTTTTAAGAAGAGACTGGACAGCAATTTGTCTGAAATGGTATAGGGTTTCCTGCCTGAGCAGGGGGTTGAACTAGATGACCTCCAAGGTCCCTTCCAACTTCTTCTTCTTCATCATCATCATCGTTGTTGTTGTTGTTAAAATAAAATAAGTGTTTCTATCTAGCCATTTTCTCTATATCTACCTGTAGGAATCTATTGTACCACAGTATATGTTTTCGTTTGATACATAATTTAGATAAATATTTTCTACATGAGATATTTTGTCTTTCAAGATTCAGGGATATTTAATTACTCTTCAGTATCCATTAATCTTGATGTTCTAACATATTCCTTTGGACTTACTTTATATGAAAATGTGATATTCTTCCGAAATGATTTATTTCTGGGATACAAAAATGGCAGCTCCAATCACCAAAGGACCATGATACCCCCCAACAGGAGAAGCACTTCTACTTTGAACCTAGTGACAGTTATGGGGGGGGGGGGGAGTGAAGGCAGGCAGTTTTCCAACTAAACATTCCAAGCCAGAAAACATTTGGCTGGATTTATTAAGTGTTAGACAGATGAAAGTTAAATAAAGTCTGAACTTACTGTGCTGAGAGAGGGGAGGTGTAATTACAAAGAAATGCAGACTGCTTAAAGTGGAAGTCAAACTGTTCTGAGGAAACACTATTCTGAGTGTTATAGAACAAACAAAAGGATTGCACTCAGAAGCTGCTTTTAGTGCAGTGGCTGAGGGCTGATCCTAACACCTTCCTGAACCTGTGGTTGAAGATCCCAACAAACTCTCTGTAGAAGACATGTCCTTAGGATGCAGTTTTTCACGTCATCCTTAGCCCACAACTGAGGAGTTTATATTCAGCTTTAGGTGCTCTGTTGTAAAGTTCTTTTTTTTTCTAGTGTCTTCTCCAAACAAGCCTGCAATCAATCAATCAGAATAGAGCTGGAGGTCTTCTAGTCTAGCCGCCTGCTCAAGCAGGAGACCCTATAGTACCGTTTCAGATAAGTGGCTGTCCAATTTCCTCTTAAAAACCTCCAGTGATGAAGCACCAACAATGTCTGAAGGCAAGCCGTTCCACTGGTTAATTGTCCACACTCTCAGGAAGTTTCTCTTTAATTCCAGGTTGTTTCTCTCCTTGATTAGTTTCCATCCATTGTTTCTTGTCTTGCCTTCTGGAGCTTTGGAAAATAAGTTGAACCCCTCTCCTTTGTGGCAGCCCATCAAATACTGGAATACTGCTATCATGTCCCCCCTAGTCCTACCCATATATAAATAGTTGGGGCTGCCCTTGAGGACCACCCGGAGGCTCCAACTGGTGCAGAATGCGGCCGCGCGAGTTGTGATGGGGGTCTCCCGATACTCCCATGTAACACCTCTGCTCCGCGAGCTGCATTGGCTTCCAGTTGCCCTCCGGGTGAGATTCAAGGTGCTGGTGATGACCTATAAAGCCCTAAATGACATGGGTCCAGATTATTTACGGGAGCACCTTCTGCCGGCGTCAACTTCCCATCGTCCTGTGCACTCCCAAAGAGAGGGCCTCCTCAGGGTGCTGTCGGCCAGGGAGTGCCGGCTGGCGGCCCCCAGGGGGAGAGCATTCTCTGTGGGCGCGCCCGCCCTGTGGAATCAGCTTCCTGCTGAGCTCCGGATGGCTCCCGACCTTCGCTCTTTTCTCCGCGACCTGAAAACCTGGTTATTTGAGCTTGCCGGCCTGGACTAAGGGATTGGGATTTTAAACTTTAGAATTTGTCTTGTTGGGGCTAACTTAACTTAATTTAATTTATTTTTAACTTTGTATACCATGTTTTAACTGCCCTGTACACCGCCCCGAGTCCTTTGGGAGAGGGGCGGTATATAAATCCAATAAAATAAATAAATAAATAAATAAATAGTTTTTAACTTATGACCACAATTGAGCCCAAAATTTATGTTGCTAAGTGAGAAATTTGTTAAGTGAGTTTTGCCCAGTTCACGACTTTTCTTGCCACATTTATTAAGTGAATCACTGCAGTTGTTAAATTAGTAACCCAGTTGTTAAGTGAATCTGGCTTTTCCTGTTGACTTTGCTTGTCAGAAGGTTACAAAAGGGGATCACACAACACTGCAACCATCATAAATGTGAGTCAGTTGTCAACCATCCAAATGTAGATCACATGACCATGGGGATGCTGCAATAGTCATAAGTATGAAAAATGGTCATATGTCACTTTTTCAATGGCGTTATAACTTTGAACAGTAGCTAAACAAACTGTTGTAAGCTGAGGACTGCCTGATTAATAACAACAACAATAATAAAGTTGGAAGGGACCTTGGAGGTCATCTAGTCCTGTAAACATTCTATGACACATTATTGACCATGTTGGAGAACTGAGAGTAGCCACTTTGCTCCTCGTGTGTTCCCTTCTTTCTGATTGCTTGAAACTAGCCTCTTTGGCCATTTTCTCCTGGGCTATTGGATAAAACAGACACCAAACTTCTGCACTTGGTGTCTGTCTGTCTGCATAAATAGGACCAGTGCTTCACAAAATTCCCATCAGGCATAATATCTCCTTATATACATGGGCACATGCTCTTGAAGAAGAGCATTAAATGTTTTAAGTACATTCAGCAGTTTTTTTGAAAGTCAAATTAAAGTGAAAAAGAAAGATTCTGCCAGTTGTATGATCTGATTCTGTCCCACATGAGTGCCTTATGGCTTTTCCCCTACTTGTGCAAAAAAGGAATTTTGTCAGATTATGCTTTTATTGTTTTTATTACCTTGCAAGAGAGGGTCAATGCCATTTGGCCTATTCCAATGTTATTTCATTTTTATTTCATTTATTATAGCTGCCCATCTCAAACAAGTGACTTTAAGTTGTGAACAATTGTAAAATTAATTAAAACCACGTACAAACATATAAAAACATGCACACATATTAGCTAAGAAAAAATGTAACTGTAAATATCAATATAACGAAGAAGTAGGACCCTTATCACACTTGGGCCCCCACACCTGGACATAAAACCAGTCTTCAAGGTCTTACCAAAGGCCAACAGGATCGGGACCAACCTAATCTCTGGAGAGAGAGTTTTCCAAAGGCCACATCAGAGAAGACACATCTCCTCTTTCCTGCCACCAGTATTCTTTGATTGACAGGACCAACCTGCTGGACCAAATTAGACAGTTTCAAACAACTAGGAGGAGTCTGTCCTTCAGGTGACTGGTTTCAAATCATTAAGGGCTTTAAAAGCAACTACCAGCATTTTGAATTGCACCTAGAAACACTGGCAAACAATGCTGCTCACACAGTAGGGGTGTTACATAGATCGAATATTCATACTATTTACTACCCCTGCAGACGCATTCTGCACCAGTGGAAGCTTCTGAATTCTCTTCAAGGGCAGCCCTATGTAAAGTGCATTGCTGTAATCCAAGTGAGAGGTCACAAGGTCACAATACATTTTGTGTTTCTGGGAAATACCTTTGGGCACTGCTAGTCGTGGCTGCCTATCTCTGGCATGGCCATTCCCTTGTAGCACTTACAGATTTGGGTTACTTGACAGCCAGTGAGAAACTGAGAAAAGTTCTAATAGGTTTTCTCCTTTCAGCATGAGTGATGAGGGACCGGCGCAGAGGATGAGCACTGTAAAGGGCAGACGAGAATGCTTCAATGATCTTTGCAACTCCTCTGTGGTGCTCATGACCTGAAATTTCAGTTACTTCCAAGTTTTGGAAGATCAGTCAATCTGACTCTGAAAATAGCCTGGCTGAGACGGTTGTGGTGAATGGCCTTCGGGTAAGTTGGAAATGAGCTCTCTCAAGATGCCATGTGACTTCCCTCCCCTTTCTCCCTCACCCATTCATTGCAGACAAATTATTTTTGGACGTAGATTTACCTGTTTTCCAGAAGATCAGAGTTCTGTTTTCAGAAATATTCTGAGGGATTAGTTTATTGATGCAGAACCCTGACATGCCAGCAACTTGATACTTGAGCAACTTGAAAAATGGCTAAAGATATAGATAGCCAATCTATATTGCTTAAACCCACCCATAGATTAAAAAGTGTCACTAGTAAAAAGAAAAAAGTTTTTTTCTCACCAAGTGGTGATGCTAGGTGGAAGGATGCACAAAGCCAGGGGAATCCATCATTCACTGTTCTTTGTTTGATCTGCAGTAAATCTCTAAGAATTGTACTGCTCACGAGACTTGGTAGTAAAGCAGATGATCTTGACCATTAGGGTGATGCATATTATACCAACTTACTTTTCTGCCTATTCAAAGACTAGAAAAATGCACATCACTGTGCTGTAAGGAAGAGGTCTGAATTGTTCAGCCATTTAGCTGAATATCTCTTTTGTTCTGTTTATGGGATCCATCATAAAACCTAATGGAATGCACTAGGAAAACCTGACTTAATAATCCCTAGAAGTCTTTGATTTTGTTTGTGTATATAAAGAGAAGGGGTTTCCCCCCCCAGCTCACTTTTTCTACAAAGCTTTTAGAGGTAACCATCTCAGTCGTTATTGAGGATGAGGCACAGGTTTTCGACTGCTGCTTCTTAATGCCAGGTTGATCAATAATAAAGCTCCTCTTATTTGAGATCTTTTTAGTGATGAGTAGGCTGACTTGGCATATTTTACCAAGACCTCTCTGGGCCCCAAAATAGGGAGCGGTCTCCTTCCTGAAATGTGCCCACCTGGGTTTAGGGTACCGTATGTCACTAGCTAAGAACCCAGGGCAGAGGAGACGGGATAGTAGTTATTCTCTAGGAGTTTCTGTTGGCCTTCAGGGATGATGCTCCACAAGTCACTGGTTGTGAGACCCTGTTTTTGAAGATATTATTTGAGGTATTGCTACTGAAGGTTGCTACTCTGTTGTGTAGCAATCTCCTTGCCTGAGTTCCTGGACTCTGTCTCAGGGTAGGCTGTGGTGTTCACCAGGCTTATGGTCTTGGAGGACTTCAATTTGCTGTCCCTGGGACCAGCTTTGGAAATGGCTTGGGAATTCATTGCCACCGTCATGCCCATGGGCCTATTTCAGGTCATCCATGACCCAACTCAAAGCAGTATCCAGAAGCTGCATCTGGGACAGAATACAGCAGTTTTGGGTGCCCCTGGGGTTGTCTACAAGCAACACCTCTGCTGTGTGAGCTGTATTGGATGCCAGTTTGTTCTGGGTCCAATTCAAGATATTCAAACTTTAAAATTCTTCCTGGCATGAGCCCAGATTACCTGAGGAACTGTTTTGTCCCAATTACATTGGCCTGTCTCATCCAGTTAGGCAGGAGGTACATGGTGCAAACCCTGTCAATGAAAGAATTTGAACTGGCAGGGTCTAGGAAGAGAATCTTGTCTGCCATTCCTTCCACCCTATAGAACTCTTGCCTCCAAGAGGAGGTTGGCCCTATTCTTCTGGCTTTCTGGAAGAATGTTAAGACCTGGCTCTGCCAACTAACATGGGGATCCAAGAACGGAATGCAATCTTGGTGGTAGCTGGTAGCATGAGGGCATTAATTCAGTCTTTTTAACTTTATTTTTGTATGGATTTTATGGGTTTTTTACTCTGTTTTTTTACCCAGAATCACTTAGAAAGTGGGATGGGCAGTGTATAAATCAAATTAATAAATAAATAATGTTCTTCTTTCCCCTTGAGTATGCCAAGAGTGGTATAAACTTCAGTTTTTAAAATATGGATTAAGGAATTGCAATAATCCTTCTTTGGTCTGCAACAGTGATTGTTCCCTGAATTGTTATGCTGAAAGTCTGCAGCCTCATCTAGCCCGTTTGCCCCATATACTGAAGGTTTGGAAAGAAGTAACACAGTGCCACCACTTGGTCTGAAGACAGAGGCAGGAAAAAACAAGACAGAACCAATAAATATACTGTTAAGAACAGATCAAATTATATTCATATATAATGCATATGTACTGTAGTACAGGTAGTCCTTAACTTAGCAATGTGTCTGCTAAGTGAATCATGTCCAATTTTATGACCATTTTTTACCATGGTTGTTAAGTAAATCACATGAGATTGGACAACCATTTGTCTGAAATGGTATAGGGTTTCCTGCCTGAGCAGGGGGGTTGGACTAGAAGACCTCCAAGGTCCCTTCCAGCTCTGTTATTCTGTTTAAGCAAATTTTTGCTTCTCACACTGACTTTGCTTGTTAGGATACTGCAATGATCATAAGTCACTTTTTTCAGCGCTTTCAGTGCTGGTTGTGAAATTAATGGTCATAATATAAGGAATACCGGTAAGAATACCTGTAAAAAAGGATACAAACAGGACACCCAGATAAGATAGAGGTTTGCAATAATGTACAAGAATAATAATGTACTATAATAATAATGCAATAATGTACAAAAAACACCAATGATAATAATTTTAAAATACCTATGACATTTTCAGGTTTCAACTGATCTAAGTGGATGCATATTCTTTCAAACTGAACTTTGAATCAATGAATTAACCCACAGAATCCTTCTGGGCTATGTAGGAGAATTCCCACATATTAATTGCATTTCCAGAGTCTCACAATCATTTGAGGGGTTAATTTAACCCAGACAAGTTTTCTGCATTCGTGGACAGAAAAGAATCAAATGAAAAATGGATTCTTTGCTCTAATTTTGACATACGTATTACCAGTGCTTTTTTTGTAAAAGAAAAAGGTGCCGGAACTCACACATGTCATACAACCCACCTTGCCTACCCTACAAGGTTTCATCCAAAAAAGGTGCCGGAACTCCGTTCTGAGCGTTCTATGAGTTTACGTCGATATGATAAGTTTTTGCTTTTCATATAGCAAGCTAAACTAGGCTCAGGCTGAATAGTTTATTTATTTATTCATTTATTTATTTTATTCGATTTATATACCGCCCTTTTCCCGAAGGACTCAGGGTGGTTTACAGGGCAAATTAAAAAAATACAATATACAGATTAAAATACAATTATGAACAAGCATGTTGAAGAAACCCAGTTATTTTCTTGGCTGTGGACATCAGATAATCATATTAAGCCATAATAAGATGTATTTCATTAGTACAATACTCTATCAGTGCAGTAATTATATTATGCAGATATTGTTCTTTCTGCCGTTTTCTGCTTCTGATCATGATAAATAGGTATGTAGATTAAATGGTGAACACTCTCAAACTAGTGCAGGAGTCAGTTTCATGTGCTTTGGGACAGACTGTCCTAGCTTTGGCCTGAAGTGGAAAAGAAAGATCAAGGTCATATGCTTGTAGAAGCAACACAGCAGATATATATAAATCCAGCCTGGATTTATGAATGGGTAGGCAGATGCCACTTCCCCATTGTGACTCTTCCTCACAGTGTATATTTGGGTCAATTTACAAGAAAAGGGTGGACACATGAAGACAACAGGAAGGAGGGAAATTCCAGTAAATATCCTCTGGCCCTTCTCCATTTTCAAGACTGGGAAGTCATTGAGCTTCTCGCTGCGGGTTTCAGTTTCTGCTTCATGAGGAAAAAGATCCTTTTTTCTAATCTTTGCTTAATGTTAGATCATTGCAGCAACTGATAAACATATCTTGTCCCTATTCTGTGCTACCCTTTGTATCAGAGATACGTATTTTTCTCAGCTTCCTGGCAAGATCATTCGTGGTTTTGGAGTTGGGTATCATCAGTATGCTGATGATACCCAACTTTTCATTTCGACCCCAAACCACCCCAGTGATGCCCTCGACGTGATGTCCCGGTGCCTGGAGGCGGTCCGGGTCTGGATGGGGAGGAACAGGCTTCGACTCAACCCTGACAAGACTGAGTGGCTGTGCGTACCGGCATCTCGGGATATTCAGGATATCCCACCCCTCGTTATGGGGGTGAGTCATTATCTCCTGTAGATAGGGCTCGCAACTTGGGAGTCCTCCTAGACTCACAACTCTCCTTAGAAGACCATATTGTAGCTGTGACTAGGGGGGCCTTCGCCCAGGTTCGCCTGGTGCGCCAGTTGCGGCCCTATCTAGACTGGGATGCCTTGCGTACGGTCACTCATGCGCTCGTGACCTCTCGTCTTGATTACTGCAACGCTCTCTACATGGGGCTACCCTTGAAGACCACTCGGAGGCTCCAACTGGTACAGAATGCAGCCGCGAGAGTTGTACTGGGAGTCTCCCGATACTCCCATGTCACACCTTTACTCCGCGAGCTGCATTGGTTACCAGTTGTCTTCTGGGTGAGGTTCAAGGTGTTGGTAATGACCTACAAAGCCCTTCATGGCATGGGTCCAGAATACCTTGGGGAGCACCTGCAGCCGGCGTCAACTTCCCTCCGCCCAGTACGCTCCCACAGAGAGGGCCTCCTCAGGGTGCCACCGGTCAAAGAATGCCGACTGGTGGCCCCCAGGGGGAGAGCGTTCTCTGTGGGTGCACCGGATTTATGGAACCATCTTCCGGTTGAGCTCCGGATGGCGCCCGATCTCCGCTCCTTCCGGCGCGATCTTAAAACTTATCTCTTTAAACAAGCTGGCCTGGCCTGATGGGACGGGGTGGGATTTTTATAAACGATTTTAATTTTAATTTGTATTAATTTATGGGCATTGTTTAATCATGTTTTAATAATTTTAATTTTTGTATCTAGTTTTTATGTATTGCCCTGTTCACCGCCCTGAGTCCCTAGGGAGAAGGGCGGTATACAAATTAAATTAATAAATAAATAAATAAATAAAATTTGAAATAAGACATTAAGAGACTACCATTTATCTGGACTTGGAGGATGAGCAGGCCTTGGCCTGGATCGGAACAAGCACCCTTGGCCACTGGTGCTCTTCCTCAAGAGGAATTCTTTCTCCAACTCATACTATACTTTCATCTGTATGTTTTGTTGACATTTGAGAGTTCATATGAACTTATAATGAGAATTACAGCTCAGCCTTCAGTTGCTATTTGAAAAAGGCCTGAGGGGAATTTACAACTCCCAACTTATCATGGCCAATTGCCAAGTCTACTGTTAGTCTCCATCTGTGATGGAGAAGATTTTTGGACTTCGGAGTTCAGTCAGCGAACAGAATGACTAAAGCCTTGCTTTGGATGCATCACACATTCCTGCCCTTTCACCTACTGTTCACATTTGCTCCGTTCTAACAATCACATGAATCATCATGCCTAAGAATTGTTTTCCCATAACCTCCAAGTATATTTTTAAATAATAGATATAATCTAACTGTGGATTTGTTCTGTACTCTGACTGTACCTTCAGACGGAGGCTTGTTCCTGTGGAGTTGATAGTAATCTAAACTCTGGAGCTTTTCTGCTGTTTTTATTCTTTGCTGCCAAGCATTTCTTTTCTGCAGACCAGTGCAGATACCTTTTCTATGAAGCTAACAAATGAGGGGTTATTTTGGCAATATCAGCTAAACATTAAATAGCCAAATAAACAATTACAGCTCTAGGGGTACCTACTTGCCAAGGGCTCATATCATACCAAAAGAAGCAATATCCCCATCAAATATTAAATGAACATTTAAAGGCATGTTTTCCTTAAGTAAAGCAAGATAAAAACAAGCCTCCAGTCTCAGCAAAGCTTTTTAAAGGGCAATATTTATTCAGCTTTCATCTGGATTCAGAGCCCATTTCTTTGAGTCTCTTCCCTGTCCAGTGCTATAACTCAGAGCAGTTTCAACAACAGATCTCACAGTTCTCTAAATAATCTCATGAAGTGGGCCTAAGCTTAGTTTTAAGTTTTATTTTGGTACATTATCAACATACTGTTAACCTTTCCCTAATCACTTTTCAGACAACAAGGCTTTTGTGTAAGTCAGCATGTGACAAGAATCAAACTCTAATGTAAAGACCCAGAATGGCAATAAAAATAGAGACATAGTGACCTTTGGCTAGGAAGCAATTTCTCAAGTTTATTAGCCTGGTGAAAGCAGGAAGTCTATTACAAGGTATAGAAAACCTCTGGTAGCTGGACTAATGATAGCATGGCCATGTGGCCTTGTTTTGCCCTGTTTTGTAACACAGATTGCAGCTTCACTAGACAAACATTCTGCTCCAACTTACCCAACCTGGTGTCCTCTATAGGGACTTCCATATTTGCTAAAAATCATAACCTGGAGTGCTTCTCTAGGATTATGAGAGTTGTATGTAGTTCAATTTATCTGGAAAGCATCAAGCTGGAGAAATCTATTCTGAGCTTTTTTTGATGTGGGAGGTATGTTTCCCCAAGACTTCTCTAGGTTTTAAATATTTTAGGCTAACTTATATTTGATTAATTTTGTAGGATAAGCCTGAATTTGTTCAGGGCAGAAAAGTCAAATGGGTTTGAAGAAAGCAGACAATAATATAGATCAGGGGGGAAAAGAAGGTAGAGCCACCATTTGGCTTTAGCGATATTACTCCTCTTACTGGGCACTGGAGAGGGCATATTAATCAGTTCTTTTCTTTCTTATTTATTGCAACAGGTGAAACCCGTGGGCAAAGAAAATCTGCTTAATGGTACATTTTTGAACAAAGTGTATCCTCTGGTTTCCACCTAATTTAAATGTCTTACTCTCATTGAGCTTCAGAATATCAGCCTGAGGGATAATTGTGCCATGAGATGAAAGATAAAGATAAATATAAATATATAGTCAGTCTGTCAATAAAAACTGACAGTGTCCACATTGTTACAAGGGGTAGTTGAGAGGAAGCAAAAATTCCTATCACTATCTCTTTGCAGGAGAGAAAATGCTGTGAATTGAAGGCCTGTTGTGCCTCTCATGTTTGAATACTTTTAAAGACCTCCCAAAGGTAATAACTGTACAAGCCTTTAGCAGAGAACTCTCGATTTTGTTTTTTGAGGGCTAAGGGCAAAGACTTGGATGTAAGTTTCTTTTCTTTTCTTTTGCAATTATAACCCAAACTGATGCTAAACTTGCACCTGTGACCACTGCCTTTTCTTTAGCAGAGTGCAAAGAACCAGGGACAAGAACAGAGGGGAAAAAGATGCTAGCAAGAAAGATTGTCCCAGGCCTTAATATAGCACCAGATCTCACAACTGTGAAAGGCAGAAATGGAGTTCTGGGCCAAAGTGAAGTCTGTCCCTATTTTGGATGGATTTCAGAACAATTTGATGAAACCCTCAAGGAGTGTATGCTTTATATTTAAGTAATGCATACATCTGAGGCCTTCACTAATCCTCCAGAAGTAGAATGGAAAAGGCCAAAGGAAACTGTCATTAACATATAATTTTTGGATGAATCACAAATGAGTTTCTGTGGAGTAAAGTAAAAGGTAAAGGAGTCCCTGAGGATTTTATTCCACTAGTTGTTGCTGACTATAGGGGACAGTGCTCATCTTTGTTTCAAGGCCATTGAGCCAGCCCTGCCCAAAGTCATTTTTGTGGTCATGTGGCCAGCATGGCTTCACAGAGTGCTGTTACCTCCCCACCAAAGTGGTACCTATTTATCTACTCGCATTTGCATGCTTTCGAGCTGCTAGGTTGGCAAGAGCTGGGGCAATGATGGGAGTTCACCCCGTGACATGGCGCTCAGGTCTCCAACCTGGGCTGCCAGCTTTCCAGGTAACAAGCCCAGCCCACTGACCCACCGTGCTGCCCTTCTGTATAGTATAAATAGAATAACAACCAAGGCTCTAACAATCAGAAATCTAAGTGAGCAAGAAAATAACTGAAATGGCACAGAGCTCTGTTTTTATTTCCACCCTGAATCAATGACACACACACAGAGAGAAAATGTTAGCCAATGCATTTAGCAGCTTTCCCTAATCTGGCATGCTCTATGTTAGGGTTCACATCTTCCAGCCAAGACTGGTCAGACTGAAAGTAGTTGAGAGTGTGTGTGTGTGTGTGTGTGTGTGTGTGTGTAAGATGGATGGATAGGTGATAGATAGATAGATAGATAGATAGATAGATAGATAGATAGATAGATAGATAGATAGATAGATAGATAGATAGATAGATAGATAGATAGATAGATAGGCAGGCAGGCAGGCAGGCAGGCAGGCAGGCTGACAGATAGATGATAGATAGATAGATAGATAGATAGATAGATAGATAGATAGATAGATAGATAGATAGATAGATAGATAGATAGATAGATAGATAGATAGATAGATAGATAGATGGATGATAGATAGATAGATAGATAAGAGAGAGAGATGATATGACAGACAGACAGACATAGATGATAAATAATGAAAAATGAGAAATCTAGTTGGATAGGCTCTGCCCTTTTCAATTAGCACAAGTATGCAAGAATTTTTCATGTCCCTCTCCTTATCCCCCTGTAACATTATAACTTGAAACAATCTATCCAAAAATATCTGGGACTTCAAATTTGTCTTTCCCAAATTGATGAGATTTGTTACTTTCAGCAAAAACAGAAGACACTGGCTTCTTTTGCCTGTTCTGTATTTTACAACTGAGACTGCACCCTGGTGTACAAAACCTAGACTGCACAACACATTCGACAAATATGTTCATATTTCTGTTGCCACTGAGGACCCCTTTTCTTCACAATTGTACAACTGTCCCTCTAAATTAAAACAAGATCTCAGTTTCAAATAAATGAACACAAATCTATTGCAAGGCACAGTAATAGATTAATTTCATTTTGAAATTGTTCTTGGTTCTTAAACAAAAGTCATATTTTTGCAATTATAAATGATGAATCACAGATTAAAATTAAAATTAAAGTAGGATGGAAACATTATTTTATAAGAAACCATAAAACGGCTTGTATTTTCAAAGGGAGCATGAAAATCTATTGCTTTATTAAGGTCAGAAAGTTACAAAACAGAGTATAGCAAATGATAAAAGTATGCCCATTTAATACATATTCACACATAGAGTAAGTACATCATGAGCATCATTTTTCCTTCCCCAAACGATTTCAGCAAAGAAATATGCTTTGTAAAATGTGCACTAATCGTTACTCATAACTTTTTTCTCATTTTTCCCCCTTTATATTGAGCCTGGCTTCACTAGGATCAGACTATAGTGATACCACTATTGTTAAAAACATCAAAATCTTCCAAATAGGCCTCACCAGGTGCTGCCCTTCTTCTTTAAGCCACAAGCATTCATTGATTTAAGTAAATATAGAGTTTCCTTCAGTTCAAACTCGACTCCAGCAATTTAACAAATGAGTCCAGGCCATTTTCTTGATTGTAGCAGTTTGTCATTGCCTTCTTCCACTAAGTCTTTTATTATTGTTGTTGTTTCTTAGTCTAGCCTGCAATTTTGGTATAATGTGGAGTCCAAGCAGTAATAAAGCTTGGTGTTGTTTAATTTACAAATCCATAGAAGGTCAGCTAGGAGCTACCCCTGTCATTGTTCATGTAGTGTAATTCTAATTTTTTGGGGGAAACCTTCAAATAGAAAACCAATTAAAGGGCTGGGGGGAAGACAGTCATAAAATGATGCTAATCAGAAAAGCAATGTGACAAATGGCAAATGAGTTAATTCTCAAGCCAAAGCCGCCACTCCTGGAAAAAAAAAGTAGTGCTAAAAGACACTGGCACTTGTGAAGTTTTGCAAGAGTTCCATTTGTTTTGAAAAGTTGGATTTATTTATTGATTGATAGTGTCAAGAAAGGCAGAGAAATCACTACAAGGCAATTATATGATAACATCTTTTTCTATTTACAGTACATCTGGAACAAGGCAGGTCACGTTACATGATACTTGACATACAACCTGCATTATATGGACTGATGTGGGCTATCATTCTAAAAGTTCACCAAGGAATTTCAGCATTTATTATTAAATTATTTGGACACGCACAGTATCTATCTTGCAAGCTTTTTTCTTGTTTATGGTGTAGCGTCCGCTGAAAGTGTTGGAATACCCATCCCAGAATTCCCAGACTTTATGTCTTACTTGTAATTTTGAGATCGGTATTCCAACCTATCTGGAAGACATCAGATTAAAGTCACTGTAGCATCATTTACTGATAGATAGAGATAATAAATACTGATAATAAAACATGCTAATGAGCTTGGAGGAGGAAAATCAGAGCAGAGGATTGGAGACGGTAGAAATTTCGGAATTCTGAAAACATGTCAGATAACAAGATACAAACCTGGACAGAACAAAATGACCCAATCAATTTCCTTTAACTTCCCCCCAGTTACTCCCTCCCAGTGCCAACTTGCTTATATTTTTCTTTGGCTAATAAATAAAGCATGCCACCATGTTATCTTCTGCAAAAAGCTTATAGATCACAAAATTATTCTTGTATTTTTTTAAAAAAAATGTTGGAAGTTTGTGCTTTCACTTGGAGTTTTCAGTATTCCTTTTTTTTAAAAAAAAAAAAGCAACCAGGATTTTCTAAAAATACAACAGCTTCTTGGAAAGGGTCAAGGAAGACCTCCTCAAGTAGCCACGGACACCATTTCAGAACATTAAAAGGAGAAGGGAATTAAAGGGACCAGGAAATAGCAGTTGGGCAAAGAGAAATTTTGCCACTCTGATCCTTGGAAAAAGGTGAAAGATAGATGGAATTAGCAAAGGGAAACAGTTTCATCAATTACTATTTTTAACTGTATTTCTCTCTAAAATTCAGCTTGCCATAATTTATTAGTTCATCAGATAAACATTGATATCTTAATTTTGAATAATTGATAATAAAATACACAGTACAGATAAATGGTCTGAAGACCATTGTGTAGATGGGTTCTTCAATCAACATAATAATACGTCCAGTAAGACTGAGACTGAAAAAAATAAATAGAGATTTACTGACCTGAAAAGGAAAGAGATTTGAACTAAGAAAATAATTAGCCAAAGAATAAAATAATTAGTGTACTTAGAGGTGTCAGAAAATAGACTAGGCAATCTGCAGTAATTATCATGTTGTTGAAATGAATTCAGATAGTCCAACTTTATTTCTGGTTTGAAACATTCAACAAGTTCAGTTTTACCAACGTAAATTCGGGCCATTTCCTAGGGTGCAAACCTGGCCAATTTGAGCCAGCAGTCAATCTCTAGTTTTCTGGAAAATTTCTATCTTTAGAAATTCACTAAAAAAGCCTGAGAGACAAAAGAATCATCTGCCATTTTCCTACATTGTTTTTCTGAATGTGAAGATTTAATTTAGCTCTTATAGCAAAAGATCAAATGTAGGTTTAACCTCCATGAACATATCTAAATGTTTTAAAAAGTAATGTAAGTTAGCATGCCATGTACACATTTCTCCTTGGGCTTGAAAGCGACGTCGACCCTGTCATAGGTTATATTTTGTAGGTGGAATTGGGATAAAGATCCCATTCACCTTTCTTTTATAGATGGAAGGAAGGACTTCTGGATTCTTCAGTGTCAGAATATCTGATCAGAGAATAATTTCCCTGACATAGCTGTAGATCAAAAAAGGTCTCTGTATGAATAGGAAGCATTAACTGTACCAGCATATAATATGTACATGAGCAGAATGGTCTATTAATAAAAATTTGCAAATGTAAATGACAAATCAACAATTACTATGACTTGAAGATTTCACTTAATATAGTTCCACTGTCAGGCTCACCAGTAAGCCAAGGAAATCTCAACTAGACAAAAATGTTATGATTTTCAACCACTGAAAAGTAATAACTGAAAAATATGAATGCATATAAAACACAGATTTGGTGCTTATTACAATGGCAGTCCAGTGTATGTAACAGCCTTACAAGGAGATTGAATTATTCCAGTTCATCACATGAATCTTCTTCTTCTCCTCCCCTGGCTGCCTGTTCAACGGCTTTCATCCAGCGCTGCTTCAGTTCTTCATTTTCAGCAACCAAGGTATAGGTCTGTTTGGATTGTACCAACTGGAAGATGTGACGGGGATTATTCTGATATGGCTCCTTGACATGGTAACCCAACAGGGGGATAGAGGCATAGGCTTTGACATCCTGGGTCAGGTGGAGGAAAGGGTCCAAATAAAGTTATTTTCAAATGTCCCATAACTTAATTTCACATCTCAACAAAGTGATCATCAAACTGGTATAATTCTGTACTACTAAAAGCCCAAACTAGTTTTGTCCATAGTTCTCCAGGGTTATTTTTGCCCTTTTGAACTTAGTTTTTTTTTGTTTTACCAAAAACAGCCTCAAGAGGCTGCTATTGCTTAAGCAGGGAAAAGTTAAGTAAAACTGTTGTATACTGCCTAGAGTAATTTTTTTGAGATGGGCAGTCATATAAATGTAATAAATAAAACAATTGCTTACTTCATTCCTGTGTATTCAATTTTTCTACTCAAGATCAGGAACTCCCAAAGCTAGAACTTGGATTTTTCAGTCCTCTCTGAAGTGTATTTGGCTAAGCAGAACTATATATTAAATTCCTTGGCAGAACAGAAATATAGAAAACCTTCTTGTTTGTGCTGGAACTGTGTGCATCCTGCCTGTCTTATATTCTGATTTCTACCTTGGTTTCTCATCAATTACTTCCTGGGTCATGTCAAACCTCAGCACATGGCTCAGCTTGGACTCTCTACTTCTTACTGCTTTTCTTCTCAGCGGAGTAAAGAAATTCAACCTTCCCTGCCTTGGTGACAACAAAACATGTGAAATTGTCAGGTTGGCGTGGGATGATTTCCTTCCAGAAGTGAAAAATCACTGGGAAGGATGAAGGCTTCTGTAAGAAGACTAGTTAAATAATATTTAAGTTTGTGGACACCTAGGCTCAGGTCTACCCTTAGCAATAGAAGCCCCTAGACTAGTGCCTTTAAACTAATCACCATCTTTCAGTTTCAACCTACTTCACGGGATTCCTGTTATGGGGAAAACAATGAAACAAATGATGTATACATCACCCTGAGCATATTGATCCATCTAATATATTTTCTGAGACGATGCTGATGGAAATGGTGGGAGAAAGGAAAAGCTGAAAAATATTCACAACCACATCTTACAGCTAGTTTGGAATGGAGAACTTCTCCTGTCACTAATTTCTATGTTCTTATAAACCCAAGCTTGATATTATGAAAGAATTAATTATTAAAGGGGAGGGTTCTAGAACAGGGCTTTTCAACCTTTTCACCCACTGTACCACTTTTAGGATATGGCAACATCCGAGTACCACCAGTCATCTAGCAAGGTGTCAAAAACTTGATGACACCCCCCCCCCAAAAAGGAAAAAAAAGTGATGAAGTACAGGTAGTCCTCGACTTACAACAGTTCGCTTAGTGACTGTTTGAAGTTACAATGGCACTGAAAAAAGTGCCCCCCAAGCCACAGCCGAGCAAGACACCTGTCTGCCTGCCTGGCGGTGCTCTTCCTCCTGTCCGAGATTTTCATTGTTGTGAGCATTTCTGTTGAGGACTGGCAGTGGGGTTGGGGTTGGGAGTGTTTGGTTTTTATTCCCGTCTGCTGGGTTGCAGCAGGTTTTGGTCACTTCACATGACCCTGGGACACTGTGACCGTCACAAATATGAATCAGTTGCCAAGCATCTGAATGTAAATCACAAGACCCTGGAAATGCTGCAACATTCCAGCTGATCAGCACTTTTTCTGGGCTCAGAAGTGCCAGGATCAGCGCCGAGCTCCAGCTGGAGCCTGGCACCGATCCTGGTGCTTCCACTGAGCCCTGACAGCCCCGAGGAAGCGCTGATCCTGGCGCTTTCACTGAACCCTGACAGCCCTGCAGCTTCAGCCATCTCTCGCTCAGGCTTGTGCAGTGCTGCCACTGGTTCAGTTCATTCCCCTCCCCTGCTACCACTTTTCCAGGATGGTTGCGTACCACCTGCCAGGTGCCAATATACCACAGGTGGTACCCGTACCACTGATTGAAAAGCCCTGTTTTAGAAGATGGGAAACAGTTCATTTGTAAGCCTTATTAATTTCGTTCATATTAAACTCTATGCAAACACATACCTGAGGTGCAGCATAAATATACAACACCAGTGGATCATCTTGTGGGATCACAAACCAGCCACGCATGCTCCCCTTTCCATTCTTATCCATCAGCTGCAGAAAACTGCACATCAGGCTCTGGCCTGATATCTCTGCTGATTCTTTCTGCCAATTAAACAAATGGTTAACATCATTATTAATAACTCCTACCCAAAAGGTTTCTTGTCCTCTGAACATGGAGATTTCATTCAGCTGAAACTATCATGGTCATGTGACATCATGCTTTATGACTGTGTCACTTAGCGGTAGAAATTCTGGTCCCAATTCCCATTGTTAACCAAGGACTACCTGTACATGTCAGAAAGTATGAGCTGATTTTGTTTAGGTTGTTGCTTAAGGAAGTTTGCATTCATAGGTTGTTGGTAGCTGCATATTAGTAGGTTCTAGTGATAATGGGAAAATGAATCTTCTAAAAACATATTTGAGAATAGATTAATCTTTCAATAGAAGTAATGGAAAGTGCATATGAAAAACAGGATATTGAAGCTACTTGGTACAAGGTAAAAAGAAATATTTTACTGGGTCCCAAGGAAATCTGTGGAATATGAATGATAATTATTAAAAAGGATGCTTGATGGCAGCGGAAAGTGAAAAAGGCCATGAATGAAGAAAAATGTATATAATAGAATTAGCGCTGCAAGAAATGAAGATAAAAGGTATTTGTATAATGTCTATATAGAGAAACAATATTTGCAAAGAATATAGTTATAGAGAGGACACAACCTTTAAAAGAGGCAAAGGCAATGCAGAGCAATTTTTGATGGAAATAAAAAAAATGTTCTGAAAGTCATAAAAAAAAGTTAAATAAGAAGTCTGTAGCAATTCACAATGATGAAGTGATTTTTGATGAAATGGAAGTGAGACAGTCCTGGAAAGAGTATTTTAACCATGTACTATATAAGGGAATGATAGAGGTATGTTGAAGAGTGAAATTGGAAAGAATGTTACTGTCCAAGAAAAAACAGATGAAAAAAGTCACAAATGCTGCAGTCGCTTTAACAAATTGTAAGGTTGTAAGTAAAGATGGTGCAAATAGAAAATTTATTTATTTAAAAATGTAAAAAATAAGATGGGATTTTTATGGCATGGCTGTGTGACTTGTTTAACATGTGAAAAGTTAGTATCTGTTTGTGATCATGGACTATATAATGGAATAATGCCATTATTGTTCCCCTATAAAAAGCGAAAAGTAGCAAGCGTGAATATAAAACCTATTCAGGTTTGTTTGTTAAATATGCCTGGGAAGACAGTTCTGATCAGAAGATTACAGTACAAGAGATGACAGTAAATAATATTTGGGAACTGGAGTGTGGCTTTACAGTATACCTAGCAAGAAATGTACCAAACCAAGATTCTTACTCTTCAGAAGTTCATTGAGAAATGTATGAATGTGAGAACAAAATTTGTTCTCTATTTGTAATATAGATAGAGCACATGATAAAGTTGCTTCAATATTTTGTGCAAATATCAAATTGAAGTTTGATTGACTGTAATTACAGTGTCATGTGATAGAAATAAAGAATGAGAATAAATGGAATGCATAACAAATGTTCAACATCGAACAGAGGGAAGGTAAGAATCTGTGATGTCCTTTTTGTTGCTTAATGTATTCACGGATACATTTTTGTAGGCACTCAATACCAAAACTGTTAGTTGACAACTCAAATGTCTGTAGCAAATATTAGATACAACAAGGAGTATGGATTTGAAAAGTAATCTATTGAAGCCTATAGTGATTGAGCTTGCCAAGGAAAATGGAGTGAACAATTGCCAACGATCTATAAATTGTGAAAAATAAAGCAATATATTTCTCTACCATGGTAGGGTGTTCACTGCAATGGAGAAATCTGAAGACATGCAAATGTTGATAAAAAGGTGATAGAAGTAGGAGTAGGAGTGGTAGGCTGAATACAGCAATGAGTGACAAGCATGAAAGAAATACCATACATACTTGTTGATAAGGCATGGATTTTAGATTCCAAAATACAGCCTAATATTGAGTTCAATTTATTTGCAGATCTGCAACTATACATGGCGATGCTTTTTAAAAGTATGTATACATATTCACTGGTAAGCCCATCCGCAAATAAATCTGACCCTCATTTCAAGTACCATGAAAAATGTGCCACCTGGAGGTAAGTCAGTGGTGAAAATTTAAAACAGAATCTGTTCTGGGGGAAAAATTATCGATACAAATATGAAAACAAAGAAGCCCTTCAGAATATAATGGGGGGAACCCCCAAAAAAACCTGAAGGTTGGCTGAGCTACAGACGAGCTTATCTGCAAGTAGATACAGTATATTGCAGTGGTTTGGTCATGAGTAAAGAAAAAATAATGAAAGAACCCTATAAAGAAGAGTGAAGGGCTCAAGAAAAGATGAGAGTCTGAGGAAGTCATGTTTGGCTTTGACGACAAAGAAGTGAGACGTTTAAAGAACCAAAGGCACTATAAATAATAAGCAATGGATAAATATGCAATTATAAACAATACATACAAATGGAGGTGGGGGGGAGGTATGTTCCTGATGGAAACCAAGATTATTGGCAAAGTTAGAAAAGTATGGAGACTTAGACTGAATGATCTTAGTGTAAAGTAGCTTTAGCTATGTTTCCTTCCCCCTACCCCTTGTATCTCAGGCTTTTAATTTCTTCGGCTCTTCTCTATTTCTCTCCTTTCTATGCTGCATAATGTTGCTTACCTGAAAAGAAAGAACATGATGGCTATGTATGCATGCTTCTGCATAGATAATGTTGATGGGGAACTGCTTGCTAGATAAGAGATTTGCTAGATAAGAAATAAGAGATTTAAGGTGCTGGTACTTACCTATAAAGCCCTACACGGCCTAGGCCCGGGATATTTGCAGGACCGTCTGCTGCCAGGAACGACTTCCCATCGCCCAGTGCGCTCACACAGAGAGGGCCTCCTCAGGGTGCCGTCAGCTAGACAATGTCGGCTGGCGACCCCCAAGGGGAGGGCCTTCTCTGTGGCAGCGCCAGCCCTGTGGAACCAACTCCCCCTTGAGCTCCGGATGGCCCCGGATCTCCGATCCTTTCGCCGCAGCCTTAAAACTTTCCTTTTTCATCAGGCTGACCTGGACTGACGACAGGGTTTTTTAAAATGTTTTTTTTAATTTTAATTGTTTAGTTTAACTTATTTATTGGGGCTGTTTATTTAATTTCTTTTAACTTTTGTATTGTTGTTTTTATTGTTGTTAGCCGCCCTGAGTCCTTCGGGAGATAGGGCGGCATATAAGTCCCAAAAATAAATAAATTAATTAAGTACTTTCACAGTGACAACAGTGAAATCATTGCAGTTAACAAAATTCCTACCCAGAAAGTCAAGTTATCAGCGGACCATGAAACAAGAAAGAGAAGAAGCAGACTTTCCAACTCTGCTGTTCCCTCACCTCCAGAATGCCTTTATGCTTCCCATGCTGCTTGACGGGCAGCAAATTCCCTGTTAGGCAGGCATAGCATTCCACACAGACACGTTTGAGTCCATTCTTGTCATATTGCAATTCAGCCTTGTATTCAGAACACCGGGCACACACCACCTGCCTCCAGGAGAAAAACCACAGGTTTGGAGAAGGTTGAATGTGGTGAGTTATTTAAAAAAAAAAAGTTCATTGTATCCAGTTCTTTGGAGACTGCTCGGACAAGACCCTGCAGTTTTCTTGGCAAGGTTTTTCAGGTTTGCCATTGCACTAGCCATAATCACCCTTGTTCTTAGTACTAGCTCTTCAGATCAACAAGGAGCTGTCAGTTATCTTGACTGTTCTGTGCCAAAAATAATTGGGGGGGGGAGAGAGAGAGAACAAATAAGCCCACTCACATAGCCACAAGCTCGGCAGTGATGCCTTCTTCGTGTGATAGCATTGAATGGCTCTCTGCATCGCATGCACATGGTGACCAGCTTGTCTCTTACCCACTGAGGAGCCCTTTTGCCCAGCTCTTGTGACTGGCCCTGCTGCAAGAAAAGAGACTCTGAATCAAGCAACCCTTTCCGTCAACCTCTGGCCCCACAGAGAGTGACAGCCTCAATTCAAATGTAGCTTGACTAGGATAAGTGTGAAACTGCTATCTACTTCTGACAGCTACAGCATAATGACAGAACTTTGTTAGATGCGTTTTGTGTACCTCTCCCCTTCTCCTTTGTTTTTAATCAGATACTTTTAAGGTCTTTGTACATTTACACAGTAATGATCTTTGGAAAATGAGCTCATGGTTTTAAAAAAGGAAATGAATATTGGTAGCTCTAAAGTGCAAATAGGGTAGCATCGCAATAGGTGTGTAACTGGAGATTTACACTGGAGTCTGGTGTCTCTGCTTCTTGCCCTTGGCTTGCAGCCTTGAAGGTTTCACTCCTTTTCTCTTTCTTGTTGATGGCAGACTGGAAGGTCTGGGAGGGAGGAAGAAAATATTTTGAAAAGAAGGATTTTAGTTTCAATTTACATGTGTGAATAGCAGCTCCTATCTGTTGAAAATCTAAGACTGAATATGGGGGGGGATTTTAAGAATAAAGGGGGAAGTTCTAAAAGCTTCCCCAGCCTAGGCTCAAATTCCTTATGGAGCTTTCTGTTTTCACCTCTATTACTCATTTTATATGTGAATGAAATTCATTTCCCTGCAAATGCATAGGGCTGCCCTATCACATAATGTGTTTGAGCCACTAAAGGTCTCTATGGGGGTTCCCAAAGGTCTTGATCTGGTTGTCTAAATTACAAATTATCAGCATCAGTACCTTCTATATTGAAGGATACTGCATTAATTGTGGGTCTCTTCTTAAGGCGTAGCTATGTGATAGCATCAAACTGACCTTATCTAATCTTGAAAAGCTAAATAGGGAAGGACATGGTTAGGATTTGGATGAGAGAACACTTAAGAAATATCAAAGTTGGGAAATTAAAGAGAGGTGGGGGAAATGATAAGTCACTTCTACATTGCTGTTCAGAAAACTACAACGATATGTCTATGAAGTCTGACTTAAAGGAGATTTTATATTTGCAATAGTGGTGAATATCTCAGGTGTAGCTCAGGTGTAGGATGAGGGTGAAGGTTTGTTCTCCAAGATTTTATATCTCAAGAGCAATCTAGCTTCCAAATTCTCCCCCCCCCTTCTGTCATTTCAGAGAACTAGGGAGGAAAAATTCTGAAAAAATATCCCCATCTCACTCATGCTTTCAATCCAGATTTCTCTTATGAGACTATTGATTAGGTTCTCATAACCCATTATACTTATAGAGAAGATTTGGTTTCCTGACTGGCCAGAATGCTCCCTAAGCTTTAAAAAAACAAATTGCAGCAATGGCTACCTTAATCCAGGCATTCATTTCCTCCTGGGACCTGCAGAGAAAGAGATGCCATTTATTGGAGAGGCAGAGTTTATGTTCTTTTGCTAGAATCAAAAAGGGCTACATTTCTGACTTAAATACCTAGCTTGCAGCTCTAGGGTGCGCTGCTTTCCTGACACAAGGAAAGCATGAGGAAACTGTACATCATTTAGTTCTCGAACCTAAAAGAAAAAAATAGAGAACTGAAATGAAAGTAAATACTAATTTACTTCATAGGGCTCATTCAGTCATACACAATTTAAGCTATGATAGTATGCAAGAAATGTATAGCATAGCTGAGTAATCCTAAGGAAAAGACTCCATTGCTTTAAGGAGTTGCAGAGAGGTGTTGACTAGCAATCCCTGCATTTTCTAAAGTATGACTTTTCAAACTATGTTCTCCATGACAACTTGATGAAGTTCCATGAGAAACTACGTTCACTCAAACACAAGCAATTTTCTGCCACTAGTTTTGCCTCTTGAGCAGGGGCTCTGGGAAGTACTTTTAAACTAAAAGATTCTGTAGTATAAAAACTTAAAATACCCCTGCTTCTTTAAAGCAGAGTTATCTTCAAAATCTGCAAAGCCCTACCAGCTTACTTGTTTTGGAGTTTCTCTCTCTCTCTCTCTCTCTCTCTCTCTCTCTCTCTCTCTCTCTCTCTCTCTCTCTCTCTCTCTCTCCTCTCTTTTGAATTCTTGAATTTTCTGCCCTAGTTGCAACTCTACCCAACCTTACCCAAAGGAAACTTCCATAAAAGCCATCACAGCTTTTTTCCAAATTGAGTTGAACAAATAAATGAATAGACAATGAAATTTTCTGACCTTCATGCCATTGACATCAATCCGGTGGCGCACTTGAAATTCGGCACCCACTTGAATGACTTTTGGTACACAGTACAATAGCAGGTTATTAAACTAAAAGTTGCAAAAACAAAACAAACCCACAAATACACACTGGGCATGAAGAAAGTTGGACAAAAGCAGAAGGAATTGCTATTAATAAAAGACTGAATAAAAACATAATCCCTTTCTTTCTATAGACCTTGTGTCATCAATGTTAAGAAAGGTCAGGAAACAGACGTCACAAGGACTACAGAAACTCTATTATTTAATAGCAACAACTTGAAAGCCTGATAGAGTTTCTCTCTGCACTCTCTTATAAACAAGAAAATCAAAGTGAGACAATCTTGAATTACTTTCTTACCCTTTCCAGTAAGTTAAGCTAAGCTGATATTTACATAACAATCATAATCATAACAAATTTGCAATCATTTTTCAGATTATGTCTATACACGACCTCAAGAAAATATTTATCACCAATGATCCTAGTCAGTGCATTCCTTTACAAGGTAGTCCTTGACAGATGATCACAGTTGAGCCTGGAATTATGATTGTAAATCATTGCAGTCATTATCAAAAACAACTTGATACAATCTTCCTGCTCCATCACTTTACACCTAATAAATAAGCCGGCTAGAGTAGCCCCACGGCAAGATAGACGGTGAATAGATTTAAGAAATAAATAAATAAAATAAAAATATCTCACCAGGAACAGATATCTCTCTGAGGTACTGTTGAACCGGAAAGAGATTTTCTGAATGGGTCCTTCTTTAATAAATTCATTAGAAGGATCAACAATGTCATCATCAAGGCCTAGCCTGTGATATACTTCCCATAGGTTCTGGAGTCTTTCCTGCAGTAGCAAGGGAATAAAGATTCACAAAATGTGAAACAGAAACTCAGCTATTGAGATACCTGCCTATAGTGAAGGAGAATGAGATGATTAAGCAGCTGGACACTCACCATTTCAGCGATGGCAACATTAGAATGTTTGGCTGCTGTGAAAATCATTTCCAAAGCTTCTGCAAGAAATAATAGTATTCTTACAATTCTTTTATACAGTTAGTTCATGCCCAATACTATACTAGCAATTGTGGCACTGAGCAACAGAGGAATAGTTTGGACAAACTATGGCATATTAGAAAGAGCACCAGTACCATGAACATCTAAAATCATTCAGTAAGGAGACCAGAAGGCATCATTTCAAAGACAAGATTGATCACTTTTCTCTCACTTTTTTTCTCCCATTCTAAAAGAAGGGACCAAAGCAAAACTCTTACTCTGTGCATCTTCCTTGTCTGGTGATTCCAAAGGTAGTTTTTGAATATAATCCTTCAGGAGGAGTTCATATCTGGGAATTCTCTGTATTGGTTCCAGCATGTGATGCTGCAAGGTTAAATTAGCTGATACTTCCTGTTTCTGTGCAGGATCATAACAATAAGAGAAAAAGAAAGCAAAACAAGGGCAATGAAGGATTCATTAGTATCCATGCATATACATATACATACACAACCTTTCTAACTTGACTACAGAGACTCTGTTTCTACTCTAAAGCCTTGCTCCCTTTGATGAAAAGGAAAACAGCTCCTGAATAAGCTTCACTTCATCCTCACCTTTGCCTATCAGAAAGTCAACAGTCAAACAGTACCAATCTAGGCGGGAGCCACCACCTCAAGGAACTCTTCATGCCTATGAGGAGGCTCATTCTCAAAAGTGATCCTATGTATAGTTCCTATAGCCCTGGCCTATCTCCCATATATTTTGATTGTAGGTGATTGTTAGAAAAGAAAATAATAATATCTCTTCTTCTAGAGCATCATGACCAAGGCAGGCAACTGATATTTTTTTCCTTAAGAACCCAGCCAGAAAAGGAAGGCACACAATTGTGGAAGGAAGGCTTAGTCATTCCTCCCTGCAAACAATAATTCTCCCACAAACACATGCAACAATTATTATTATTTTTTTAAAAAAGCAATGAATTGGTGCCAAGGAAAAGATAATTTGAATTATTGTGAATTGTTTTGAACTGTAATTGATATAAAGGGACTCTCTGGGAGAATCCTATTGAGTAGGAAAGGGTTAACATCCTACATGCACACAGAGAATAGATTTAGAAAACTACTGTTAATATTAACAGAAGTTTCCTTCCTAAGCCTAGTTTCATGGAGAAAAGAAGAAAAAAACTATTTATTATCTTTCTGAAAGATTAAATATCTAGAGAGAAGCCCCCTTTCCAATTATCTTAGCTCTTGAACATGCAGGGTAGGAATACATAAAAATATACAAAAATGAAGTATATATATATATATATATATATATATATATATATATATATATATATATATATATATATATATATATATATATATATATATAGAGAGAGAGAGAGAGAGAGAGAGAGAGAGAGAGAGAGAGAGAGAGAGAGAGAGAAAGGGACTACAAGAGATTCTAAGCTTACCTATTTAAGTCTTCTACGGTTGAGAAAAATCATAAGTCCCTAATATTCAAAGCAGTAAACCCAGAAATTTCAGATAAGATATATGCATACTAGATTATATTCCTAAACAAATCTATAGCTAATCAAATTAAAACCAATCTGAATAAAAACAAATTGTACAATGAGCTCTGAAACCATTTCACCTGAATGTTTGAGATGAGTTCCTGGAATGGCAAGGCTTTTTCCGACCACACAGTGATCAGATGCATTGCCTTATCAAAGTTCTTCACATATTCACTATACATCTTCAGGAAAGGAGCCACTTTCTGGATGATATCCCCAATTCTGGGATTGAAATCCCTGTAGCAAGAATTGCAAAAAAGGCTAAAATAGACTAGGAATCCTGGAGAAATATCCAGCTGCAACTATCACTGGCATTATGACTCACAACCTGGACATAACCCATCTTTTTTATTATTTAAAATTTCCATTATTATTTTTTAACAGAGTTCAATAATAATTATTCAGCAAAAACATTTTGTCTGAGTATCTTATTCACTAATAGAAATTAAATTCCTAATCCCTAAATCTTTTCTCTAAACATTGATAAAATAGGTCCCAAGTTTGAAAATATTCTGTTTCTTCTTTGTCTTTCAACCTTAAAGTAAGTCTGTCCATTTCTGCACAATCTAATATTTTTTTAATTATTTCTTCTTCTGGTGGTATTTCTTCATTCTTCCAATATTGTGCAAATATAATTCTTGCTGCTGTTATCACATGCAGAATCAAATATATACTTTGCTTATCAAGTTTTTCTGGCATTATACCTAGTAAAAAAAATTCAGGTTTATAGTCTACTTGTTTCTCTAACATTTTTCTAACCAAGTGTGTATTATTGTCCAATATCTCCTTGCTTTAACACATGCCCACCACATATGATAATTTCTCTGACATGTTTGTAAACATTTTTGCTAATCTTATTGGTGGCAAATACCATCTATAAAACATTTTATATAAGTTTTCTTTGTATGAAGCTGACATTGTCAATTTATAGTTTCTTTCCCACAAACTTTGCCACTTTTCTAAGTCTATATTATATTCAAAATTCTTTGCCCATACTATCATTGTCTCTTTTATTTGTTCATCTTCCATTTTGAAATTTAATAAGAAGTTGTACATTTTTAATTAACTTTTCATCAGAAGTTAATAATGTCTGATCAAACATACTCTGTTTTTAGTAAAATCCATACTATTTAATATCTTTATCATATCTGATTTGCATTTGTAAATGTGACCACTATGTTAAATCGATGCCCTGATTTTCCATCTCTTGCCTGGATTTTAGGTTCCCCTCAGAATTTAGAATATTTTTGTATGTCCATATTGTATGTAGAACAAATTTTATCTGACAAGATAGAGATGATATCAAAAGTGTATTTACAGCTGATAGGCCAAAAGAAGGACTTAGAAAAGAATGTTTCACTGGATCTACAAAGGAAACTTGCTGAAGTTTTAAAATTTAAAAGGGAAATATAAAAGACAAACCAAGAAAATGACCTGGATATTTTTTTTCCCATTGGATTTACAAAAGAAGCTTTTTAAAGACTTGAAGAATTCTGTGCAATGGGATAAAGAAGAAATTAAGAGAAAATCAAATGCTACAACAATATTTGAATGAAATAAATAATACTGATAAAAGAAAAAGGAAGGAATATAAAGTTGGTTTATTTGCTCAAGGTTAAAACAAGATATATTGTTACTTCTGACAAGCCTTTCTGCTGATACCAGCACTGAAAAGATGATGTTTTATGGATTTGGTTTAGATGAGAGATAAGATATGGAATGGAGACATAATTGTTTGTAACCTTAGAGGGGATCAAGAGTCACTAAATTTGTTTGTGCTTGTTGTGATGCAGATTGAAAGTGTGAGTAGCTTGGTGACCTAGTGGTGAAGATGTTCACCTCCCACTTGGAAGGTTGAGAGTTCAATTTTAAGTAGCGGCAGATGTTTCTCTTCTAGGGTGCAAAGAAAAAAATATCTGCTGCAAACTTCACATGGGTATCAAGAAGGGTATCCAGCCAATTGTCCCAACTCTACCTCAAATTAAGAAATTATAGGGTTGTAAAAAAGGGAGAGTAAAGATGGTTAGAAGCCACATTTGATATATTTGTCTTCTCTTTATTAAATTCTTTTCTATTTCTTTTCCTTCTTTTTTCTTGCACTTTTTACTCCTTCTTCCTGTTCTCTCTTCTTTAAGTTTAATTTGTATTAGATTTAACTATTATAACTGAAATTCTTAATAAAATTATATATACATATAAAAATAAACTCAGTTAGAAGGTTGCGTTATGTACCATAACACAACCTTCTCCATACATAACATGTTTTTCAAGATTGGACAAAGTTTTCAGATAAAACTCTCAGTGACTCAAGCTTAAACTACTTGAATAGTCTAGCTTTAAATTTATATTTTCCAGGAAAGTAGTGGGCAAAAAAACCCCCAAGCAGGCTGATTTCATAACTTACCAGCCTTCCATACGCTTTTTCAGCTCTGGCAAGAAAAACTGGGAATGGAACTGGTAAATGGAGGAGATATTAGAGAAGATCATTTTTACTACATCTTCCGGAAATGCCTTTGTAGTTCTGGCTTCTTTCATTAGCTCTGAGAAAAAAATCTGTAAAAAACATTCCCAGTCAACAAAGAAACAGTTTTAATTGTGATGCTTTGCCCTACTTTTCAACCCAAAAGTCTCCTGCAGAAACTTCTGTAATAGAATCAACGAGGTCTCTCCCTGCAAACCTATATGTTAAAAGCACAATATAAAAGGAAAAAAAGAGATAACCCTGCTTAATGTTTTCTAAACTTATGGTAATTAAAGTACTAATTGTTATCATTATAATATAGTATTATAGTAATTATAATTACTGTAATAGTAATTAAAGGTCATCTGGAACAGAAACAGATAGGCTTTTTATTTTTCATATAATTTTCCAAATCAATGTAGTTCCATTAGGAGAATAGTTAGGAGTTATTTTGACAGTGGAATATCAGAAAGGGCTCTGTTTTTACTATGTGACAAGTTTTTGGATTTTTGAAGTATTAAAAACTGGTTGCTTGCTACAGATATCCGGGATTTGTTGAATTAAAAAAAAATGATTTGCACAGGATGAAAATATACAGAAGGTAATTTTATTATATCATCATGCATTGTTATTAAGTAAAATAATAATCAGATAAGTAGTTTATTTTCAGCTTTCTGACAGTGGACATCAGAAAGCTGAAATGCTGCGGCCAACCAACCTGGTCTAGAAGATGAAGGCGAACCACATAGGCCTGTTCGGTTTCCAGCAGCTCCAAAGCTATTTTTTTCTCCTCTGCTTCCTACGAATACAGAGTAAGCAGAAACAGGTTTGGAAACCTATGATTCATAATCATTTCAAACATTTTGATTCAGAGAGAGAGATATCTTTAGCCATGGGTGTTATGTATGCAGGCACCTGCATAGCAACAGCCACCAGGGGGCGTTGGCCTGAACGGTTTTGGCGGGAAACCTAGTTTCGGCGGGAAACCTAGGGCCAACCCCATTGGCTGTCCGCGTACCTGGCTAGGTATTTAAGGAGGCCAGGTAACCTTCATTCCCCAGTACGCTACCCCCTTCCAATAAAGAGCTGAACACGTACTCCGGCTGGCGTCTCTTCCTTGCGTCAGACCCACTACACAACGATACAGTATGCAGCTTTTGTAGCTTTTGAGACTGCATCACCAACATAGTAATTCAGTAGTCATGAAATATCTGAAATTTCTAGTGAACTTCAACGAGCCTTCTATAAATTGTTGTAAAATAGGACACCTATATAACTTACAGTGGAATATCATTTTTTCTCAAATATTACAGTATTACCAATACAAATATGAAACAGCTCAATAATTTGATTTTAGTCAAAATTATCCTGGTGTCTAATGTCAAAATATTCTTGATTGTTCCACAGCCTTTCTACACAGCTTCCAAAGAGTATTTATGGACTATCCATAAATTGCGGATCACAATATGAGAATCTGTACACAATATCAATAGTGCCTTGGTATAACCTATTACCTGATTCTTGCTGCTTCCAGACTGCATGATAAAGTTTGGCTGAGAATCTGAGGCTTGTTTTGCCCTCCAGTTGTGGACAGTGATCTTTTCTCGAAGAGAGCTGAGACATTTGACAGGCAGCATTTTAGGAGCTTGTTGTTGCTGCTCTAGAGACTCTGTGTCACAGTGCACCTGGCCAGGCTGTATAACTGAAGCTTTCTTAATGTCTCTCATGGCTCTTTCACCTGTCACCGATGGCAGCATGGAAGATACCATAGGACTTGGAGTTATTAGTAACCTAGATTGGGGAAGGATGTGCTCTTTCTCAGGACTGCAACAGGGCCTGTTCACAGAAAAACAAAGTTTTTAGAAATTTGTCCTGTTTCATTTACTTCTTCAAAATAAAGTAAAGGGATGCCCACAACAAAAACAAAACATGTATGCCTTTATATAAGTTAATATGCATATTCAGTGTAATAGTATTCATTTAAAGGCAGAATTAAATACTTTGTTAGAATTTAAACATCAAGGAAATGTTATAGAGGCCAACAGGATAGGTAGGGTTACTACTGCTAAACAGAAGTTCCCTGAGGATGGGCTCCAGCATGAGTCAAAAAGTTCAGAAGGCAAAACCTCTGAGGTCCCGGTGAACAACCCAGATTGGATCCTGCAACATTATCCTAAGAGACACATATATTCGCCTTCATTCATGAGGGTTACTACTTTTGAACAAGCAACTAGAGTTATGATTTGTCGTGATATGCAGGAATGAGATGCAGGAATGCCACTAAGGTAGGAAAATTTCACCCACTGACTGTTGGATATCAAAAGGGAACAAAGCAGAAAAGGCTATTGTTTCTTCTTTGTTGATAATCCTGGATAATGCAACTTTGCAAAGAGTGTCTGGTCTATTTGTGAATTAGATCTTTGGCTGCAGAAGTAATCCAATCCTTTTCATAGTGATCCAAGAAGAAGCCCATTCAGTTTGTTTTGGGTTCTAGAATTCAGAAAAACACCTCCAATCTCCAGTTGCCACAGAAAAGCCATAAATGTCTGTTGTTTCTTTAATCATACAAAAGAAGTTTGCAGAAACCCTTGAACATTATAAGTAAATTGACCTTCCTCAATCTCTTCAATAATCTTGCCTAACACATTATAACACAGACCTATCATGAGAGCCATAATGGGAGGGGAAATATGTAGACATGCTTACAGTAAATCTGGCTATATCTAGAATTTTGTTCAGGAGTTCAAAATTTAATAGATAGCACCACTGCATTCCTTTTTCCCCCCACAACAATTTTGTGAAGAAGGATAGGCTGACAGAGGGTGACTGGCCCAAAGTCACTCAGCAAACTCCAATTAATTAATTGGTTGCTTGTGTTTTAAGGCAAAATATGTAGGGCATGATACAGAAATTTGTCATTACAGATATGTGCTGGTAGGATTCTATGCTGAAAGATAGGATATAAATAATTGTAATAATGTCCACATGCATTGTAGCAGGTATTATTTAAATGAAGGTAGCATGTAGAACACCATTTAATATCACTTTTGATGCCTGTAATTTCATAAATATCTGTATTTGAAATTATGTCATTTTTGCAGTTAATAACATTCCAGGAAATATTTACATTAGTTTAAAGCACGAGTCTATATTATCTATACAAAGCTAAGTCTCATCAAATTTAGTGAGGCATTATCCAGTTTAGAACTAAGTTCTACCTGATGCCATGTATTGTGACTTACTTTCTGAATAAATGAAAGAATGTAGCTAAATACCATAAGAAAGGAATCTAACAAATTCCCAATGCAACCTTACAATATGAAAGATATGGGGTGTAAGATATGGGGTGTAAGATCCTCAGTAATACACTCTCCTTTCTAAGTAGTCATCAGCAGTGCTTTTTTTGTGAAAGAAAAAGGTGCCAGAACTCACACATGTCATACAACCCGCCTTGCCTACCCTACAAGATTCCATCCAAAAAAGGTGCCGGAACTCCGTTCTGAGCGTTCTATGAGAAAAAAAGCCCTGGTCATCAGATTTTCTGTTTATGTCTCTTATAGATCAGAGGTCCCCAACCTTTTGGGCACCAGGGACCGGTTCTGTGGAGAAAGATTTTTCCGCAGATCAGAGGGAGCATGGTTTCATGTGCTGCCTGCATCCCATGGATGGGGCTTTGCTTGTTTGCGTGGCCCAGTTGCTGGCATGCCACGGACTGGGGGTTGGGGATCCCTGTTATAGATAATACCAGCCTATGCAAAAATAAAGCTGCATTTCTTTTTACAGACTGAGTCAAGGACTACATCCTCTTTTCTGTTTCACAGTCTTCATAATGTACTTAAGCTTCCTCAACTTTTCCCAAGGTCAGTAATTATTTCCTTTTACCAAAGAAAGTTTCACTTTAAAGAGCAAACTGTAGTTCACAATCAACAAGAGAAATGTACTCAGAGGGTTCCAGATCAGCCAAACCAGATACATAAAAATGGAGATTCCTGAGTCATATAATAAAATTTCAGCAATGCATTTGACCTGGATACCAGATCTAGTTTACAAAGCTCCAGGCAACCATTGGATGGTAGAAAAGGAATTAACTTTGCTATCCTATTCTTCCTGCACAGCATTACAGTTGTTGGTCTTGGACCTCTTTCTCTCTCCTGAATATTCAAAGGATCTGAGCAAAGTATTTGAATAAAAAGACTGAAAATCCAGCTAATTCCATGGCAAATTCTAGTTAGTTGAGAAATAAAAGTATCTCAGCATCAAGTATGAGAAAAAGAATTTCCAAATATAATGTTCTATTATAAGGCAACAGAAAATTTAGGACAGATTTGAAAACCACACCATAAAAAATAAAATACATTGAATATACCTTTTTCATAGCAGGGAAGCCCAATTCAAAAGCAAATAAGGTTGAATGTAACCTAATTATTAAACAACATTCATATCAAACCTTTATTATGGTCATATACCTGAGTTATTAAATAACTTTTATGCAGGTCTACACTCCATGGTTTGGGGTTTTAAGGCACCGAGGAAAAAATAATCCTTAACACTTTTCCAAACAGGAAAGCTACATTTGTGTAGCCACAATTCTCTGACTTTATGGATATTTCAAAGCATTTTCTTCTCCGTGGTAATATAATAAATCCTATATTTCAGTTTTCCACTATTTGAGCTCATTCTTATATATCTGGCCTTCAACCATGACATTACAACAGCTCCCCAAATCCCTTGTACCTGAAGTTCTCAAATACATGCACCAGGCTGACGACTGAGGTTTCTGGAAGCTTCTGTTTTTCCTCCATCATCCTTATTCTTCTTTATGGTCTTTTGGAACTTTTTTGAGAAATAGCTCCATTAAAAAAACTGATAGGACTATATAACCAAGTGAACAATCTACAAATTGTCTCTTTCTCTGTGAGACAAGAAAAGCTTCTCGTAAATTACATCCTATAAATAGAAAACGTATGAGGAAGTACTGAGGGCAGAACTGTAAGTGAAAGGACCAAAATGCAGTTTCACAAATGATATTTTGTATTAATTATAATTCACTTAACTTTTCTGTTCATTTATCATTGGCTCTATCTTGATTCATGGATACGGTTCTTTTATATTATTAAGCTTTCATTTATTTATTTGTCAAATTTATATAAAACCCAATGCCACCAGAAGAGCTTGCCTGGGGCAAACCATGTTGCAGAATTAATTATACATGCCTACATATTAAATAGGTTTTTACAGGGTTTTTCAGTTTACCTTTTAAATCCAGACATTGATTTGATACATGAAAATTTAAATCTTCTAGACACAGGGGTGCATCATATGACTATTTCAGGGTTTATACACTGTTTACATGACACCCTGAATAGACAGACAATTCATTAATTATTGAATTGTCTACTAATAGAACTGTGTGAGTACTTTTGAAACAACAGATTTTCTTTTTAGAGTGAAGCTAGTCATAAGGAACACTAAAAAAATAACCTGGAGTTTAAATTAGTGGCATGACATAGGAACATAGTATATATAAGGTATACAAAGAAGCGCCAATGCATTCTAATTGAAGTTGTGTTGTAAGATGAAAATATGGGGACAGAATTAAATCTTAACAATCTGAGAAGTAAAATTGTAACCATTTTCCTGTAGGAAGCTAAGAACTGTTTACAAAAAAAATTGCATGCTTATTCCCATTTTGCAGATTGGAATGACAGGCTGACAGTTACAGAACTATCATGGAACAGCAATAGTATGTAATGTAAGCCAAAACTGAAATAAGGTGAGGAAATATGGTTTGGATGGCTAATAGTTTCTATTACTATTATGTATTGCTATTTATCAAATTTATATAACAACTCACCTCACTGATGTGATTCATGACAGTGTACAATAAAACAATTAATTAAAACAAATATTAAGTAACCATTAAAAACAATAACATTAAAAAACCACAGGAGATTGCCGCAAAATGTCACATACAATATAACCCTCTTACAGGATCCCCATTACCCTGGAATACCAAATATGTTGGGAGAAAAAAAAACCATGTTTTAAGAAGTTTTTGGACGTTCAAGAGGGTTGGGGCTGATCTCATTTCAGGGAAAATAATGTTTCAAAGGGCAGGTGTCACAACAGAAAAGACTCGTCTCCTGGTCCCATCAGATGGGACCTGTAACATCCCCTTCTGCCAGACCTACAGATAGATAATCAGGGAGAGGTGGTTCCTCAAATAACCCTGTCCTATATCATGGGATCTTAAATTCAAAAGCAGCACTTTTAAATGAACATACATAGCACAACTGGTAACTAATGTAGCTTGCAGAGTGGAGGTCTAATGTGTGTTCTAGGGGCACACATGACTGCCCAGGCTGTTGGATTTTGCACCATTTGAAGCTTCTGGATACTTTTCAAGAGCAGCCCCGTATACAGCGCACTACAGTAGTCTATTCAGGAGGTGACCTGAGCATATGCAACTGTAAGTAAAGCCTCCCATTTCAGGAATGAGTGCACCTGGAGCACAAATTTGTGCAAAGGTCCTCTTAGTATCAACCTTTACCTTCTCCTCAAGCAGGAGTTGCGAGTTCAAAAAGTCCTCCAGATTGCTAGCAGTTCTGTCTAATACTAAAGTTGATAAAGTCCCTGATCTGAAAGGCCTTGAAACCCAAAGCCACTCAGTCTTGCCAGGATTCAGTTGAGACTTATTGCTCCCCATCCAGACTCCCACAGACTCCAGGAATCAAGATAGAGTTTCAAAAGCATCATTTAGCTCAATGGCTATAGAGATTTATGATTATTATCTGCATACTGATGATAGCTCACCCCATAGTGATGGAAGATCTCACCCAGTAGCTTCATGTTCACAGATGTTAACCTGGAGTGAAGAGAGTATCAAACCCTATGGACCCCACAAAGGAGGGACTGAGGGTGGACTGCTCACTCCCAATCAACACTGACTACGTAGTATCAATCCCATAGAAAGGAAAAGGATCAGTACAGTATTTATTTATTTATTTAATAATATTTCTATACCGCCCTTCTCCCGAAGGACTCAGGGCGGTGAACAGGGCAAGAATAAAATACAGAATTACAAAAATCAAAAAAGAATTAAATACATGCCCACTAAAAACAATCAATACATATTAAAACCCCAGTAAAATGACAATAAAAAACCCCACCAATCCCCCATCAGGCCAGGCCGGCTTGTTCGAACAAGTATGTTTTTAGCTCGCGGCGAAAGGAGCGAAGATCGGGCGCCATCCGGAGCTCAACCGGTAACTGATTCCATAGCTCCGGGGCGCCCACAGAGAAGGATCTCCCCCTGGGGGCCACCAATCGACATTCTCTGATCGGTGGCACCCTGAGGAGGCCCTCTCTGTGGGAACGCACAGGGCGAAGGGAGGTTGATGCCGGCAGCAGGTGTTCCCTAAGGTACTCCGGACCCCTGCCATGTAGGGCTTTAAACACCATTACTAGTAGAGGGCCTCCCACTCAGACTCTATGCAGCCAATCTAGATGGATCCTACTATATTAATGGTATCAAAAACTGCCAAAAGTTCAAGAAGAGCCAGGATGGATGCATTACCCCCACTTTGCTTCATCCAAAAGCATGATCAATGCCATATCTGTCCCATGCCCATGCCTGAATTCTGATAAACGAGATTCAAATTATCCGCTTCATCCAGAATCCACTGAAGCCACCTCATGACCACCTTCTTCACAAGGAAGAAGGATACTGGATGAAAATGGTCCACTATGGTGTGATCTAGCAATTGCTTCTTGTCATTATTACTACACTGTTACTATGCTAGCTAATCACAGCCCTCTCATGATTTTCAGCACAGATAAATAATTATCTGTGTGCTGGACTACACTTTAAGAAACACTAAAGAGGGTGCTTGAGAGAGGGAAAAATGGTCCTTGCTAGTCTTTTCCTTCCCCTCTTTAGTCACGATGTCACAAAGTCACAACCTACGAGTCCTCAGCGACGCTACACAGAGGAAGGTAGACAAAGAGCGGGTTCAAATTTAGCTGAGTTATTCGAAGGACCACCAGGCGGCTAAAGTGTCAGTGATTTTCAGGCGGCGCAACAGGAGCTCTGCTTCAGTTCAAGTGTTCAGAGCCAATGAAAACACTCTTAAGGCAAAACGCACTCAACATCCGGCTGATCGCTTCGAACATTAACATTAACATTAACCAGGCAAAAGAATTGCCTATGGAGATCCTCAGTCATCCAGGTCATAGTTATCCCAAAGGTGCTTTTTCACGAGGCAACTGGACTTTCTTGTTTTTTTTCTTTGAAGACGTTTCGCTTCTCATCCAAGAAGCTTCTGAGCTGAGGAAGCTTCTTGGGCGAGAAGCGAAACGTCTTCAAAAAAAAAAAACAACAACCAAGAAAGTCCAGTTGCCTCGTGAAAAAGCACCTTAGGTAAAAAAAAAAAATTGGTGTCCCGTCGGCTTCTTATAACGGACGTGTGTGTTTTACGTCTCCACTCCAGTGGAAGCGGGCTCCCACGAGCCAGTCCCGATCGCGAGGAGCTTCCGAGGTCAGCCAGTTGCGGGGCTTGTGCGAACGAGGGACGAGGTTAAGTTGCCAGACTTGATTTTGTCCCAAGCGCAGGGGAACTTTGCAGGGGGAACTTGGGGTGCCAGGCAAATCGTTTTACAGCACGTTGCTCTGTAGTTTCAGTCTGCAAAGGACGAGGTGGAAAAAAAATCACTTTCATTCAAAAAAATAAGTGCTCGCCGGAATACTAAGGCCAAATGCAAGTCAAATACATTAGAACAGGGGTCTTCAAACTTGGCCCTTTTATGACTTGTGGACTTCAACTCCCAGAATTCCTCAGCCAGCCATGCTGGCTGAGGAATTCTGGGAGTTGAAGTCCACAAGTCATAAAAGGGCCAAGTTTGAAGACCCCTGCAGAAGATACTAAGTATACATTCCTCTCTTTGGAGGACAGACGAGGAAAATGCAGATACTGCAGGGATTGTTTTTTCTCTCTCTCTCTCTCTTTTATTTTTGCTATGGAGAGTTCGCAATCCACCCAGGGGCGGGGTCTGTGGGAAGGATAAAACGAGAACGAGATTACTCTTCCTTTTCAATTGAGTAAATATAGCAGAAAGATCCCATAGTTGAGCTCGCTCCTGCGAGGCAGCGACACACACACAAACTCTTGCCAAGAGAATGGAAATGCGATAGTGTACCCTTGTTTCGCGTTCCGATTTGCCATTCGCCTTTCTAGTGGTTTTTGTCTCTAGGTAGGAGGCGGGGCCAAGCCAGCTCCTCCATGCGATAGGGCATTTGCTTTGGGAGATGTGATGACGCAAAAGCGTCTGGACATGTGACCGCAGAAGAGCACTTCCTGGTTGGATGCGGGCGGGGGGGAAATGGCTGACATCCCTGTAAGTCCTGGGATTACTCCCGCCGGACCGAGAATGGGATCCGGTCCGGCTGAAGGCGCGGACGCTCTTTTCGTGGCACTGAGCGCTGGTTTCACGGTGCTCAGCCACCCGCTGCTCTACGTGAAGCTTCTGGTGCAGGTGCGGTTTGGGGGCAATCCTCCAATTGCAGGTTTCGAAAGGCAAGAGATGGCTTGTTAGCTGGGTGGGAACCTGTGGAGTAGCAGCCCTAATAGTTCAGGGGCGACCGCCGAGGTGCGAGACGCCCCACGAAGGCAGTTCTTGGGGGATGCTCAACTCTTTGCTCCTGGGGTCTGTGGGTGATTTGTTATGAAGGGCTGGCTTTGTGAAAGAGGTGCCGATTTCCGTACAGCTGCTCTTTGGTGCGTTCACAGATAGCATAAAGGAATTTGGCTCCTTAGACTAATTGCTTCCAAAAAATATTTTTTTAAAAAAAAATTGGCAGCTTTAAGATGGGTGAACTTTGGGGGAGAATTAATCTTGGGAGGATTAAAAGAGGAGTTCACAGATCCTAACAGATCTGTTACTGTTACTGTTACTGTTAAGAGCCTTGGTGGAGCAGTGGGCTAATGCCTCCTTAAGTAACACCAGCTGCCTGCAATTAGTGCAGGTTCACATCCCACCAGGCTCAAGGTTGACTCAGCCTTCCATCCTTCCGAGGTAGGTAAAATGAGGACCCAGATTGTTGGGGGCAATAAGCTGACTTTGTAATAATGCCGCTTGTGTGTGTGTGTGTGTGTGGAAGCCCTAATAAGCAGGCATATACATAGAATGAAGGCTACTGCTAAGCTTGTAAGCCGCCCTGAGTCTTCGGAGAAGGGCGGGATATAAATGGAATTAAAATAAAATAAATACTGTAATTTGGTGCAGGTGGATGAATGATATGAAGTAGTTTGCCGTGGCTTTCTTCTATTGCCACTTTTCCCTTGAGTCCTGAGATTTACTGTAGCAGTGTGATCCTTTTGTTTTTGATTAAGTGCTTCAAATAACAATGAGATAATAGCAATAGGCAGATATCCCTGCCTTTGGAATGCTAGAGAAGATTCTTTTCCACTGGTGGTTCTTCTCAAGCCTATTTATTAATGTGTTTTGGTTCAGAAATATGTATTTCAATGCAAAAGATAGAATTACAATGTGTCTGGTGTTCTTTTCCCCGAACTGTCTGGACTTGAGTATATCACTTAGCAAAAAGGAAAAACACACACAAAAAAATTACCAGTACTGTGGGCCTATAAATAAAGTGTGAGTGCATACATGCACGCACACCAGGCTAGAAACTGGGAAACCATGAGTTCTATCCCTGCCTTAGACATGAATCTAACTGGATGACTTTGAGGCAATCACTCTCTCAGCCCTGGGAAGATAGCCATGGTAAACCACTTCTGAAAATCTTGCAAGAAAACTACAGGGACTAGTCCACACAATCACTGTAAAAAAGATGTTGAGACTCTAGAAAGAGTACAAAGAAGAGCGACAATGATGATTAGGGGACTGGAAGCTAAAACATATAAGGAACAGTTGCTGGAATTGGGTATGTTTAGTTTAATGAACAGAAGGGCAAGGGGTGACATGATAGCAGTCTTCCAATATCTCAGGGGCTGCCACAAACAAGAGGGAGTCAAGCTATTCTCCAAAGCGCCTGAAAGCAGGACAAGAAGCAATGGATGGAAATTAGTCAAGGAGAGAAGCAACCTAGAGCTAAGGAGAAACTTCCTGACAGTTAGAACAATTAACCAGTGGTACAACCTGCTTCCAGAAGCGGTGAATGCTCCAACACTGGAAGTTTTCAAGAAGTGAATGGACAGCCATTTGTCTAACATGGTACAGGGTTTCCTGTTGTGATTCAGGGTCAGCCCGTGGGTTCGGCAGTTGGGTCGGACGACTCAGAGGAGGAGGGGCTTGTTGAAGAGCTTGCTGATGAGAGCCCTCAGCCAGGCCCCTCTCATCTGGTCACGACGCAGACCCAGCTGTGTGAGCCTGACAGCGTGGATGAAGATGACCCACAGCTGGCCCTGTTCAAGGACGCCCGATGCAGGAGGCAGTCAATCAGGAGTAAACAGAGGAAGGCAATGGGGCACCTCAGAAGGAGGCAGAGAGAAGCCACGCCCTGAACTGTATAAAAGGGGAATGCGTGGGAGGGCTGGTTTGCTGAAGGCAACTGCTTGAATAGTTCCTGTTTCATAGCTCCTGTTTCATGGTTGGTGTCTTGTTTTGCTCTGTTTTATGTTAATAAATTTGGCAGGCTTAATTCCAGCCTCTTGCCGTTTGTAAAGGGGTTGTCCCTGCCTTTTCTGCAGGGCCGGTAGCAGGCTGGTACAGAACATTTCCTGCCTGAGCAGGGGGTTGGACTAGATCACCTCCAAGGTCCCTTCCAACAACATCATCACCATCATTATTATTAGTATTAGTATTAGTATTATTCGATTTGAAATTAAAAAAGAAGTGAATAGAGTAGGGGTTGAGAGTAACAAGGAGTGGCCCCTATCTGAGCTATAAAGCTATGGATAAAGTTCACTGGGGTGGAGATACTTGTAAGAAACTGGTGTTACTTTTTCCCATTATTTTTTTTTAGGTTGGACATGAGCCACTGCCTCCAACTATTGGGAGAAATTTACTGGGGAGGAAAGTATTTTACTTCCCTGGATTTTTTACATATGGTGAGCATATCCTAATAAATACATACATTTGTCTGTAGGTCTAATGAGAATAATGTAACCAAGCCAAATAATGACTACATGATTGAACTCTTAAATAATACTATTTTATAATAATTTTGAAGACTTGTTTTAATGAAACAGTTTCTCTTATAAACATAAAAAAGGCATATTTAGGGGACAAAATTTACTTTCATGTTAGCTAAATTTAAGACTCAGTTTTGCAAGCATAATAGTAAGCAATTGCAGCATTATAACATATTCGGGCATTTTTCTTCTTTCTCCAACCATCTGAAGTTTTTAGTACCTTAAACTCTATAAAATTCCTTTCAAAATTTTTGCAAATAATAATCTAATCTTTTGGGTGGAAGGAGACAACATAGCCAAGCACGAGTTAAAGGAATCTTCATACTGTGACCTAACACTATAAAATCCAATGTAATTCTTAAAATCACAGTTGGAAGAATAGTTGAAAAAGCAAGGTTTTATCACACTTTTTACCATCTTAGTGTCACTGAATAGTTTAAATCCTAGCATGCATTATTATATATAGATATCCAGTCATCTGAATGTTAGGGATTTTGCAGAATGATGATGAAGTAACTTCAGTGTAATTTATTATCTCTAGCCAGGCACATTGTGGAAGTGGATGGGAAAATGGGTCTTTTCCGTGGTCTTTCTCCTCGTATCATCTCTAGCGTTTTATCTACCATAAACCGAGAACAAATGAAGAAGGTACAGTATGTCACATATTTGTTCTCTAATCTCTCTGTGCTGAAAAGGCTACTTGTGAGGCCAAATTGTGTAATTAATGTCCAGGCCAACACTTTCTCACAGCTGAAGTTTCAGCTTCTGCATTTGCCTAGTTGGACTTTGGAAGGTTTGAAATTCAAAAACAGGAGCAGCAACAACAATAGCAACAACCCTTTTTGTTGTACAATAAAGCTGTTTACCAGAAGTAGTGAAATATTTTTAAAACCTGAGGTGTTGAACTTGAAAAGCAGTGGCAGTAGATGAACTCATAGAGGAACCCCTCAAAACACATTATTGGGTTTTGTTTTTAATGGTGTGAACTATTTCCTGAGTTCTCCAGCATTTTATGCCACAGTTGCATACTAATAGCCTTCCTGGACTATATTTCTTATTAAGGCACCATCAAGTTGCTTTAGGACTATCCGAAAGTCTTTAACCTTGCAAGAATAATAAAGTGCTGGTCCTTTCTTAATGATCTTTTATTTCCTGTGAAGGCCTGTTAGTTTGACAATCCTTGGCCTGTCTTTGACAGTGGGACTGCTAATTTCACTTTTCTAATCGTTAATGACACATCCTCATTAAGTATGGGAGATGGATTAGTCCAAGCGTGTCAAACTGTTGGCCCGCTGGCAGGTTGCATCATACAGAGGCCGCGCCCACCCCAGCTTCAGCAATGCAAAAAAAGTCGTGATACGTCATGACACATCACGTGACATGGCGAGTTTGACACCCATGGATTAGTCTGTCTTGCCAAGACAATTTGGCCACCATCCACACCTACTTGCAAAGCTCCAAAACCTCAGCACTGTCTCATTCAACTGCAGATTATTGTATCCCTCCATTCTGTGCATTGCTTAGAAGATAAATTCTTCCATCTTTCTTCAACCAAGGTGTAGGCTTGTCCATGCTGTGATTCATGAGCAAGAAGCATCAGCATGTTTTTGAGTTGAACATTTTCAGAACAGGCAGAAACCTATGTTTCCACTACCCTGTTAATGTAGAATGGTGTGACTCAAGAGAAGGAAGGAAAGCCAAGTTGAATGATTCTCTTGGTTAAGGTCCTCACTACATACTATAGGTAATCCTCAACTTACAACTGGTCATTTAACAAAAGTTTGAAAGTACAATGGCCTCAGAAAGGATGCTTGGAGGGGAGAGGAAATCCTGTGGTGGACAGCAGAAATGAAGCTTGGATCTTTGGGATTTAAGTTTTTTTTCTTTCTTTCTGCAGCCCGCACACTAGTTCCATTATATGCATGGAGGAGAGGGAAAATATTGCAATGGGCTACAGAAAGGTCCTTCTTTGGCAGGCAACTCTTTTAGTCTGTCTGCTTAACAGCCAGTGTGATTGCTTAACAACCGCAACTGGGAGAGCCAAGATTGTAGTCTCTGAACGTCATGTAGGTTTCTCTGCTTCCCTCAACATCTGAGATTCCAGTCATAATTGTGGTCAAAAGTGAGGACTTTCTGTATATTGGATTATCTTAGTCCTGGTACTGGTTTCAGCAAAATTCAGTGAAGGTACAGTAAAATAATCACCCCCACATAGGTTCCAACAACTTGGAGGAAAAATAAGGTACAGATGTGATAACTTCTCCTCTCCTCAAGTCTTGGGAATATCACTGTTAGAAAGATGTCGTACATCAAATACTATATGTTTATCATAACCAGGTCTCTTGAGTATTGGTTTACTTTCTCTTTTATACCTCAGGCCTTCCCTCTAGAAGATACGGAGCATGTTTCCAATAAAGATGATATGAAAACATCTCTCAGGAAAGTGACAAAAGAGGTGGAACTTTAAAGCAAATTCTCATTGCTTAAATATTTTTGTTATTTGGAAAGACTATATATTTTAACAAATAATTTAAGAAGTTCAATATGAATATTGTATCCCCAAATCTTCTCTTTTCCAGTGTGATTAATTTGAAAAAAATTCTCAGAACCTTATGAGGTGGGAAAGATTATGTAAATAGTGTAAAATTAGGATGCTACGATTTCTCTTAATAAACTATTCAAATGCTAAATACTAAAAATGCTAATATGTTTTCCTCTAATTATTTTAATAGATGTTACCTTGAGATTACTAAAAGTGGGACCAATCTTTTAGCATTCAGGAAGTTTAAAAATGAACTAACACTTTAAAATATTCCTGTAACGCACAGGTGAAAACTGAAACATTTCTCAAACTTATATAGTTTGATTCCCTTTTTCTCTTTCAACTCACCCTATCGTATATTTGCTGCCTGGGTACTTTGGGGTTCTCTTTGTCATCGTTGCAGCCTCTTTTTACAGGTAGTCCTGAAGTTATGAACATTCATTTAATGACCATTCAAAATTACAGTGCTGAATAAATAGTACTTATGCTCAGTCCCCAAGGTTACAGCCATTGCAATGCTCCTCCTAGCATGTGATCAAAATTCAGGCACTTGGCAACTCATTCACTCATTTGCACTTCCTGCTAAGGGGATGCTTCAACTCTCCCCACCCACTTGTCTCCCCCACCCCATGTTTAGCCTTTTGGCCCCCTGTATTCAGCAGCCCCAGCCACCCTGTGCTTCACTGCCCAGCTAACCTCTGCCTTGCTACTCCTGCTGGTAACCCAAGCACTCCCAGGCTGCTGCTGGCTGCATAAGGTCATGTGCACCCATTTCCTTGTGTGAAACCTGGAGAAGAAGGCTCATGCGGCCATTATCTGCCTCACAAAGGGCCAGGCCAGGCATACTGCATAGGCAGTGAAAACAAGACAGTGGCAAAGGACACCTGGGTGGTGGAATGCAGAGTAGCAGAGGCCTCAGAGTGCAGGAAGCCAAGGCCAGCTGGGACTGGGTTGGGATTTTCTGGGGCAGCTGCATTGCAGTTCAGAGACTTCTTGCAGCCCTAGAGTCATGTTGTGCCAAGAAACTCCTGGGCTGTGCAGTTCTGGAACTATTTGCCATCCCAGTAGGCAGGGTGCAGGGTGTCCAAAGGGGCATAATGGACAGTTGAAGGGAGTTGAAAGGTAGGTACTCCTTTATCTTGGAAAAACAGAGACTCAGTGCTGGGAGGGACCGAGCCAGGAATGGCTTGGATTGGGATGGGTCCACCTAATGATTGGTGGAATTTGGCAAAAGGTAGTGCTGGGATTGCCATTACAAAGCAACGGCACGAAGCGCCCCATGTCATCAAGCTTTATGAGCATTGATTACCAATGTAAATTCAGGTTCTGGTTACCGTCATAACTCAAGGACTATCTGTATCTGAATAGTGTACAATATATGACAGTCCTTTAGAGCAATAGCATAAGACATAGAGAATGACTTAGAGTACTATATTCCACGTAATCCAGCAAATACTTTTTTCAAATAAGAAACTAAGATAATTAAAATCTCATTATGGTGTACTGGTTGTGAGATGATTTGCTTAAGGTAAAAAAGTGCTCTATTTTCATATTTTCTCAGACTTGCCATGAGATGACGATGCAGTGTGTAACCCGAATTATTTCTCATCCACTTCATGGTGAGTTATGGAATCTGCTGTTGTCAAGTCCCATCTCCATTGAAACATTCATTTTGTGGTCTTTTCCCTATAAAATTATAAAAATTTTAATTCAATTTTATTTTATTTACGTATTTGCACATTTTCTCACTTTACTGTGACCAATTTTCAGTTCATTCTGAGCTAAATCAGTGGTTATCTGTCATGGATAGTGGTGTGCAAAATGTTTCAATCTGAAACATTGTATTCAACCTCAGCATAAATTATTTGGACATGAAATGGATTTAGACTACTTCTCCTTTTTATTCAGAAGGGTCTATCCTGAGGTGGGTTCACATCTGATGAAGTCCACATGAGGTGTTTCGGCATCAGAATCTTTTGCATATCTTGTCCATATATTACCATAGATACCTCATAAGTTGACACCCCGTGACACCACACTAATCACCTGTAATTGAATAGAACTGAAGATCTATTGAAAACAAAGGAATTGGAAGGACATACAAATAACTAGATTATTATTTTTTTTCAAAAAATCTATATGCCTTGAAGATTAGTCTGAAGATTAGTCCGAGCTTGCAAAAAGGTCCTTTTTGCCTGAAATATTTGTTTTTAAAACTTTGCCTACTCTTCTTCCCTTCTCTATTCACTTAACTTCCACTTTCCTGGTGCTATTCCCCTTCCCTTCTTCTTCATATCCCTTCTGTTTTGCTGTTTTTACTGGAAGCAAGGAGGTGTATGAGTTTGTAGGTATGTGTTTGTGAAAGGAGTTTGAGTGTGTAATGGTTTTATATGCAGCTGGGAAACTTACTGATTTTATAATCAGGTGTCCTGCTTTACAGACAATATTATAAGAAGTTGTTAAAATTTGTTGGTATATATTTTGTTCCTATCTATTTTTCCTGTGGTAAATATCCTTAAATTCAGAGTCATCTGAATATTTTTAATATCAAAAGAAGTAAGGCTCCGAATTCCCGGTCTCTAGGAATACAAGCTGTTGTTACTACTTTTGCAGATAATTGTTTTAAGTTTCCAATAATCATCTGATAGATCTCTGTGGGAAGAGAATTCTGAATTCCAGAGGCCTATAGAATGTTTCAGTTGAAACTCCTTTTGCTATTATGAATCAGTCAATTTTGGGATATTTTCTCAGTATAAAGATATGTAAGTGAACTACTTCAATATCCATATCTCGTTTTTTTCTTCTGAAGTAATATCTATGCGCTGTATGGTCCAGTTCGTAGGACGAGAAGTGAAGTACAGGTGAGATCTTCTTAAGATTTTATAGCTCAATCTGAGAATAATAACAAGGAGATTTGTAGTATTGCACTGGCCAGTAGTAATAAAAATATTTGATCAATATCAATATTTATTTCTAAGAAATATATATGTTTCTTTTCCTGTTGTTGAAGAATACTGGCAGCAGTGCGGTAATTTACTTTAGGCTGAAGAGGTGTAAGAGAGCACTTCGACCCAGATCTAATGGTTTTCCTTTGTCAGCAGCAATATTATTAGCTCAGTCAAGACAATTTGGAAAGAAGAAGGACTCTTGGGATTTTTTGTGTAAGTAAGTCTATCCTAATTGCCAGTAAATTTAATTAAGCTTGTACTTGCTGTGTTGTGGTATAATAATAATAATAATAATAATAATAATAATAATAATAATAATAATAATAATAATAATAATAATAATAACAATAATTATTATTAATAATAATAATAATAATAATAATAATAATTTAATTTCTATACCGCCCTTCTCCCAAAGGACTCAGGGCGGTGTACAGGGCAATACAATAAAATACAACATACAAAAATTTAAAAGAATATTAAATATTACAGCCCAATTCAATACATTAATACAATAACATTAAAATACCCCTAAACCCATCAGACCAGGCCGGCTTGTTCAAATAAATATAGGATCAAGTCTCACACCACTGAGAAGAATCAGCTCTTGTTCAGAACAACCATCTTTCCTTAACTGTTATAATTCAGTTTAAAGTTCAGAATTGTTTATTAAAAGTGTATTACATGTGCTAATACCTTCTGGCATTATATAAAAGAGAGAAAGAGATAATACTTGACAATTTCTTGTTTCTCATGGTCAGTCACAACTCAGGTTTCACATAAAAATAACGATCTCTCATAAAATAATTGGACTTGGGACTTTCCCCTTCATAAAGTTCCTGGATATATTTTTGAAGAATTGCGAAACCTGTTCAAGCGCAATGAATTATTAGGACTGATTCAAACTGGGAGATTATAAATCTGTTTCTGCAGTTACGTTTTAATCAGTGCTAAATTTAACTTTTTTTTACTTAATGATATATAGTATAAATCAGTAAAGATTTTTTTTGAATTAGGAAATAAACATCATTGTATTAAATTAGGAATACGATCAAACTATACATTTCCTGGTCACCTGTTAAGATTTGCATCTCTTATGATTGGCTTTTTCTTAAGATTCTAAAAAAAAACACCCCTCTTAATCGATTCTACTTTAAATTTTCTGAATGGCCCAAATCCTTTCTCTTAACAACAGAAAAATGTTAAAATATTGTATAATACAATATTATAATGTTGTATTATAAAATGAAGTGAGAGATCTGGGTTGTTGTAGAGCTTAAGGCACAAAGCCAGTTGGGTGGCCTTGGGCTAATCGCTCTCTCTCAGTCCTTGGAAGGAGGCAATGCAAACCACTTCAGAAAACTTGCAAACAGAAATGAGCAACTTTTAAATAGCACACTGGTAGCTTTCTTCCAAGGGACGCGGTGGCTCAGTGGGTTAGGACGCTGAGCTTGTTGATCAGAAGGTCGGCAATTTGGCGGGTCGAATCCCGAGTGCCGTGTAACAGAGTGAGCGCCTGCTACTCGTCCCAGCTTCTGCCAACCTAGCAGTTCGAAAGCACGTAAAAAATGCAAGTAGAAAAATAGGGACCACTATGGTGGGAAGGTAACAGCATTCCGTGCGCCTTTGGCGTCCAGTCATGCCGGCCACATGACCACGGAGACATCCTCGGACAAGCGCTGGCTCTTCGGCTTTGAAACGGAGATGAGCACCGGCCCCTAGAGTCGGAAACGACTAGCACGCACGTGCGGGGGAACCTTTACCTTTACCTTTACCTAGCTTTCTTCCAATAATCAAATGAAACCAGAGCAAAACAGTATATAGAACCAAGACAAATATTAGATATTCAGTTTATAAGGAATTACAGTATTAAAATATGTCATTGCTACTGTTCACTTCCTTAATAATTCCCCTTCTGTTCATTTCCTATCACATTATCACTGTTGGAAAGTCTTTTGAGAGGATATACAGGTGAAACTCGAAGAATTAGAATATCGTGCAAAAGTTCATTTATTTCAGCAATGCAACTTAAAAGAGGAAACTAATATATGAGATAGACTCATTACATGCAAAGCAAGATAGTTCAAGCTGTGATTTGTCATAATTGTGATGATTATGGCGTACAGCTCATGAAAACCCCAAATCCACAGTCTCAGAAAATTAGAATATTGTGAAAAGGTGCAATATTCTAGGCTCAAAGTGTCCCACTCTAATCAGCTAATTAAGCCATAACACCTGCAAAGGGTTCCTGAGCCTTTAAATGGTCTCTCAGTCTGGTTCAGTAGGAATCACAATCATGGGGAAGACTGCTGACCTGACAGTTGTGCAGAAAACCATCACTGACACCTTCCATAAGGAGGGAAAGCCTCAAAAGGTAATTGCAAAAGAATTTGGATGTTCCCAAAGTGCTGTATCAAAGCACATTAATAGAAAGTTACGTGGAAGGGAAAAGTGTGGAAGAAAAAGGTGCACAAGCAGCAGGGATGACCGTAGCCTGGAGAGGATTGTCAGGAAAAGGCCATTCAAAAGTGTTGGGGACTTTCACAAGGAGTGGACTGAGGCTGGAGTCAGTGCATCAAGAGCCACCACACACAGACGGATCCTGGACATGGGCTTCAAATGTTGTATTACTCTTGTCAAGCTGCTCCTGAACAACAAACAACGTCAGAAGCGTCTTACCTGAGCTAAAGAAAAACAGACCTGGTCTGTTGCTCAGTGGTCCAAAGTCCACTTTTCTGATGAGAGCAACCTTTGCATCTCATTTGGAAACCAAGGATCCAGAGTCTGGAGGAAGAATGGAGAGGCACACACTGCAAGATGCTTGAAGTCCAGTGTGAAGTTTCCACAGTCTGTGTTGATTTGGGGAGCCATGTCATCTGCTGGTGTTGGTCCATTGTGCTTCATTAAGTCCAGGGTCAACACAGCCGTCTACCAGGAGATTTTGGAGCACTTCATGCTTCCTTCCGCAGACGAGCTTTATGGGGATGCTGACTTCATTTTCCAGCAGGACTTGGCACCTGCCCACACTGCCATAAGCACCAAAACCTGGTTCAATGACCGTGGGATTACTGTGCTTGATTGGCCAGCAAACTCGCCTGACCTGAACCCCATAGAGAATCTATGGGGCATTGCCAAGAGAAAGATAGACATGATATCGAACAATGCAGAAGAGCTGAAGGCCGCTATTGAAGCATCCTGGTCTTCCATAACACCTCAGCAGTGCCACAGGCTGATAGCTTCCATGCTGTTCTGTACCAGCCTGCTACCGGCCTTGCAGAAAAGGCAACCCCTTTACAGACGGCAAGAGGCTGGAATACGTCTGCCAAATTTATTACAAAAACAAACAAGACACGAACCAAGATACCGGAGCTTTGAAACACTATCTGAGCGGTTGCTTTCAGCAAACCAGCCCTCCCCACACAAGTCCTTTATAAAGAGTTCAGGGCGTGGCTTCTCTCTCCCTCCTTCCGAGAAGCCCCATTGCCTTCCTCTGTTTACTCCTACTTGACTGCCTCCTGCGTCGGGCGTCCTTGAACAGGGCCAGCTGTGGGTCATCTTCATCCACGCTGTCAGGCTCACACAGCTGGGTCTCCACCAGGTGGGAGGGGCCTGTCTGGGGGCTCTGCGGAGCCTCAAAGCCATCATCAGCAAGTTCTTCAACACCCCCCTCCTCCCCCTCATCTGAGTCATCCGACCCAACTGCCGAACCCACAGGCTGACCCTGAATCACAACACATGCCACGCCGCATTGAGGCAGTAATTTCTGCAAAAGGGGCCCAAACCAAGTACTAAGTACATATGCATGCTTATACTTTTCAGAGGTCCGATATTGTTCTATGTACACCCCTTGTTTTATTGATTGCATGTAATATTCTAATTTTCTGAGATTGTGGATTTGGGGTTTTCATGAGCTTGAAGACCACTCGGAGGCTCCAACTGGTACAGAATGCGGCCGCGAGAGTTGTCTTGGGAGTTTCCCGGTACTCCCATGTTACACCTTTGCTCCGCGAGCTGCATTGGTTACCAGTTGTCTTTCGGGTGAGGTTCAAGGTCTTGGTTATGATCTTTAAGTCCTTACATGGCATGGGTCCGGGATACCTCGAGGACCACCTGCTGCCGGCGTCAACTCCCCTCCGCCCTGTGCGTGCCCACAGAGAGGGCCTCCTCAGGGTGCCTCCGGTCAGGGAATGTAGACTGGTGGCCCCCAGGGGGAGGGCCTTCTCTGTGGGTGCCCCGGCACTATGGAACCAACTGCCGGTTGAGCTCCGGATGGCATCGGACCTCCGATCCTTCCGTCGCGGGTTGAAGACCCACTTGTTTGAGTTAGCTGGTCTGGCCTGAAGGGGAATATGGGTTTTTTAATTGGTTTTATTATTTTACTATTGCTGTATTTTAATTGGGCATGGTTTAATTCTCTTTTAATTTTTGTACAGTTATTTATATATGCCCTGTGAACCGCCCTGAGTCCCTAGGGAGAAGGGCGGTATAGAAATCCAATAAATGAAATGAAATGAAATGAAATAATCATCACAATTATGACAAATCACGGCTTGAACTATCTTGCTTTGCATGTAATGAGTCTATCTCATATACCGTATATACTTGAGTATAAGCCGAATTTTTCAGCCCACTTTTTGGGCTGAAAAATTCCACTTCGGCTTATACTCCAGTCAACAAAAAAAACTTACCGAGGACTTGTGCGCGGCCGAGGCTTTGGTGCTTCCGGGATCGCGCGCACCTCTCCCAAGCCACCGCCGTCCGAGACCTGCAGGTCTCCGTTCCTCCGCGCCCTGCCTGCCTGCTTCTTTCAGCTGTCTGCCCATCAGCTGTCCATAGGGATGCTGCAAAGCTCTCCTTCTCTAGGCCTTGGACTCCCTCCTGGCTGAAGAGTAGATGAACCAAGCCAGCAAGGAGACAAAATGTTTCTGCAGCTGTTTTTCCTCTGAAGGTTTTTTTTGTTGTTTTTTTTTAAAGTAATCTCCGAAGGTTATGCCAGAAAATGGAGGACGCTGGGTCTTTGCAAGCTTTAGCTGTCCGCCTGGCTGCCTGAACCAAGCCAGCAAGGAGACAAAATGTTTCTGCAGCTGTTTTTCCTCTGAAGTTTTTTTTTGTTTTGTTTTTTTTTAAAGTAATCTCCGAAGGTTATGCCAGAAAATGGAGGACGCTGGGTCTTTGCAAGCTTTAGCTGTCCGCCTGGCTGCCTGAAGGCCGCCCTTTTCAGGCAGTCTGACAGACAGCTAAAACTTGCAAAGACCCAGCGTCCTCCATTTTCTGGCACAACTTTTAGGGATTTATTATTATTATTCCTACTACTACTATTACTACTACTACTACTTCAGGAGTAAAAAGTTGCAGAAAAAAATTCTCTCCTTACTAGCTTAGTTCCTCTACTCTTCCATCTGGAGCCAAGGTAAGATTTTAAAAAGGGATATTGGTTGGAAGGCAGAGGGAGAGTTTAGTTTTAGCATCTAAAAAAAAGGGGGGGGGGAAATCAGCGAGTACATCCCAACCAGCTTTTTATGTTTTTGTTATTGAAGAAATATGGGGGAGGGGGAGGGGTTCTGGGGTGGGTTGGGGAGGGGATAATATTGTAACTTCAATAAAAAATTTCAATAAAAAAAAAAGAAATATGGCTTTCTGGGGGAAGGTGGGGAGGGCGTTAAGGAAGGAAAGGGTTTTTGGAAGCTCGTCCTGAAGCTGCCTTTTGTGCAAGGGGCCTTTTCTCAAAGCCTAGAGAGGCAGCTTTGTTGCCTCCCCGTAGACAGCTGATGGGCGAACACCAAAAGCTCCAAAAGGCTAGGGAACTAGTCCCAGAACACCTTGGTAGGAGGAAGGGCAGAGGCAGAATTGGGAAAGAGGTAAGACAGGGTTTTCCTTCCCAGATGTTTCTCTTTGGCAAGACAGCCAGCTGTGCTGAAGCCCAGTATCTGGGGGTGGGGGAGACCTGAGGCAGGCGGGCTGGTGCTTGCATTAGGCCTCCCAGGATCCCAGAGGCTTGCAGAGCGCGGATCCAGCCTCCGAGGCATGCAGAACGGCGGATCGGCTTATACTCGAGTCAACAACTTTTCCCAGTTTTTGGGGGTGAAATTGGGGGTCTCGGCTTATACTCGAGTCGGCTTATACTCAAGTATATACGGTATTAGTTTCCCCTTTTAAGTTGCATTACTGAAATACATGAACTTTTGCACGATATTCTAATTTTTCGAGTTTCACCTGTAAATAGGAACATGCCAACCTAAATGGTAATATGCTGTACATTCCATAAAAACCAGGGTATTTTAACCTACAAACAGTTTGCATACCTGGAAGCTAATTTCCAGGAAATTTTTTCTGGAAAGAGAGATGAAAGGCATAAAGAAGATAATAATCTATCTCTTGGCTAGTGAGTTTTTACATTGGCAGAATGCAATATGAAAAAGGGTCTTTTTATCCACTGTATCCTGCCTGGCACAGAGTAACCAACAAAGGGGTAACATCTAAAGTATATGTACTAGTATTAGCAGTTAATTAGAAAATAGGCTAGGCCTTAGCAAGAATATGGCTTTCAAAAAGTATGGACTCTTGGATGGTTGAGTTAATAAAATGTTTCTGTTGCAGTTAAATATAGGCACATACATAATTAGTGACTGTAGTTTCCTATAGATATAGATATGATACTAAATAGCTCTCACTCATCTTCATAGCTTTCTGCATGCGCTAAATTATTTACTATTGCTGAATTAATTAGTACATATTTATGATTAGTTTTCCAATGCATGTTGTTGTGTATCAGATTTCTTTGTCTCTGTGCATTAACATTTGGCCTGGGGTTCATTCTTTCTTTTCTTTCCTCAATGTGCATTAGAGCATTTATGAAGTTCTAAGATCTTGTATCTTTCATTTTCTTACTACATGCATTGGGACTTGATTTAGTCCCTAAGCTCTCTCTAGGTTTGTTTTTTTTTTGTATTCCAAATAGAAATTTCATGTGTATAATCTTTACAGACATGTATTGTTCTCCAAATTGTATGAGGTTAATTTAAGAGTATTTTTATTTAATATTTCCTCTTATTCTTTTCTTTTCCCTCAGAGGTTTAGTTCCTCATGTCCTAGGTGACCTTATTTTTCTGTGGTGTTGCAACCTTCTGGCTCATTTTATCAACACTTATGCTGTGGATGACAATGTGAGTGATGACCTTCCTAATCTTATTGGGCTCCATATTTTTCCCCCCCAAAGATGCAGTGTGCTTTAGTGAGTAAGACCTCAGGCTGCTCCCAGCTAAGGTGCACATTCATACCTCAGCCATGAAAATTCATTTTGAACCAGTCATACATCCTCAGTCCAATCCACCTCATATGTGTGATGGTTGTGAGGATAAATAGACATCAACATGTACACTTCCATACAAGCCTGGGAGAAAGGGATATAAATCTAATAAATAATTCATGATGATATTGAAGAAGAAACTGGATTGGAAGAAACCATAATTTCACTAGCTTGAGTATTATTGTACAACAGTCATTTCCTTTTGGCCATTTTTTTTAACGCTGGCAGCTTTCCCATATTCACTTACTGTTGTTATTTTTACAGGAAGTAAACTAAGTCTAAGGAAAAACAAAATCTATTTAACATTGAAAGCTGTTTCCTAACTAATAATAAAATTTGGTACTTCTGGATATTGATAAGATTCAAATATTGAATGACTTAATTTTATTATACTCAAGTAGGGTCTTCTTCTAATTGATCGCTTGGCTTTTTTCCTAATAAAATTATAGCTGCATTGGGTTTTTTCACCTCTTATGAGCCTGAAATATGCCATTCCTTCTGAGAGTCAGTTACTGATGAGGTTGCTATTGTGCTAAGACTTCTGCCAGGATCTTTGCACATTCCCTAGCATTTATTGTCAAATGTTTTCCTGTATTCATCTAACACCTGTGTTGCCGTGGACTCCAAGATACCTTGGATTTGGATTATTGTTGTTTTTTCTTACAGTTCAACCAAGCTTCTGTCATTCGGAGCTACACTAAGTTTGTGATGGGGGTATGTAAGATTTGTGCCTTTTGAAATGTGTGTACCTGATTCATTGCTCTTGTCGCTCCTCCCTTCCTAATATCTTGGGACTGCAGTTTCCAGCCCTATTCTCTGAATTGGGGGGAAAAACAGAAGTCTTGGCAGCACTTTTCCAACTAACAAATTTTATTAAAAGGCATAAGCTTTTGTGAGCTGTAGTTCACTTCATCAGATGGTGAGCTGTAGTTCACTTCATCAGATGGTTGAGTGACTTGGTATACATATAATATAAAATGAGATATTGGGAAAGAGAGAGAGAGGAAAACAGGCTGATTACACAGATGAAGGTTTAGGTGTGAGACAGATTACAAATACCTCATCAATTGATAATTGTAATATGTAAAAAAAAACCATTGTGTTGAGCTCTTTTGAGGCGGCTTGAAAACCTTTTGATCTGTGTGAGTTCAGCAACCTCAGAAAGATCCATCAAACACAAATGGTTACAGGAGGCCAAGCCTTTTCCTTTCAGGTCTCTGGTTGGATGGTTCAGTTCCATGTGATTGGAGGTCTGACAACGGAGAAATTGACTTCTGTCCCACTCCCCTGCTACCTTATCCAGCCCTGTTAGTCTTGGTATCAGGTACCATTGCTGAGCAAGCAGATGGGGGGCAGCTCCATGTAATTGGAGTTCTGGTAGAAAAAGAGTCAGCTCCCCACGCATGCTTCTCTCCTTACCCTTACAAGGCCTAGCTGTCTGGAAATGGCAGCTCCCATCTCTGCCTGCATCATAAATCACATCATAAATGAGATATCAATGATCATTTGCATGGCAGACTTTATAAAAAAAATGGAAAACACTAACCCTGGAATAACTTAACGACAATATCAGTTTCCATCTCAGTTGGCGGGGAATAAGATAAAAGCAACATTGTGATGGCCTATCTTCAGAACAGTTAGCGAGAAATCTTTGTGCTGCAATTAATGAGAACTGGAGATATATTTCCAGATGTAGATATCAACAGAAAAGTGTAGCTGCGATACTAAATATTGGTAACTTTTTAAGTGTAGGCTTTTTTAAAATTTACAATTGTTTCTGTGGTCTGCTGAGTTGATTATATGTATATTACATTAATAGTACATTATAGTACATTAATATGTAACCCAATTCTGGTAAAAAATAGTTTAGCTGGTCCTTTCCAATTTCTTCTGTATAAAACCTTCTTCTACCTCCTCTGTGTGTGTGTGTGTGTGTATGTGTGTGTGTGTGTGTGTGTGTTTTGCTTAACAGTGAGGAATAAAAGGAATGCCTCAGATATTTCTTTGTTACAGATTGCCGTGAGCATGTTGACATACCCTTTTCTTCTTGTGGGTGATCTCATGGCAGTGAACAACTGTGGGTACGTGATATTAATCCCCGCCCCTCCATCCAGCAAATACAGTTTAATCTCTCCAGTGAAAATTTAGTGGACTGATAAAAGACTTTAAGTCTTGTATGAATAAAGAAAATCAGTGCCACCTTCCTGTCTTCTTTGTCAAGAAAGAAAAAAGAACCAGAGAGAGAGAGAGAATAGACTTTATATTATATGGATAGATTTGAAATCAGTGAAGGAAGAAAATAACTGGTTGTATATGCGTCTGGTTTGTGTTTGGGGAAAACATTATTTTTGTCAACTATTTGCATTTTTAATTTAATAAACATAAAGCATATAGACTTTCTTTGCAAGTATATTTCAAATTTATAAACAGTCAGTTATCAAATGACAGAAAACTTGATGAATTTCTTATCCTATCAATTTGTGCAAAATCTAACCATAGACTGCACAAGTAATATATTTTTCAGATAATTTCCTTTCTTTTTTATAATTTATTTTAGAAGTGCAGTCAGAAAAAAGATAAGGGAGGTATAAAAAGAAGAAAAAAAGGAAAAAATAATAGAAAGGGAATTTATAGGCCTTATAAAATCAGCTATAACATTTCAAAATTACATGATATAAATCTGCCTGCTTCAGTTCAATGTAAAATATTTAGTATTTTAGGTCAGTGTTAAAATTAGTCAATATTAAACTTTGGTCAGTATATAACAGGGGTGTCAAACTCAATTTCATTGAGGGCCGCATCAGCATTACGGTTGCCCTCAGGGGGCCGGGTGGGTGACCTGAGTGGGCGTGGCTAAAGTGCATACAGCCTATTGGGTGGGCGTGGCCAGCTCTACATCGTTCGTACTCTGTCAGCTGAAGAAGCACGCAAGACAGCTGGCTAACGGAAAACCTTTTATTGTCAGAACCGGGCAAGGAACAGACTTACAATGCCATCTATTTATACCCCCAGCTGACCGGTCGGTGACCAATCAGGGCTGTGCCGGTGTCCCGCTTGTCCTAGCGGGCCAATCGGCGATGGTGAGCTTTGACAGCCTGGAGCTGTCAAGCTAACTCGCGCCTGCGCAGTAACTGGCGGTTCTTGACAACCGAGAGCTGTCAACGGTTACGCTTGCGCAGTTGTTTTACCTCATAACTTGGAACATGATAACATAACACATAACATGTGAATACACAACAGTTCGCATCAAGGGTGCCTATGGGGGCCTGGGCAAGAGTGGGACAGATCTGAGGGTCCCTGGCAGAAGGAGGGTCTCTGGGCCAGGGCCAAGGCAGCGGGGGGGGGGGCGTTCCCTCACTGTTTCCAGGATGGCTTCACGGGCCACATGAAACCACTTTGCGGGCCGGATCCGGCCCCCGGGCCTTGTGTTTGACATGTCTGGTATATAATAATTGTCAACCATAACCAGCATGAGTCAAATTATAAAATAACAGACTGAGATTTTAAAAATTGAAATTTCTGCCTAATCCAGAAAATGGGCAAATCTAGCAGATTGTAGAAACATCTTATGTTCGAAAAGCACAAGCCAGTTTCTTTCTAAGGCAAAAACATGCTTTCTTCTGCAGCAAACACACCTGTTGCCACATATGCCTTACTTTGTTACTTTTTCTGTCTCAGTACTGGGTCATGTGTATGTTCTCCTCTGTGACAGCTTTCTTTGCTATGTAGGTTACGTGCTGGACTCCCTCCATATGCACCTGTGTTTTCTTCTTGGATTCATTGTTGGAGACACCTTAGTGCTCAGGTGAGCATCATTCTTTCTCTGAAGTGGATACTACCCCATGTAAATAATTCCATCTTTCTTTTTTCTTTTCTTTCTTTCTTTCTTTCTTTCTTTCTTTCTTTCTTTCTTTCTTTCTTTCTTTCTTTTTTTTTCTTCCTTCCTTCCTTCCTTCCTTCCTTTCTTTCTTTCTTTCTTTCTTTCTTTCTTTCTTTTTACTATTCCTTATCTTATTTTGAATTACAAGCACATAAAATCAAGCAGCAGATAAAATGGTCCTCTTGTTTACTGTGAAAAAGATTGCCTTCCCTCAACTTTTATTTTTACATTTTTCTTCCTTTAGTCTTTAAAAGGTCCTTGAGTCTTTTCCCAGTGAAGGGAGTTTACAATACCTGGGTTCTTTATATGTGTTATATTAAGTAGGGATTTCCTAGACATGTATATGTAAGAGGTACAACTAGAAATCTGGCAAGAAAAGATGGGGATCCAGTTTTAAATTTTGCTTTGCTTCTTCTAAAAAACACTAGTTTTTATTGAAAATCAAGGCTCTTGCTTTAACTTACCTGTGCATCAAAATAGTTTTATAACTTTTTACATATTAATTGGTTCCTGTTTTCCTTCTCTCCTTATACTTTTATACACTTGAGATTATTAGTTGCATTTTTCTAATTGTATATATCTCTAGCTTTATTTTAATCCCAACCATCACATCATTATTTGTCTTTATATGTTTTATTTTCTATAATGTTTATATTGTCAGTTCAATGGTGTTTTTCAGCATGTATTGAGAAGTGCAAGCAGGAACGTTCTATAACTTTATTAACTTTTTTTTTAAAAAAATTATATCTTCAGAACATATTATCAAATGACAACTTGATTCTTGCAGCTTTGAATTCTGCTCATTCTCCCCCCTCCATCATTTGTTTACACATACCCTAAATATATATTGTACCTAAATAGAGGCATCAGTTTACCATTTTTTTACGTGTCATGATAGCGTTCTCCATGCAATAAGATTTCATTCTTGTTTCCTCTCAAAAGTTTATACAAACAGAAATATTTGAGACTTAAGGTTATTCATTGGAAGGAACAGTGTTTCATTTTCATGTCTAGTAATCTTGGACAGATTTTTGCAAGTGAAAACAGATTCTGTGTTGCCTATGTCATTGTGGTGCAGAATAAAAACTAGAGAACTATATCACATTATAGGTTGGTTAGTCAGTAACTAAGTTAATCCTATCCATTGCATGTTGATGAATATTCTTCTGCTATTCCTTGAGAGTTGTAACCATTTATTGATACAGTATATTTGTTCAAAAAACCAAAAAATGACACATTTTAAAATAAACTTTCACAATGTATCTCAACCTGTCCAAGGTTTTCTATTCCTCGTACATAGCAAGAACGTGAAACTGATTTTATATTCAGTATAAATCTACAAAAAGAAAAGCATTATGGTACATTTGAGAAGTCTCTCATTCTAGCGCTCCGACTCTCATAACAAAAAAGCTATATATTTTTTTAAATTGAGTTTCTGTAAAACCTTTTTAAAACCACTGTTCAGAACCAAAGAGTTTTTGATTCCTTGTCACTGAATCTGGTTTGCTTAATGTCTTATTGTAGTGCTACCTAAAAGGATAATAAAAGAGTGTTTTAAAAGATTCTAAATAGCTAGTGTGGAGAATTATTTTGCCCTCATGGAGGCTTTGGGAAGCTTTCATTTGAAATCCTACTAGGAACAGAGAAGAGACAGATCAGACACTAAAATGTGAAGAAAAAAAAGGCTCCAGGGGTTGCCACTGGAAATAAAAGTGTGTTCCGTGTGAATTGAGTCTCTAGGCAATTTCATTTTTCTGGCTGACGTCATCCTATAATAGCATTAGATCTGCTTTCTTCCATCGATATTCAAAAAGTTACAACTTTTGTCTCACCCCACCACGTATTTTTTTACACATATATATTCCTGTGCTTGCTGAGCCTGAAATTCACGGCCAGGTATTATTATTATTATTATTATTATTATTATTATTATTATTATTATTATTAATAATAATAATAATAATAATAATAATAATAATAATAATAATAATAATAATAATGTTGGAAGGAACCTTGGAGGTCATCTAGTCCAACCCCCTGCTAAGGCAGGAAACCCTATACCATTTCAGACAAATGGCTGTCCATTTGTGGTCTCTCTGTCTCTGTGATTATTGCAGTTCTTGGTTGATCAGCAAGAAGTTGCAGCGGATCTTAATAAGCCATTTTCGATAACGTTTTCCTCTCCATTCTCCAGGGGCAACTCTTCAGAGGTTCCAGCCTACTTTTTCGTAGAGCATCCACACCAGCAACTTTTTTCATTGACTAATTTCATTTGGGAGAAAGAAGCAAACTTAGATCCTTGTCGAAGAAACTCTAAAGCAGCTTGTTTTTACCATCCTGTTTCATTTGTAAAATGAAAGTCTTTCAGCAGTAAGAACAGCCCATTTCAGTAAGCTTGACAACAAAAAAGTTCAGGTATTTCTGGCCAGATCTTGCCTGCCAGACGAAGGGGACAGTGCTGGTCAGACCTTAGATCAAAGGGGCAGCCCGAATAATGATAACTTTTCAGCTTTTGCATAGTCATGGCTTTGCAGGATATAAGCTCAGTAAGAAGCTGATTTACATTTTTCCTTAAATAAGATCTAAGATGGAATGCAGATTTCCCCCCCTTTAGTACCATTAGAGAAAACAGCTTAAACTTTATCTCTTTATCAGCTTTGTTTTTTGCCATGTTATTAGTCTACATATTAAATCCAAATGATGTTGGAGTACCTTTCTTTCCTAACATTTAGCAAAACCACAAAAACTCCTAATACTGAATTTTTAAATCATGACATGTATAAACCTGATTGTTTAGCTATTGTAATATCTCTAGGCAGATTATTTTGCATCACCTATTTTTTTTTCAGTTGAATATTTGACAAAAGGCACTAAGCCATTTTACCTACATTTCAACTTCTTAAGTAAGACCTTAAACCCTTGGGTAGAATGGATTATTTACATGGATCTATTCAGAATTTTTTTTATTTAGTATTGATTATAAATTTAAGCTTGATAGAAGGTAGTTCCCGACTTACGACCACAATTGAGACTCAGAATTTCCATTGCTAAGCAAGGAAGTTATTAATTCAGTTGTGCCTAATTCCACGATCTTTTTGCGATGGTTGTTAAATGAATCAGTTCTAGTTGTTAATGGAATCATGCAATCGTTAAATGAATTCAGCTGTCCCCATTGACTTTGCTTGTAGGAAGCCAGCTGGGATGGTTGCACATGGCAATCACGTGACACCAAAACTGGTTGCCAAGTCCCAGAATTTTGATCACATGACCATGGGGATGCTGTCATGTAAGTGTGAGGACATAACTCACCTTTTTCAGTGCTGCTGTAACTTTGAACAGTCACTAAACAGATATTTGTAAATCAAAGAATACCGGTATATGTTGTGATTAAGGAAGAATTCTGTGATAATGAAAACTACAGAGCCCTTAGTACAAGAAAATGTCATGTAGGTAGGATAGTAGAGTTGTGCTAGTTCTCATGTCATACAGAGACATTCCAAATTTTTTGATAATTAAGATTCAGTACAGCTGCAAAGATAATACATCTGACAATAACAATTATCATCCCTGTAAGTCACCATTTTGGGGTGATGTCCGACCAAAGGAAAGTAGTAAAGCTTTGTTAGAGCCAAAAAAAGTACTTTACTGAATACCATGAGCAGTATTTCTCCTGGTCAGTAACGTTATATAAATATGAAATAATGTTGCACCACATTACTGCTTTCATTTTTGATAAAAGCTTGGTTGGGTAGGGGTGTCTACTGCAGATCACTTATTCCAGCTAAGCAGCATTGGTATTGTGAACGCTTAACTCATAGTTAACTTTTCTAGTATTTACTTCAGAGTGTAAGTTTACTGATTCAAAATTCACTGAATTCATTTGGAATGGCTTTTGAACAAACCTCTACAGGATTGCACTGTTAAGATAGTTTTATTACTGAGCTTATCCTAATATTTAAACAGTTTACCCTTACTTACAATTCCTACAATCAAATTACTCATTATATTACTTTTCGCTACAAGGAGACCTGTCAATTAATGTGAATCCCACTTTTAGCAGCTTTGCAAATAGTATAGCGAATATATATTTCTGATGAAGGAGTATCTTTTTTACCAATTAAATATTCTTGCCTGCTGACAAATTATCATATTCAAATTACTTCTGTTAATAGTCTTAAATAGAGCCAAAAGAACACTGAGTACTGTAAATCAGGGGTCTTCAAACTTGGCCCTTTTATGACTTGTGGACTTCAACTCCCAGAATTCTTCAACCAGCCATGCTGGCTGAGGAATTCTGGGAGTTGAAGTCCACAAGTCATAAAAGGGCCAAGTTTGAAGACCCCTGCTGTAAATGAAAGTGAGAATTCATATGGCTTCAGTTCTAAATTTTATACAGTTAAATCATGTGTATCACAAAGGTAAGAAAAAACTTTTCAAATTGCAATCATGCAGGAGATACAACAAAGAGAATATGGAAAATACACTGCTTTGTCTTATTGGTGCTATTGTAAACCCGAATTGATGTTGGTCATTGGGAAGCTTGACTAAAGAATGAAAATGTAACATTGGGATTCTGAAGAACACTAATTCATTGTGCAATATGAATACTGAAAATGTTGCTTAGCAAACTGTTCCAGCTTTATCTATACATAGAAGAAAATCTTGTTTCCATCTAGTGTTGCTGTAAATAGAGCCAGTGATTCTATCCCACTTAGCTTTGATGGTAGGTTTATGTTTTCTGCATGTGTGTATGTATTACTCAGTAATTCCCAAATGGATGTGAACTGGCTTCAGGAAAGTGTTGAAGTGCTTTCTGGGTCAGGAGCCAAGTGCATTAATTTTGTAACTTTCATACGAGGGCAATTCAGAAATAAACCTCCATTTGGTTATCAATGACACACTCACAGATACAGAACTTTTATTATACACATTAGAAAGCTACATTATATTACCTTTTGACATAATTTGCCATTCAAATTGAGGGACTTGTCGTAACGTCTTACGAGGTTTGAAATTCCTTAGTAGTAGTTGCTTGGCACCAAATCTGAGCTATGGGGGGGGGGGTTGATCAAAAACATCCCAACGGAACTGCTTCAAAAGTTCTTGGGTACATCTAGTGGTGTGTGGGCGAGCATTACCATGAACCAAACACCACACCAGAAGTGGTGCCATAGAAAATCCCGCCAAATGTGAAGATGCCAAAGGAGTACTGCTAGTAAAGTTCATGGAGCGTGGTTTGACCATCAGTGCTGACTTCCGGTGTGGTGTTGGTTCATAATAATGCCCGCACACTGCTAGACACACCCAAGAACTTTTGAAGCAGTTTTGTTGGGATGTTTTTGATCACACACCCCCATAGTCCAGATTTGGCACCAAGCAACTAGTACTAAGGAATTTCAAACCTTGTAAGATGTTTTGACAAGTGCCTCAATTTGAATGGCGATTATGTTGAAAAATAATGTAATGTTGTAGTTTTCTAATGTGTATAATAAAAGTTCTGTATCTCCGAGTGTCTATCATTGATAACTAAAAGGAGGTTTAGTTATCATACAATGCCCTCATACAATGATGGTATGTCTATTTTGTCATCGTTTTTCTTGGTATTTTCTTTTAACCCCGAAAGGAACCTGTTCACAATCTTTCACTTTAGAAAAGTTGTAGGAATTCTTTAAAGGGGATGAAATTTGTCTTCCAAATGTAGTGGCCCAGAAGTTTTATTTTATCATCATGATCTTTTGAACAGATATATTTGTCTTGATGATTTGGAGATTACATCTGAAAAACATATTGTGTAAGCATTTGGCACAATTTATTGAAGAACAGTTTTTATGGTATCTAGAAACGCAGGTGCTTCCATAGCTTCTGATCTTCGCCAAAATCTTAAAGTTGTTTATGTCAAAATAAATGTACAGTTACAGTAAATTAATTCAAAGCTTATTTGACATCTGTTTGAAAATAAATGTGAAAATGACCTCAACTATGTTAATACTGCTTGTTAATGTAAATAAGTAAATTAATTCAAACCTTACTTGACATTTGAAAAATAAAATGTGAAAATGACCTCAATGGTGTTAATGTTGCTTGTTAATCTAAGTAGGTTTGTAGTTTTTAATTTTAAATTCAGCTAGTCAAGAAAAAATTGCACCTTTGAATCTAGTTCCTTCTGCCTCTTGTATCAAGCTGAGAATATAAAATCCAGCTCTAATCAGATGAATTAATCTCAAATTAAATATTCATTTTGCTTTATAGTATTGTCCAAAAGCAAGCAAAATGCTGTATTTTAACTTTCCACTCTATTCAAACCATCTTAAGGTGGTTCTTGTCTCTTGTCCTGAATTAGATGTCATAGCTGATGGTATTGTTTTAAGATAATGATAAGTGGATTCAGAATACAGGCCAAGAAAGAAGTGAAATTTTGAAGGCTTTTTTTTTCTAAGTGATAGGATGGGATTTTTTTCTCAAATTCTTTAGCAAGTAACTTCTAGAACACAGGTCTGCAACCCGCGGCTCCGGAGCCGCATGCGGCTCTTTCAGCCATCTCCTGTGGCTCCCAGTCCTCTGCCATGTGCAGTCCAAAAAAAAAGAAAAAAAGTGGGACTAAAAAAGTTCAACCAATCAATTCAAATATGCAGGGTAGGTGCATATCTCGCCTTGGCTCCACTCTTCAGCCAAACCCTGTTCTGCGCATGTGCGCATGTACGTGCATGCGCACACATTTTTTGCGGCTCCCAGTTTTTCCTTTTGTGAGGGAACCGGTTCCGAGTGGCTCTTTCACTGTTTCAGGTTGCTGACCCCTGTTCTAGAATGAAGATTATTTTAAAGAGAATGGTGATATTTGATATCCTGATTCTATTGCAATATTTTTTAAAAATATGGATTGAACAAGTAGGTCCCAATTCTTATTTTATTCATTTATACATTCTTATCCATGCTATTTTTGGACAGAATTTTAAGTCAAGGTTATCCCTTTTATATAATCTTAAAAATCTTTTAGTGTGTTTTTAGTTTTGTCAAACTTGTTAATCGTGAAATGTGCAAATTGAGCTCAGCCATGATGTAGAGTTATATGAGTTATGAACTACGTATCTTTAAAAGATACCAGTTTATTACATACTTACATAGATTAAATGCTTTCATAGTTAGGAACACAATTCTATTTATATTTACTCTGAATTAAATTGTATTGACTACAATATGAATTGCTCCTATGAAAGCACATACTCTTATAAGCAAAATATGAGCTGATAAAACCGCAGTGAAGGTCATACCTGTGTCATGCAATGAGTCATTAACATTAGACAAATTATTGTCTCTTAGCCTCAATCAGTACCCACTTTTTGAGTCAGAAGAGAAAAGTGTCATATTTAATGAACAAGGTCACTGTAAGAATGATTAAATGAGGATTACTAATGCTTTATATATGGAAAGCTTTGAATAGTACTATTCCATAAACAGTATTTTTTTTTATAAATCTGATGGTGGCATTACCCTTATTTAACTGGATGATGATGATCTGAGCAATATTTTAAATTAGACTATACAGGTGGCATTTTTCTTTCCTGTGCTGTTTGAGATTTCTTATCAGGCAGCTACCATCTGTCCTTAATTTATCCCTTTAATCTAATGGCCAATACTGAGTTTTGTTCAGTCCTTGCCTTTTGAAAATAGCCTATTGTCATTACATAACACAAAGGTACTTCCCATCTGTTGGGATAACTTCAGACTAATGACAGACTATGACTAGATACAAGGCAGTTTCATATGGCTAGTCTGAATGTTCTCATAATTTTACTGTTCTCAGTAGCATTTGATATGTTTTACAATCTGCTTCAGAGATTATGTATTTGCTTTTTGCCAGACCCTATTCTTGTTTGGTTGAGAGAAGAGGAATATATCAATTTTGTGTTCGATCAGCTGGCAAATTGCTGACTGATTTGGTTGTACAACTGAATAGTGTACTATTTAGATAGCAGAGGATAGACAGTAATGATGTTTGTTTTTTTAATTCAGCAAAGGTACAGAGTTATTTACTCAAATTCAGAAAAGTGATTTGATAGCAGATCTTTTTCAGATTCATTCATTCTAAAGCCATGAAAAGCTTATATTGTTTATTATTAAATTTAGCTGATCAGTTTGTATTCCAGACAGCTTGCAAGCAAGTATAATAGTACAGTTTAAAATGCAATTTAAAATAATATAGAATATTGTAACTATTTTAATTTTAAAAATATGGAATCTTAAATTGAGAATCAGAAGTTAAAATATATACATTATTTAATAAATAGATATGAATTATCCCTCTGGCTCTGCAAAGGGATAAATATTGGATTTACACAGTTACTAAGCTAATGTGGGTTCATGGTTAACTAGGTTTGTATAATATGCCGAGCCGAAAACCAATCACATGTTATCTTAGCATTATATGTGAATCCAAGAACGATGGCATCAAAACAGCTGCTCTGGGAAGGTTATACCATAACTGGAATGCCACCGCTTAGAGATTATTTCCTTTTTTTAGTCAACCATCTCTTATTTGCTGAGGGCACTCTAGGAAGAATTTCCGAAAATCTCAAAACTGTGTGGCAGGAGGAAGCCTTTTTTGATAACTTGGATCTTAAAACTCCACTGCACTCCACCAAGAACCGGACATACAACCTAGATGGAGTGTCCTTTCTAAAAATCCAGCTGTGCTTGTGGCAACTCCAGTGCAGACTTTGCTGGGTCGAGGAGCCAACAATATTAGAACAGGACCTCAGATCTACTAAAACAGGACACATGCGGCTGAGAGCTCACTTCCTTCTTGTGATCGTTTCCTATTTTTAGCACAATACAGCTGTTTTGAATTTTGAGAACTATTTCCTTGAGCAAAGTTACTAAGTACCTCCCATTTTGTAATTCCTCCGGCCTTCTCAGTAACAAACTCTAGCAAGTGGTTCACTGATTTAATATTCTTGATGTATAATTGTGTCTTTCTCTGTATCTTGCATCTATTTTGAGGGAGAGCATATGCCCTTCTCCCCTTTTATTTGTTTCCTGTGTCGTTTTATATCTAGTTCCATTGGGAGATAATGCTAACATCTTGAACAACATGATTTTCCATTTCATCTTCCCCCCTCCCCCATTTCAATGTATTTTTTGATATTTTTCAAGCAGGGTTCTTAACAAAAAAACAGAGTCCAAATAAAAGTTTAAAGCAACCCTGGCTTTAATTCTCAAAGATGAAGTTGCAAAATTATGTATGATGGAAGAAAACAGTTTAGTTGCTCATCTCCCCTGCCCCTCAAAAAAAAATTGACCAGCACAGTCATTTAAACTATTTGAAATACTTGAGTATCCATGTCAGGGCAGACCTAGAAAGGTTTATATTTTTGAAGCTTGATATGCAAGCAAAAGCTGGGATAGAAGTTTGAAATTTGTTTATTTTGCAAGAGTTCATTTCCAAGTTTTGTATCTGAAAATTTCAGTTAGGTTTTCCATGTCAGCTGTTTTCATCTAAAAATTCAGTGGCTCCTGGCATACTTTCATTATATTGTAGCCTTTTTTTAAAAAAATAGATATTAATTCTAAAAGCTGCTACCATTGCCCCTCATTGTTAGAAAAGAATTGTTGCAAACTAATGGAGTGCATTGCAAAGAGTAAAACCCATCTTCACAGACTTGGAAGATAAACCCATCTTTACAGATTTACAATTTTAAATCAGGTCAGCTCTGATTCTGTGAGTCAGGATTTTGGCTTTATGTACTCACCTTATGTACTCACCTGCAAAATCATGCTGAGTCCTTTAAAATTAAATGTCTCACAATTTTGAGTATTTGCCATGCCTTTACGGTAGCTTTGAAGCTTCAGCAATTTAATGTTATCCTGGATGTTTTTAAACTTTAGACTTTCATTGTCATGAGATTACTACCCAAATGCACCATTGGTACACATTCATACACACAGCTAATCTGAGGCAAAAATAATTTCATTGAAGCCAGCTGGAGTCAAGCAATTCAAAATATACATAACTTCAATCACAATAACCAAAGCAACAAAAAGTACATATCCACATAAAAGAAAGGAAATTGGGCCAGTGAGTTTTGGAGTAAGGCTGAATGGCCACAACACTGTCAATTAGAGCAGGATTGGAGAAATCAAGAAACCTTGAGGAAAAATAACAGAATGGGAAAGAACCTGATTGGTTGAACACCTAAAGAGAAACTTTAGTCCAAGTCCCACTTACTAAACACCAAATGTCAGTGGCGTGTCAATATCAAAATTGTGAAATCAAACATTGATAGCGATCTGGGATAGCAGGCAAGCATTTGAATAATCACAATATTTGGCCCATGAGTTTAGGAGCAAATGTGTTTCAGATTTATCTAGATTGTCTAAAGTTTCATTTAGTGTGGCCTACTGTGCAGTGAAGGTGCTTTCCAGCCAGGACAAGAATGCGTAGGATATGACTGAAGATGATGCAGTGTTGCTTGCTAAACAGAGGAGCCATTATTGATGCCATGGAGCACGCCCTTGGCCTAGAGTGAGAGGAATGTTTGCTTTCCTCTGCTCCTGTTGTACAGTGCCAGAGAGGCAGCATGTAGATAAGAAGACAACAGATCCCAACAGGAGAGGGGAGAGGGGAGTAGGTTTCCTATGAAGGGCATGACTGGATTTTGGCACACAAACAAGTCAGCAGTAAATAGCTTGCTAGCCCTTAATCCCTAGTCCCCTTTCTTGGTGTTTCATTTGGAGATGACATTAGGAAGCCCATAATCCAGATCAATCTTGAATGCTGAATTCAGAGTGAAAGTGGCAAGCATTGAAATCATGTCTCAGTCAGGAGCAGGACAAATTATGTGTGGCTTGCAGACAGATTTTTTAAGAAACTAAGATCTCATAAAAATTATAAAATAAGAATAAGCAAAAAAAGTACATGTGTACAAAACATACTTAGCACAGAAATTCTGTGGTTTTTTCCCCTAGAATTAGCTGATCCATTCTGGAATGGCTCATGCATTTCCAGAAGTATATTATCCAGGACAGGGGGGGAAATTCACTGTAAAGCATTAGCAGTAATTATTTCTTATTATGGATGGTGCACTTCTGGAAATATATGAACCACATCCAGAATATGCCAGCCAGCCCATTCCAGGGGGAAAAATGGCATGTTCTGGAGCCAACCATTCTATATCACACAACTTTTTTTAACAAAGCAAAACAAAAGCTATCAACAAGAAATGACTTGGTCTAAATTGCAGTCATTAAGATGTTAAATAATCACTATAGAAATCCAAGTTTCTATATGATCATGGATCTCACAGGTGACTTTCCCACATTAATATAGTCCATACTACAGGGTTTTATGAGGAAAAAAGGAGGAGGGATCCCAATATAAATGCAAAATTGTAATAAGAATGAGGTAATGCAGCTGAGATGGACTGTTCTAAGCACAGCAAGAATTAGAAACATGATTGAAGTATGAACTTATTTTATTATATTTTTATCCCACCTTTATTACTTTATAAGTAACAAGGTGGCAAACATATAGTAATAATATCCCTTCCTTCTCCTATTTTCCCCACAACAACTCTGAGGTGAGTTGGGCTGAGAGAGAGTGACTGACTCAAAACCACCCAGCTGGTTTTCATGCCTAAAGTGGGATTAAAAAGTCATAGTCTCTTGTTTTCTAGATTGGGAACCTTAACCATTACACCAAACTGACTCTTAATATCTTAATAGATAGGTACAATCACAATGGCAGAAATGAACATTATGGTAATCTACTCCCAAGTTTTAAAACTGCTCCATATATTGGGCCTAATCACAAACCTACCTGATGTTTTTTATATTAACAGTCAGATGCATGGATCTTTTTAAGCAAGAAACAATATCTTAAACCTATAGATAGCAGCATAAATGAGAACATTTTCCTGCCTCTATTATTATTGAGATCAGAAAAGAATCCTCTAGTCCAGTGGTGGCGAACCTATGGCACGCTTGCCAGAGGCGGCACGCAGTGCCCTCTCTGTGGGCACGCGAGCCATTGCCCCAGCCCTGCCTTCCTGTGTGGACCCTCCTCACCAGAAGCTCCCCCAGTGGAGAGTTGCCCCGGGCATGGGCCGCACATAGCAGCGCAGCCAAGGACATGACAGCCGGGCAGCAGGGACAAGACTCAGTCCTTGCACCCCATCATGCACAGATGATGCTGCGGGGCTCGGGCGGAGGGCATGGCCGCCATGGCACTGCAGGACTGCCATGGCGATCTGCGGTGGGCCGTGAAAGCTGTAGGTGGCTCTGCGGGTGGGTGGGGCAGGGGACAGAGCGGGGGCGAAGTGGATGGGGGGCTGGGTAGAGCAGGCAGGGAGGGTTTGGGGCACTCCGTGTCTAAAAGGTTTGCCATCACTGCTCTAGTCTATTAGAAGCTGAACTATCATTAATTGGCTAAACTGCATGAAGGTGATGGAAACTGAAGGTTCACATTTTTAGGGAACGGTAGTTGAGTGTTTGAAATTATCTGTATTGTTCATTGAAAATAGTAAAACTATTCAATTTAATTTAATGCCAAGAATTATTTGTTTTCTCGTACATACCAGATTATTCCACTAGACAAAAAAAGGAGATAAATGCAATGTGAAGAAGGCAAAGTGAAGAAAGATGTCCAAATATTATTTCTCTCAGCTGTGCAAATCTTAAAAATTATTGGTGCATTCCTTACTGTTATTTCTTATTCCTTAAAAAATTCTTATTCTTTACATAGAGGAAATTTATCTTGACTTTTCTGACAATAGTTATTACAGTATGTTTAAATGATCAAACTATATATGCTAGGCTCAATTTGAGGTACAGAATACAAGATGTGGACAAGAGTATAAAATGCTGTGTAAAACTAGGAATCACAAATTCTGATAATTTGTCATGATCAGGTGTGAGAATTTGTTTTCTTACATGGTCAAAGTAAAACAACTTCATGTCAGATTCTAACCCGAACAACTAATAGATGAAAACTGGGCTTCCTGCCCAAAATAGAGGATTTAGGAACAGTCTAGTCAATAGGTGACACAAGACAAAGTGGTAGAAAATGCGAACATCGAGTCTACTCTTTGGGATTTGCTTTTGATAATCAAAATCATTTTTCATAATGACTTATTAGATCTCCTGAAATAGAAGATATTAAACAGACATTCTGGCTTCTTGGGTGCCTGGTAATTGTTTTTAGCCTGTTAGGAGAACTTTGAGATCTGGTAATCTTATTGGATAGTGTGGGGCATTTGCAGGATTGTAGCCATTTGCTAAGCATGGAAACTTGGAAAAGTGTGTTATAGGAACAGCTGAAAGATTTGGTGGGGCATGTTCTTCCAGCTGGAATGTCGGGGAAATATCACCATATGGCTGACTGTTTTTTGCAAGGCATACATCCTAGACCACAGGTGTGAAACTCGCCACATCACGTGACATGTCACGACATATCGTGACTTTTTTTGCATTGCCGGAGCTGGGGTGGGCACAGCCTCCGGATGATGCAACCGGCCACGGGGCCAGCTGTTTGACATCGCTGTCCTAGACCATTTCTTGAAGTAGCAGCAGTGGGAAGCAAATTGCTCAAATAGGCTACAGAGTCCCTTAATGCAGGGGTCCTCAAACCTGGTCTGTGGCACGGTACTGGGCCATGGCCTGTTGGGAACTGGGCTGCACAAGCAGTGGGAAAGCTCACAAGCATGCAGAGCTCCATTTGTGCAAGCAGCAGGCACATGCATGAAACCATCCCCTCTCCCCCATCTCCACCACTAGTCCACAGAGCCAGAAAGGTTGGGGACCGCTGCCTTAATGGGTCTCTTTTCAGTTTGTAAAGAAAAGAGGGAGCAGTTGTTTAGCTTCGCAAGGAAAAGTGGATCTTTCATTTGATCCTCATCCCCACTTTTTTCATTCTTCTCTTTGGGCATTCTCCTAGTCACAGGGTAGACTTCCTATTCCTTCTTGTAAAAGACTCACTGTGACCACCCACTGTGGTCATAGTATGAATATGAAACTCCAGGGCAAGGAACTCTTTGTCAGGCCAACATCACAAAGTTCTAGAGCAGTTCTAGAATATGGAAAGACAATTTCCCAGTTCTTAGGTAACAAAAACTAGCTAGATAACATCATTAATACAGTAATAGTATATTAAAATAAGACAGCACATAGGAGTGAAATTTAGCAAGATTTAAGCATAATAAGAAAGGAATTGTGTAGGGAAAAAAATTCTGGTGAAGATTAAAAGAGGTGATTTTCAACTATGACATTTGTGGTCTAACCATTGCCAGCTAGTAGCTTCGATCTAGCTTTATTTTAATATTATTATTGCTACTATCCTTCCAAATAAGGAATTGGTTTTATTGTGTTAAAATGAGTCCCAGTTTTACATGGGTTACATTCTATGATTTGTTTTCCATTCCAGATTACATGTTTTGGGAGTTGTATGCCATCCAGAGTTAAATGATTGGAGCAGCCTACCAGCATACTAACTAACAAAATAAATCGTACCTCTTTTGTTATTCAATCATTTGAAATGCATTTGCTTTTATGGCTCTCAGGTTGAATTGCTGTTATATATTTTTTTTAATCTGATCTGATTTTTCTAATCATCATTTGATTATTTTTGTTTCTGAATCCTTTAGAATTTTTCATGCTGTGAAATTGATGGACTTTTTTTTAATCACAGGATGCCTTCGGATGATGTAAAATATCTTGGGCATTGTAGAAAAATAAAATGGTGACTGCCAAAGGCAGCTGCTTTCACTAGAGAAGTATAAGCCCTGTTCTGCCCCAGAATCAGTGATGAATAGGTATGAATGAGACAACAAAAACCCCAAATAATAGCATTTGTTTCTTAACAAATGAAGACTGAAGCAAATGATTTTCATTCGGTTCAGGTTTGCATTCATTACAAAAAAAATTTGCATCCCTATCAGCAATTGCTTCTTGTTTTATTATGCAAAAATAATGGAGAACAAAATAAAATGCCATTCTGCAGCAAAAACAAATAACTCCAAAACATTTTTGCTCAGGTTTTCTAATTGCCAGTATCTTCCCTAATCTTAGAAATTTCACAGAAGTTGTGAAATCAATTTAAATCAAATTATAAAAAGATTCTAGTCTATTTAGTTTTGCTTCTAAAGGAAATTTTATACTGTTTTTCTGTATAACGCTCTACAGAAAAGGGAATGCATCATTTGAAGTAATGAAACATATAATACAATATTCACATTAGAGGAAGAAATCTTTAAAATATTTCCAGATTATCTTCAAATACTTCAGGTTAGCTACAAAGCAGTTTGTCATGGCAGAGCCCAAGTTGCTTTGAATCATTTCCATTACTTACTTCAAAGGCCAAGTCATTCTTTTAAAAATATATCCCAGAATAGATCATAAAGAAGTGGATGTATTTAGTGTGCATTCTTTCTGCGTCCGCAAAATTGATGTGGACAGTATACAGTACTTATTTCTTTCTCTTAACAATAGCAGCCTTACTCTACTCTTCTTACCAGCTGATGTTTACTAAGTCATGGTCCATCTCTAAATCTAGCCAAAAGCCCAGTCCTAGATTAAAAATGAGCATGTTGCAAGCCAAGAAAAGACTGATGGCTTTGTTGCTGGCATCAGAGTTTATTTCAAGTTCCACAGCACGAATCATGTAGTGTATTAGTTGTATTTTCATGACAATGAAATCTTCCTTAAGGAATCATAACAGAACTCTACCCCGATGTTTGCCCTCATGGGGACAAGGAAAGGGTGGGAGTAAGGAAGCTTACCATTTCCTTTTCAAATAAAGACATGAATACTGTATTCATTTACAAGTTGCTTTTTATCCGGTATACTCAATATGGTTTAGAAATTAAAATGATCCTAGTACAGAAATATCCCTGGTGTTACCCTATTTTTGAACAGGGGTTCTTTTAGCCCAGAATTGGTACGTTTGCCTCTAGAGGGCTCTGCTTGGTTCCAAAGGCTGCTGAGCTGTAACAGCGGCCATTAGTCACCAAGGGACATCACTCAGTCCAGTTAATTTGGCCAGGGAAACGTGCTCGTAAAGCTCTGCTACATTTCTTTCAAGCTGGAGAAATCAATTCTGAGCAGTTTGGATAGGATACAAGAAGCCCAGGTGTAAAGGTCAGGGGTTGGGAAGGACAGAAAGCGAGGAATTGCCAGGTTTTGTTAGAGGATTATTAAGGATCCTATTTTCCTTGATGGGAGAAGATGGGACTGTCTGGTAGGAAGAAATATGTCGCTATAATGTTAGGTAAAATGGCTTCTGTTCTTACCCCAATGGGTGAGAATTGTATGTGTTACTAGAAAGATTTTGCCTGCAACCGTGATGCCCAAGAATATTTCAAAATAAATCTTTCTCCATATAGAAAGCTTGGAAATTCACAATTAAGGAAAGAGAAACAGTGGAGTGGTTAATGCTACTTTCTTGGCTACTTTTGGTTCTTTCATTTCTTCTACCTCTTAAATTCTAAATTGCAGGAGCAGCATCTCGAGAGCCACTTAGGTTGCACCAGATGTAAGGCAAAGCTCCCCCTCATCCCCTTGCTTTCCCTTGATTAAAACATTAGAATTCTTTAATCTCTCTGAATTGAGTTTCTTCCTTAAAAGCTGCCTGTTCTCTTTGATACACCAAAGCAGTTCTTGTCACGCTGCCAAAGGAGGCCGGGAGGAGTGTCACACAGCTCAAACTTTTACAAGCTGAGTGAGCCGGAAAACAAGCAAAGGCACACAGACATAGACAGAGAGAAAAAGAGAGAGAGGGAGACACAGAGAGAGAAAGAGAGAGAGAGAGAGAGAGAAAACTCTTATTTTTAATTTTTGTTTTTGTGACATTTGGCCATAAATGTATTTTTTTTTCTTTTTAATTTTTTTGTCTAACTTGACAAACCTTTGTGAAACTTGGAAGAGAGAGGAGAAAATGACGTCACTGCAATCTGGGGGTGCCTTTTGCGCTGCCTGTCAGATCCAAAAGAAAAGAACAGAGCAATAAAACAACGGCTGTCTCTGTCTCCTTCGTTAAACATGGCACTAATTGGATGTTAATTTCTCTTTGCTCTTCTCGCTGTTTGATTGTGAGAACTCAGTTCTCCCCTACCCCCCCCACCCCCCCCAGCAAGACTCTTGCCAATAGCAGGGAGTCCATACTGTATGTTCCCTCCCAACCGTGGGCTCAAAACAATTCAGAAGCCGGGCAGTATTAAAAATGCAGAAAGGGGAGGGGAGGGAGGGATTGGATTTGGGAGTTTCACGAAGCTCAACATTTTCCATTCATTGTGCTGTACAGAGTTCGGAGTATTCCCCCCCCCCTTGTGTTCTGTCCAGTCTCCTTGGCAGCATGGAAAAAAAAGAATTAACCCAACCACTACCCAACCCATGTGTGAAACAGCATGTAGAAGAACTAGTGCAGATATGAAGCTGTTGCTGTCTTTACCACCTGGGTCACCCTTAAGGGGTGTTTGTACTTCTTAGCTTGAATTCTAGAAGGTCCTGAGTGCATCTGATTGATTCCTAATGTACATGCATGCACACCCATGCACACAGTGGTGCAGGGGGGAAAGGTAAGTTAAGTACAGGCTTGAGGAAGAGCTGGGTGAAATTTACCAAGGGAGATGGTGGGTGGGTGGAGAAGAAGAAGAAGAAGGGGAGGGGAAGAAGCGGGAGGGGGTGGAGGGTAGAAATGTGGGAGTAAAGTCCTACCTGGGATCGGTGCCAACTTCCTGCACAGGGCTGCAGACCCGCAGCTTTGAGCAACCCACCAGAGGCGACTTTTCTCTCTTGTCACGATTCCAAGAGGCAAGGAAGGCAACAGGAACAGGTACAACAGATGCAAAGCAGCCTTGTTTGCCAGGGTGTTGGTGGGTAAACCCTCTTCTCCCCTCCCCTTCGTTCCCTCTCCAATCCTTATTGCAGACAGCTGTATTTTTAAATGATCCTTCCAAATGGGGTCGACGAAGAAGGCTTTTTCCTTTATTTTTTTAAAAATGATTTTATTGTACGGCTTTGGAGGGACGAAGGGGCTTTTTATTCTCTTGCAAACATCTCCTGTCCATTAGGATTAACATGCAGGAGATGTGACTGTCACTTTGCTTATTGACAGTTGCCTGTACAGGGATGGGAAATGGCTTTGTTCCGTGCTGCCTGGGAAGCAGTGCCAACTCTGACTTGGCAGCTAAGCCAGAGTGGGCAGGGAGAATGCGGGGAGAGGGAGAGCGAGAGAGAAAGAGAGAGAGAACGACTGCTGAGGCTTCCAAAGTGGAAATGGCTGTAGGCCCATTTCTGACGAGCAGCTATTCACTGCCCTTTCGCTCGCTCGCTCGCTTTCTTTCTTTCCTTTTTTCCCCCTTTTCTCTCTATCTCTCTCTCTAAGGCTGGCACAGAAAAAAAAATGGAAAATGGGAGCTGGAGGGAGGGTGTCCTCTTCTGGTATATCCCGGTAGTTTGTTTGCTTGCTTTGATTTGTTTTTAAACCATCCTCATCTCCTCCATTTATGCCTCTTAACTTCATTTTTGCGCCAACAAAAGAAACATTTTGCAAAATGAAACTGTTTCTTGTATAACATGAGGGGGTTGTTTTGTGTTTGTTTGGATTTTTTTGTTTCATTTTGTCTTTCATCTTCTTTAGCTGTGTTTTAAAGGAGCTTGCTGCCTTCAACACCTCAAGTTAGGAAAAGTAGAAGTCAACATTTATTTTATGTACATACCTTGGGCTGCTAACCCAGAGAGAATGAGCTGCTTGTTTTAACTGGCATGGGTTGAAAGAATAGGTATTGGTTGGAAACTGCCCTTTGGAAATGGTTCTCAACAGAGACTGAGAAACTTTAGAGATATTTGCTTGGGTGGGAGGGTTCCATGGATTTTGTTTTTTGTTTTTTTTCAGTTTGCTAATAAAGGGAGACTATTTGAAGGGTATATTGAAGTGGAGTTCCAAGTGGAGGAATTTGTGCCAGCTTCTTTTTATGCCAGCCTCTTGTCGGCCTTGGCGTCTCATTCGGATGAAGCCTGGCATGCAGGCACCGCCCATTTCTTGGCGCTGAACTGCTCTGAGAAGGAAAAGGGAACGCATGGGGGGGGAGCTGTTTCACTGAAACTGGCCTTTCTTGAAAAAAGAAACCATTCCTGATGATTGTCCAGATCATCGAAGTTAAAGCCAGCGGCTACTGAGCAGCAAAATCTTTCTCCTTCCCGGCACATCTCTTTCTGGTACGAAATCAAATGTAGCTCTTTTGAAAATATTTAAAAATGCCATTTTATTTGTCCAAGTGCTTTGGCACTTGCTACTCCTACATCCTTTCTTCCCTCCTCTATTCTTCTCACTTTTTATGCTAATACATTCCATTTATTTAAACCAACCCAACTTGTTGGTGGGCTTTATTATTTCTCCTAACTGTTAATCAGGATTTTCTTTTGATTTTTCAAAATATTTTGATTCTGGGTAATTGGATAAGTTTTTTTGATTTTGGATATTTGCCACCCTACGCAGGAGAAAGAAAATTGTTGAATCATATCAGACTTGCAATTCAACATGGCAGCCCCTGCTAAGATTGTCTAGTTTTGCAAGGCTGAAAGACATTGCAAGAAATGCCCCTTTCTGGGGACATACAATTTGATAAAGCTAACAAAGGGATACAGAAATAATTAGCATTTTGGAGAATGATTGGGGGAATTTTACATGCTGTCTTCAAGAAGAGGGAGAATTCAGCCATGTTATTCTCATCTCAGTATTTTGTAAGTGTTAACTATTTGTAATCTGTTCTGTACCTATAATTTAAATGTTGATTTGTTACTTGTTCAAATTTTATTTTTGTCTCACTGGCACAATTTTGGGTTTCAGCAAGATAATTTGTGGTATTAGGTTGTTTTCTGATATTTTTCAAGATCTGTTAGGTGAAATCATGACTTGTTTTTTTATTGGGGGAAATCTATAGATATTTTTCGGGAACAAGGAAGGTGAGTGAATTTTTCAAAATACCCACTTTGCTTAATTTTCCCTTTCATAATCAAGAACCTTTCTCCTGTTGCCGCTGATATAAATTTTGATGGACCACTACAGCAAACTATATTCCATTTGCCATGCAAAGTTGGAATGGAATTTAGTGGCTTTGATTTGTGTTGATAAATCTGGCTTCTTTATGTCAAGCTTAATTTAGGCCTCTGTTGTCCAAAACAACAAAATTTGTTTTTCTGGGAAAAAAATAAATCCCATCAATAAGCAATTGAATTTTTGTAAACAATGTGCTGTTAACAAAACTTTTTTTCTGCTAATAACAATTTTCCAGGACAATAAACAGAAAGATATCTTAGCTCTGCTTGCTAAAAACACGTGTTGAATGTAGAGCTTCAACAACTGCTTTTGCGAACTATGAAGCATGGAATATTTCATTAATTCTTTCTAGATTCCCTGTTTCTCATTGCCATAGAAACAATAGTAATATTGAGGACAGACTTTGGTTCTAGTTTCCTTCACTCTTAGGATGGCTTGGTTTAGTTGGAAAAAAAATCCCTTCTTTGCAAATGTAGAACCTATCTTTTTTGTTCACAATTTTGCCATTAATCTATTCGCTAGAAAACCCATTGTCTCCTAGATAAACTCTTTATAACCCTAAATGTAGAGTATTTCTCAGTTCTTGATATTTTGTGAGGTTGTCTTTCATTTGAGTAATTACTCTTTTCATTTCATATTACTGTGCATTTGCTATAATCCACCATTTTGTATCACGCTTTCCTTGTCCTTCTCACTACTTCAGTGGTAGCAGGAACTAGTTCTTATTTTTTAAATTATTTTTTAACGTTCTTTGTGGTAACTTATGCTAGAGGATACCCACTCTTTCTTATGCCATGCTTGAGCATTTATAAAAGTCTGCCTATCCTAATATAAATTTCAACATTTTGTTACCAACAAGTAGGCGTGAGATAAAATGTGATATTTCAAATAATGTTTTGATGCCACTGTTGACTTCCCTCATTACATACATATCTACCCCTGTGCTGTATTACTCAGACTTTCTGTAAGGCCCAAATCAGATTTAAATCAAAGTGTTAAAATTCTGCTGAGATCACTATTAGGAAATTTGTGTGGATACACAGAAAATTGCATGATGGATTTTACAGAAAAATTAATATATCTAGCAAGAAGCAAGGGCGACAGTTCAAATGTGCAGAATCTTTTTTAAATTTTTTAGTTTAAACTTCTGTACACCATGAATCCATGCTTTTTCTATTACTGTCCACTGAATATATTCAGTAGTACTGTATAGTTCCCTGCAATAATCCCTTCATCTTTGGGGGAATATGTAATGAATACTGAAGAAAATTCAGAGATGGTACTTTACTATTAATATTTAAGAAAACAGCCAAAAATCTATTTATCAAGTTGCCTGAGAAATGTGAGGAAGACTGTCAGAAAGAACAAGGTGGTGGCAGGGATGGGCTACCAACCCCATTTTGAATTAGGCCAAGCTCAGCAGGTATTCAACAGAGGTTCAGAATAAAGGGAGATACTTTTAACAAGAAACACTGTCATTTTGAGTGCTTTTCTTCACATTTTTGCACTATCCCTAATAGTCAGCTATAGACATGTGGTTTATTTGCTAGCTTTAACAGCATAATTGCTGTCAATTTGACATAACTTGCAATTTAAAATTTAAAAATGTGGTCTTCATTGATGAAACAGAAATCTGGTTTCCCACTCTTTCCAAATATATTAGTGTAATTTAGAATATGGTGGTTTTCCTCCTATATGTCTTTCTCATGTAAAGTTCTTCCTTGTCATTTTCTTCATTTGTGAATGCACCCAATCATTTAAAAATTTTCATCAGTATAATGTTTTGGTTTATTTTCTTTATTTTTTGTACTTTTAGCTAAATATGTTATTTAGCCTTTGATCCTCTGTCACTTTTAACCTTTTTTATTTTGAAGTACTTATTATTCCTTTTGTAAATAGGGTTTCATGGAAGAAAGAATTTTATGGAAGGAGGAAATAATATTTGAATTTATACTCCCAGAAGCACATCATTGGAACAATTTCAATAGCGCAATTCTGCTATTGAAGATCTGCCATTGTAAAAATAGTTACAAGAACCAGAATATTAGAGACATGTAATTTCTAGACTAGGAAATTATTTCTAAATTAAACACTATATGGATGAGAGGGGAATGATGGAAATCATAACATTACACAATACTCCCATTTCTTCTCACTGGTGTATGCAAGTAACCATCTGCTTAAGCAACCCTCAACATAATTTGTCTAGCTACCAAATCTGGTCTCAAAACTAGATTATTTGATATTACTGGCTTAACATCAATTGAGCTAACTTAGTTGAAGAATACAGTACTAGTATAGTGTTTCATAAAATGATGCTGTAGCAATTTAATAATGATGAAATTCATATTCTTTTTGTCCCATTGAGTTAGCATTAAAAAATTTTCAAGTGGTAGGATTCTTGATACAGACTTATTCAGAATTTATTCAGACTTTCAGCATGAATTTCTAGAACTTTCCTCAACTGGCTCCTTGGTATAAATTGGAACACATTTTTTTTACTCCCTATCAAAGGTTGGATATAAAATTTACTACCATTGTGTAAAGTACAGGTTTGTGAGTATATTTCTGTTGACTAGATTATGTATCCATTATTGTCTATGAGAAATTCAACATTCCTTATTTTTTTCCCTCCATTTCTTTCCAAATCTCATTTGAATTTGAACGTCTGTCAAATTCAGTGAATTTTGGTTGCTTTTTAAAATTTATTTTATTTATTTATTTTTATTACATTTATATCCCGCCCTTCTCCAAAGACTCAGGGCGGCTTACAAGCTTAGCAAATTAAACTTTATAGTTTTTTTAAAGAATCCAACCTAATTTTGGCTTTTCTGTTTTTTTGGAAATAGCTTAGGTATCCTCTTGCTATATTATTGAAATGTCATGATTTTTGTTCAGATCCTATAAAATATTAACAAAATGTCATGAGATTCAACATTCTTATTAAATTTGATGACTTTTGAGAAGTATCATGTAGAAATGCTAATATATTATTTTGTAACTTTCACTTTATGGGGATTAGGGACACTTCTAGAGACTGTGAATTCAGTGATGTTTTGTGTGTATTGATAGGGTAAAATGATAAGCCGTGTAATTACTTTATCTCTTTAAAAAAGCAGAGTAGGCAAACAATGGTTTTGTTGCCTGACAACCAGATTTTGGTTACTAGTTTTAAGTAGACATCTCCTTTTTCATCTTCTCTTTTAATCATTCATTCACTCTATGAATAGCACCAAAATGTGTAACCTGGTCATAAGTGCAGCCCTACCCCAAAAGTAGTGGTTTTACTTAAAGGGAAACTCAAACATGATCGTTTTTGATTTGCTTAATCATTGATGTGAGAAAAATAGTTACATTGTGCTTTCTTTGGATCAACAAATTACAAGTATGAGAATCACAAAGTGAGCCATGAATATTTTTATTCTGACATGTTAAGTTCAAAGTGCATACACCACAGAGTGAACAATTCAAACATTTACTTTAAAATGTTTAACATAACAAATAAAAAATGGTTTTCTCACAAACCCTTCCAGTATTCATGATACACATTTTAAAAAGAGGGGGGGGGATAATGCCTTAATTGCACATTCATGGCCACATTTGACTTTTTGATTTTCCATCAACAGATTCCCCTTCATTCTTACTTATTTTACCTTACTTTTTCAGACATTTTTAATTATCCCTCTGCTGCCCAGTGAATGAAAGTACAGTGAAATCTTGATATTTACCTTTCTTTACATTTAAAGCACCAAATGTCCATGGTGATTTAGATCCATTATGTAATATCATTTGCAGCAATTTAGACAATTTGCATTGAACAATTGATAAAAACTGTTGCAAGTGACAGATTTGTATCATTTCTGCAATGATGTCATCATGGAAATGATATTTATTCAGTTTATATACACTTTCATATTTAACAGACATATGTTTGGTAAATAAACAATTGCAAGATTTATGCACTTCTCTATGAATTCATTAAAATGAAGTTTAAATATATGAATTTTTTTCACTTTATAGAACTATAAAGAAACTTTTTGTAATAGGGAATCATAGGTATATGATTCATAAGTATCCTTGCCAATACCTAACCACTCTTCTTTTGTTAATGAACTTTATCTATGAACCATACTGTAAATTCTCAGCAGACATACTAAAACTCTCCAGATATTGATAAATTATCATTTCCAGCATCCTTTGCCATTGGCCAAGTTGATTATACAGCTAGAGTGTGTAGTTCTCTGGATGGTCACAGGTTCTTTGCCACTATTAAAGTTCTTCCTTCAGTTATTTGAACCAGAGTAAAAGGAGATTATCCATTAAACTCTTCTATGCAGTAGCAGGGACAATTGTTAGTACACAAGAACCATAGTTGTGTTGGGGAGAAAACATATCCTGACAGGATTAAGGCATTATTTGTGCACAATTAATATATTCAATATAATTGAGGGTGTAACCAGACCTTTGCTTTTTATTTGTATTGATGATTGCCAGTACCTGTTTCCTAGAAAGACATATAATTCAAGGGATCCATATTAAAAGCAGCGCTGTCAGTGGACTAGCATCAACAATTGTTCTAAATGCATATTTCTCATAACATGGGGACCTAGTGGGGGGAGTATCACATTGGAGGTGACTACTATATTATATATCACTCCCCTCCACCCCTGCATTCCCTGCTTGCCCTCTGCCCATCTTTTAATCTCATATTACTGTATTTTCCTTGTTTATTTCCTTGTTTATTTTATTAATTCATTATTTTGGTGGTGTTATGTTTACACTTTTCATTTCTCTGTTTTTTCTGTTGCAAGTTGCCTAGAGTAGCAAATAAAGAGTAGCGAGGTAGCAAATAAATTTAACAAATAAACAAATTTTAACAAGCTGGCCTGGCCTGATGGGAGGGGGTTGGGTTTTTATTATTTTTAAATGTGTTTTAATCTATTTAAGAGTTTTGGGCACTTGTTTAATCTTTTTTAATTTTTGTATTCTGTCTTTTTAACATGTATTGCCCTGTTCACCGCCCTGAGTCCTTTGGGAGAAGGGCGGTATACAAATAAAATTAACTTAACTTAACTTAACTTAACTTAATGCATAGAATTTGAAATGCTTTCTTAATAAGCTGTTTATATTAAAGTATATTTTAATTCTTGTATTCTGAACAGATTGCAGTTAGTTGCTGACCTCCACATTAATACATTACATTGATTTGATTTCTATTACTGGATGTCAATATTTATACTAGATTCTAGTTTGCTAAGGCTAATTCATATAGAATTTTGTTTAATTGATTTTTTTAAAAAATTGTTTAGGAAACCTTTGATAATACAACAGGATTCTCTTCCTCACTCCTTCCTACTGTATCTGCTGTTTGTGCTCAAAATCTGTTCTGACAGATTGGAAAACTCTTCAGTCTATGGAAACATCTACAGTAGCTTAATTGTGCAATCAAACTATACCTGCTTCATTTGTTTATTTATTTGTCAAATTTAATATTTTCATTTTACTTATTTGCCATGCCATGTCATTATTTTCTCTTTTTCCCTCTGTGGCACGATCTGATAATGCACTGACTATGAATGCTGAATTGCTAAATGCTATAGGACACCATACACTGTCTGTAAAGTTATAGTAATTAGGATTGGGCATGCTTCAAAAAATATTCAGAAGAGGAGCTTCAGACCTCACACAAGTGTGAGCCCAGTACTTCTGCTATTCATTAAAGGAGCCTGTGCCACTGTTTTAAGGGGTTGCTTAATTTAAATAACTGTATTCTTAAAGCAATGATCTATTTTGCCTTCAGGCTCACATAAAAACCAAAAACAGCATCAGTTCCATTAGTGAATAACAGCATGATGATATATTCAAGCAAGTCCTAAACACTTCTAAGTCATTCTGGAAGCACACATACCCTTAATAAGAAATAATTATAAAATCCTGCAGTATAAACTTCACTCATTATGGGAGAAAGTAGTTTGTGGTTTCTCCTTTTTATACATGAACTTCCTCTTTCATGTTTTTGTGTACACTGATGTCTGGACTTACAAATTTATCCAAGGAAGTCATTTCTTTAAACCAGTTTTTCTGTTTTCACAAAGTATAGGTTCCTCTATAGGAGAAGTTGGACTTTCAGCTACATTTCGCACTATATCTATTCATTATGCAGTCTTGGTAACTTTTAAAGCAACAGGACTTAACACTAAAAATCCTGACATTCCAAGCTAGCCAATAATGTTGGCTTAGCATTCAGGCCGTCCCAACACATCTAGAGTTCATCCAATTGAGAAAGGATCTCTGAAAGATGTTATGGAGTCTACAGTGCAACCTAATTGGATTCATGATTAATGTCTCTAATGTATCTAGTGTTGTCACTGGAATAAGATATGATATTCATTTCAGATTTTTTTAAAGGTATATAGCACTTCTAAAACTTGCAAAGATAGCATAGACATATACTCTCTATTTATGAAAGCTCATGTTCTACTACAACAGTCAAGACCAGTTCCATACATGCCTTGGGTAGCAAAGCAAAGCCTAAATCCCAAAACATAAAATGTATTGTTTAGGTGACTTGACTCCTAGTTCGGGGCTGAGAGCATGCCACTTTCCCCTTGTCAAGAATTCATGGTGTGCTGCCACCACGTGGCTGTTCTTGGGAAATTACCAATATGCTAATTGGGTCTGCCAGTACCTTCCCCCTTTGTGATGTATTTCCTGTCCTGCTCATGATGCTGTACTAGGATCCACCCCTTCTGGGTTTGACTTCCTCCTTCTCCTTGCTCCCTTGTGTTCCATCCTCCATTGTAACATCTGAACACAAGCCATGTGGACAGTAATCCTGTTACTGTCTTTTGACCTTAAAGTTCCGACCACGTTCAACTGACTGCACCTTCTCTGCTGTAACCACCTTCTACATGCAAAATAAAGGTATTTCAGATGAACCAGGGGCTTTATGAGTTCACTGTCTGCGAAGGGCCGTTAAATGTGACTAAATTCGCTTAAACAGACCAATAAGTGTCTGAACAAGGAATTAAAATCACGAGGACAACGTGTCCGTAGCAGAACAGTCAAAAGACAGTAACAGGATTACTGTCCACATGGCTTGTGTTCAGATGTTACAATGGAGGATGGAACACAAGGGAGCAAGGAGAAGGAGGAAGTCCAACCCAGAAGGGGTGGATCCTAGTACAGCATAATGAGCAGGACAGGAAATACATCACAAAGGGGGAAGGTACTGGCAGACCCAATTAGCATATTGGTAATTTCCCAAGAACAGCCACGTGGTGGCAGCACACATGGCAATCCACATCTTCCAGCCCTACATTCTCTCCTACCTCCTACACCAGGGTAGGCAACCTTGGCTCTTTTATGACTTGTGAACTTCAACTCCCAGAATTCCTGAGCCAGCTTGGCTGGCTCTGGAATTCTGGGAATTGAAGTCCACGAGTCATAAAAGAACCAAGGTTGCCTACCCCTGTCCTACACTGACATATGGGGGGCTCCCAGCCAGGCTGGATGTTTCTTGGTCTTTGTTCTTTCTCTCTCTCAAATGCAAGGATAAGGAACAACATTGCCAAAAATGCAGTCTCTCCCATATATATATCAATGGGTACAATCAGAAAGAGTGCTCTTAATAGGATGTTTCAAATAACCTTTTACACTGGAAAGAATAGGAAGGAGTTAATTTTACAGTAATCTAAGGAATCTTCTTTACCTTTCTTTTGAAGAGAATGGTATTAGGAATATTGTGATCTCAGAACCAGAGCAAGCTATTCTGCTTATAATTCACAAGCTTCACAAATAGCTTTCTACAGTTAATCCCATTGAACATTTCATTCTCTGCACACAGCTCATTGGCTTGGCTTATGGAACATAAAAAGGGCTCGTCTGCATGTTCTGCTAATCTGTGGTGCAAAGATCCTTCATTGTTTTTCAGGACATGTCCACATCACTTACCCTCCATCTCAGTAGCAGCCTGAAAATTGGTATAAGATATTCTAGCATGAAAGTAGTATTTTACCTCTAATCATGGCAGAAGGCGTCTCATGTGGACATTCTAGGATGAATGGAAAATGATCCTTGTATTGTTGATAGCTAGATTACAGTTGGCATAAAAGATCTGAATGAAACTTGTCTGGCTTCTGGGCTCTGTGCCTCTAACGCTATTTGTTCTGTGGTTGAGAGATTGTTAGATTACCATACAGTTGGCATGTTCTGAAATGAGGCATTTTAGCTGAGTTCACAATATTGCAAAGTAGTACTACAGTAAGTCTCATATAAAAGATCAGTTGAATTCAACTTTGAAAGTGTGCTTTAAATTTCTTTATTTCTTTTTTGTGCTGTGAAGAAAATCTAGTTGCCTTCAATTATTTGGATGCTTAATTTTTATAATATGATCTGCTAATCATGCCTATTGATCAGAAGCAGATTTTAGTAACCTCCTTTGATAATTGAAAGAAGCTATTTGAATAGCAGAAATGCTTGTAACATTAGGTCATTGACCTACATCTCACTAAGCAAGATATGGGGCACTTCTAGACAAATGTACAATCCCAGTTTTGGAGTGAAATTATCTTCATAGCAATCCAATTATATTTTGACTGGAGGCTAGCTATTACAAGAAATGTCAATATATCTTGTGTTGTTTTTTTTTGAATAGGAAATGGTTATAAAGGCAGCAAAAATGGGGACACCTGTAATATTCATAAAATAGCTTGCAGAATAGAGGAGAGGATATCTAAAGGTACTGGTCATGAATGTAGAGGAGGCATTTAGTGAAGATCCAACTATTTGTCTTGCTTTCTCCCTTTTGGTTATCTTGTCTTTTATTCTCTTCTCAATGGCGAAGGGAAAACAAGGTAAAAGGGTAGCCCATCCCTCTGGAAGGGATCTAGAATGGGAGAGTTCTTCTCCCATTCTAGATCAGAAAGCCAAAACACCACTGATCAACTCCAAATGGATACTGAAGGGCTGAGGATGGGGTCAGCTAGAAGTAAGCTCCTGCAGCAGCCATTTTCTTTGTCTCTGGCATGCTGTCAAAATGTCAAATGTTCCCACTGGTTCAAAAAGGTAGCACTTAAGATCTGGCACACACATTAGAATTACTGAGTAATTACACTCAGCTATTAATCACTGTTCCAGTATAGAAAGCAGACATGTATGAAAGACTCCTCTGATCTTACCTTTAACACAAAAAACAGTTTGCTTTCTCTTTGTAAGCAAGTTGTAGATTATAGAAGAAGCATTCTAGAACTTATAGTCTCCATAATTGCTTTAAAATATTGAAATATTACTACAGCTTCCTACTAAGGCAAGGTCAATAATGTTTGACATGACCAGGTGGTTTCCATTACTCCTGCCTTTTCCCATTGGGAAATTTTCCAGTTTATGTTTATGAGCTGACTCATGCTTCTACTTTCTGCCAGCAAGCAATTCTAGGAAAGATGTATTTCTCCTTTACATCGGCCAAATAAAAGCATGAAACCTCAGAATTTGATCTTTCTCAAGCTTAACTCTTTGATCCTGATTGCATGGAGGCAAGAGGTTTTCTAGAACATTGATTATTCTTTTCTAACCAACATTTTCCAAGGTTCCCCCACCTCTCTTGCTTATTTCCTGCTTCCCTTTTTCAAGGCAAATGAGATGGCTGCTGCCTGGTTAGAACATGGAAACAAAGAAGCTGGGATGTAACTATCCAGCCATATTTGAACCTAACCCTTTTGACTCTGTATGCACCATCCCCAATGAAACAGCGAAAGTCAGGCCAGAATAAAACCTGAGCTGGAGCCAAACACCTGGGGGCCATGTTGACATCATTGGGCATTGCAAATAGACTGGGATGCCAAACTGAGTAATTACTGTATGTTATCATTGGAGCATTTCTTGATGCAGTACAGCCAGGATTGTGGGACTGGGCCTCAAATCAGTTGAAAAAATTGTTCATAGCATCAAAGGAAATAAGTCTTAATGTCCATTTCCTGGATGTCTGACATCAGTTATTATTTGATTAAATGCCAGTACTGTAAATAATTGTATATCATTGGCCAATGTGATTATGATAAGACATGCTGTAGGACAGAGCTTAAACCAGTGTTTTAAAAACTTGGCAACTTTAAGATGTGTAGACTTTAACTAACTAGGGAATTCTGTGGGTTATTTCTTTTATTTTTTTTAACATCTATCTTTGCATGCTTTTTTTCTTCAAAGGTGTTCACCTCATGATAAATTACATGTTTAAGAGAAGCACTGTTGTGACTGATTGGATAATACTGTTACAAAGTTGCCTGTAATGAGCATAGAGTTAGCATTGCAAGATAATTGCCCTTATATCCCTGTCATTTAATAGCTATAGGAGACACCACATGGATAAACCATATCATTCAGCAGAAAAGATTTGGATATGCAGTTGTATCAGTTACTCCAAGAAATATATCTCTGTTCAATAGCATAAGAAGGGGAAGAAAACAATCTTGACTCTTTCTGAGCACATGTTGGAAAGACAGTAAACCACCAGTAGCAATGGTAAAGGTGTCTGTACCTGTACCTATAAATGCACCTGTACCTGTACCTATAAATACTGTACCTATAAATGCACTTTGTTTTCTCTGAATCACTAAAATATGGCATTTTTCATGCCATGTTTTATAAATAATAGGAATATAAAATATACCTATTTTTTCCAACCAAAATTTTATATCTAGAGAAATAATTGTACACAGTAGATAGGAATTGGAATTTGGAAAAATGTAATAGAAACAAGAAGTGATTTTCCAGAATAAAAGAATTATGTGCTGCAGATAAGAGTGTATTTAACAGGAAATACTGTTGCTCCAAGCTATTCATTTTCAGATGATTAAATTCTGTAGAAAGTATAGTCCTTAAGAGTTATTGTTTCAGTCATTTTCTTTCTTACTGTACTGATCTCCTTTGGATAGTTTAAACAGCAAAATGTTTCATCATGTATATAGCGTAAGACTTTAGTGTACTGAAGCTTTATAGGTATCATGAGTGGCTTTTCTGGAAGATATTTTAGTCGGTAAAATAAATACTTTGCTGGCATAGAAGACACTAATTTGCAATTACAATTTGTGTTATGATTACATTTAGAAATAGTTTATACATGATTATTGGATAATTAGTACATCAAAAAGATGATACAGGAACATGAAAGTTATATGTGTGTATTTGTAATTATAATGGAAGTTGCTGAAGGTTTCAATATAGTCAAGCTATACTTATCTCATCCTTACGTATTATTCAGAGAACAAGCTCAGTGAACTAAACTGAGTAGCTGTATACAGTTTTACACCATCAGTCAGTAAATTTAAACAACTCATTTATCACTTACTAGAACTGTTGCTCACAGTTTTAAAATGTAGTATCAGAGATATCAAATCTCTGAATATTCACTTGGGCTGGTTAAAAAGGTAGGTCTTTTCCCCAAAACCGTGTAACAACGGTTTCTATAGGCCAGCTAAAGGCCTTTCTACATCCACTACACGTCCAGTACAGTAGTCACTTGTTGCAGACTTCCAGACAGTCTTATCTCCAAGAAAGGGTTACTTTGCAAAGACGCTGCATTTTCCCAGCCTGCCAAATTTTGTTGCTGAGAAAATGCAATTAATTCCCACAAGGATTCATTCATTTCTCTTACAATTGCCATGTGGAATGTGACCGCAGAAATCGCCATAAACTGCATGAGATTATTTGTAATTTTCACACTAGTTCCATTTAGGTTCTCATTCATCTCTGAGATTCAACAGTTTTAAAATAATGAGGGAGAGATTCTGGCAAGATGGGTGAAGAGTCATATTCAGTCAAGGAAGTTAAATACACCTATTTGAAAATACAGAGGAATTATTTATTTTATTTTCAAACCATTTAACAACAGTGAAAAAGTCATAACTAGAATATGCTCTGATACTAAATTTCACCAGATATGCCCCCAGAAGATATAAAAAAAGTCATAATCATGTGCCTAAAGTTCCACCCCCTTTTTACATCCAAATATGTAAAAAGAGGGAGTCTCCTAATTGTGACCACAACCTTCCCCTTTTTGACCTTCCCTTTTGTAGATGCCTCCATCTTTATCTCAGGTCCACATGCTAAGTCAAGGGGAGAAAAATGAAAATTACCTTTCCTCTTTGAAATGCACCCACAATGGCATTGCCTCTCTGTCTGTTTTTCATCAGGTAGCTGGGAGCTGCCTTTCTGCCTGTTCCAGAGATACGATGACTGGATATTTTTATATGTGTGCATTTATGAATCACAGTGTGATTTTAACAGAATGATTGTTAGCTGCTTAGAAAGAGAGTAGGAAGTGGATATAAACGATAAAGTTAGGGAGTCCAAGTAGTATTTCTATAATTTCACTTCTCACTCTTGAGAGCAACCTCTAAAAATAATAATTCCATTCCTTCAAAAGAACACACACAAAATAAAGCATTTGATTATTGTTATTGCTGCGGGTTTAAAAAATAGTTTTGAAGCAGTATAATCGAACAAATATTCAGCATGCAGCAAGTCTATGCTGTTTCTGAAAGTCTGAGACTTTTCAAAACACCTTTGCTGCTGCTCTTGCTGCTTTCTTTGGAAAAGACTATCTGAACTGAACATCCAATTGCTGCACCGTTTCTATCGAAAATCTAGATGACAAAATGGCTGACTGTCAGCCATTTTGTAAGAATGCAGGCAGCGAAATTAATCCTGGGCTTTTGTTTCAGGTTAATTGTTTCCACGTTTGGCTATCACACTGAAGGACTGACAAGATTTTAAGAGAGACTGGCACAACTTTTCTATCTGGGAACTGCCTCCAATAATTTTGGCAGTCCTGCTCTTGACTGTGCTTGTACAAAAGCTGAAAGCACCATCTACTTATAAAGCAGCTATTTTGTTCCTTGTTTTTATAATCTGCGAGACTCTTTTGATAAGACAGAGCAGCACCTGAAGCTATAAATGCTTCTGTAAAAATATTTGGGTTTTGAGGCAAGCTTAGCATTTGCAATTGCTTGTGTTTGTTTGCATACAAAATGCTGTATTGGCCACATTTGGAATGTGTTGGCTTTGCCAGTGCTAGAATTTTAAGACAGCCAGCGATGTCATGGATAGTGGCACTTTGATATGCTATAAAGCCACAGGAAAACACACCTGTGACATCTCTTTTCCTAGAAATGTGCATGAAATAAAGATTCAGAGCACTTGATTCTTGCCACAAGGGAGAATTATTATTATTATTATTATTATTATTATTATTATTATTATTATTATTATTATTATTATTATTATTATTATTATTTACTTATGATGACTTGGGAACCTTCCAGTCATTAAAAACTGTAAGTGTTCCCTCTCCACAATATATCGTAGCATTTGCACTATTTACTGTGGCCAAATAAACTAAGTCTCAGTTCCATATTTTTCATCATCACTCGTTCTGAAGTTGTGAATAGATCTTTCATCTAAAATTTATGTAAAAACATTGCTGCTTCCTTTTGTGAAGTTTCAGGCTATGTGAGAACATAACTATCTTTGTAGGGGGTTAAAGCTTGCCAAGTAAATGTATTATTTGAAGATGGGGGTGAGGGTTAAAGATCTACTTTCGTGTTACATATATGTCATTTTCCTCTGCTTTAATTAGACACTTATATTTGTTTGTGGAAGCCCTTCCCCTTGCAATCAGTACCTCCCCCTCATCAGCAACTAAACAATCAAAAAGAATAATTTAAAAAGAACACTAAGGTACCTACTTTTGTTTCTTGAGGGCAATAAAACAAAACAAATAGCTTTTTCTGTAGCCTCTAAGCTAGACACATTTTTCTTGTCAGTTACACCCACTGAGAACATTTTATGTTCCAATATTCCATAACTGTAGATAATCATTAAATTAAATCTGTAAAGCAAGCTCTTCTAGCCATAAATGAAATGTTGGGTAGTTTCAAAATGAGTGAACAGGCTTTTGATTTCTACTACTGTAACCAAGGAATGTGAATGCAGAGGAACAGAACTATTTTATTTAACCTTTGCAAACCTTCCTATTGCCCTATTTCATGTTGAGTTATTTATACTGCATACTGTATATCTGTCTTGTGAAGTAATGGAAGCTCCATTATTATGAAAGAACTAGTTGTGAAATTTAGCCTATAGCCAGTGGTGGGATTCAGCCAGTTTGCACCACTTCGGCAGAATCGGTAGCTAATTTTTTGCTGCCCAGGCCCAGAATGGACTTCTGGAAGCAGCATCCACAAAGAGAACCGGTTGTTCACATATTTGAATCCCACTACTAACTATACAACTGAAAAATGGAATTTGATAACTGCTCCTCTCTGACTTTCGTATTCTCCTAGGTGTTCTGCTCTCAACAGCAGCTATTTTCTATTGTGCTTACACATTCTCTATTAAAGCAGGGGCCTGATGACATGTTGACCCTTATTGTTATAATAAAAATAGAAACAGGGTTTCCTGGTTCAAATTAGGAGTACTGTAAGTTACTGTAGTACTTTAACTCCACATCTGCTACTTATTATATCCAGCACTGCCCATGTGAACTGCTGAGGTGTTGTTGTTTTTTTTTTGTGTGTGTGTGTATTTAGTAATCTCTCACCTGAAATTAATGGAATTAGAATGGGTAACTTGTTGCTAACCTAGGTAAATATTGCTAATATCTAAAATCAAGGTGGAGTATGACCTTTAAAAATGAAAATGTGTGCATCAAATGGCAGATGAGAAAGAGCACTTATGCTGCCATTACTGAAAGCAGACTTACATTGAAACTGGATTATGAAACTCTTGTTGACTCTCATATGGTACACATTTTTCCATCAACACAATACTTTGAACTTCTTTATTTGTGCTTCCCCGCACTATCAGAAGATATAGGAGTACGGCACTTACCCTTGTTTCATTTTCTTTGGAATGACATCATTGAGAACTTCAAATATTTAGAAATCTGAATTTTTGTACTGATATAAGTGTCCAGCATGGAGACAAATAATAGAAATATTCTTCCAAAACAGTTTTGCTTCCCCACATCAGATCTCCAAATAGGCACTACTTAAATCCTGTTAGCTTATACTGCTGCAAAATTTTGACTTGGCCTTATCGTAGAATTAATGCAGAGGTCTGTTGTACTATATTCTTTTAAATCTAAAAAAAAATTCTGTTGGTGTGGGGTGTGTGTGCGCATAGGCAGATTATATGATAGGAAATTATATACATACAGTATGTGTGTGGGTAGATAGATAGATAGATAGACGGATAGATAGACAGACAGGTAGGTAGGTAGGTAGGTAGGTAGAGGCAGAGGCAGAGGCAGAGGCAGAGGTAGAGGTAGAGGTAGAGGTAGAGACAGAGACACAGAGACAGAGACAGAGACAGAGACAGAGACAGAGACAGAGACAGAGATATATACATACACAAGTATATATTTTTTGGGGGAAGCACTCTTTAACAATTTTTATTGAGAAACATTAAATAGTTCACACTCTTAACATTCATTTGACAAATTCTGTCCGCCTTTTGTCTTCCAACAAGTAGATGTTCTTCAGATGTTTTAGACCTCTTATGAGCTTCAAGTAGAATAGTAGCATTAAAATTTTAGCTCAAGGATAAGCTAAGAGCCCAATTCTACAATTTTTAAAAAATGGATGGAGTAAGTTAGTTTTTCTGATCAGGTTTGATACAAATTCTGACATCAGGTTAAGTGTTTTCTATTGATTGACATGGGTTACCCACAGATACTTACAACATTTATTCTATGTTCCATACATAGATTTATATCCTGCATTTCTTCCAAAGGCTCATGATAACTCGGGAATCTTGCTGCATTTTTCTGTGAAGTAGGTTAATTGAGGAAAAAGTCACATGGTGAGTTTTTATGGCTGAGGGTGGATTTGAACGTGGTTCTTCCAAGCTCCAATATTACGCTACACAAATATATTTTTAATGGAATGGGATAATCTTTGCAAGGATAATAAATGATTCCAACTTCAGAGAAATAAGTTCAAAGATTTTGGAGCTAGGCTTGTTAAATCACAGAGAAGAACAGAAAGGAAAAAGAAAGTGTTTATAATGTTATGGTTTGGCCAGATCTAAATTGTACTCTAACGTACTTGCCCAGTTTGTGAGGATTTTGTGAAAAAGGATTGTGTACAAATTAGTGGTAGTAAAAATGAGTATGTAGATCATCTAGGTAAAAAATTTTTAAGGAAATTCAGTCTGGTAAGAACCCTTCAGAATTGCTTCAGATTATGAAAAGGGACTTAGAGCTCAACTTTTTAAAATATACACAGTGAATTGTATATATAATTAAATATATATATATATACATATATCCCCTTCATGGATTACTGCCTTGTCGTGGCGAAGGGGCTTGCGTAATTCAATGAAGCTATGAGCTATGCCGTGCAGGGCCACCCAAGACGGAAAGAAGACTCCTGCGAGTCCCTTGGACTGTAAGGTGATCAAACCAGTCAGTCCTAGAGGAGATCAACCCTGACTGCTCTTTAGAAGGCCAGATCCTGAAGCTAAAACTCAAATACTTTGGCCACCTAATGAGAAGGAAGGACTCACTGGAGAAGAGCCTAATGCTGGGAAAGATTGAGGGCAAGAGAAGAAGGGGACGACAGAGAATGAGGTGGCTGGATGGAGTCACTGAAGCAGTAGGCGTGAGCTTAAATGGACTCCAGAAGATGGTAGAGGACAGGAAGGCCTGGATGAACGTTGTCCAAAGGGTCACGATGAGTCGGACATGACTTCGCAGCTAACAGCATACATATATACCTGCAAACATAAAGTTATAGGCTTGGTTCATGCCTGTAATGGGGGGTTGTTTATAGAATCATATGACATTTGCAGGCACAGGATAGTATTAATATTTCCCTCCTAGATACTCTTGATGAAATCTGAATATGTAACAAAATACAGTCAAATTAGACTGAAATACCACTATCTGATTCTGACATGATTGCTTGAAAGATTTATGTTGTTTTAAAAAATTGTGCTACAGCTTTTGATTGCTAGAAAAATTGTATCTGATTAGATAAAGTTGTCTAGAAAAATAGAAAAAGTTATGTATAATTTTTAAAAACCTATATGGAGGTTAATTGTGTTACATCTTTTAAAAAAACTTGGTATACAGATGGTATACAGCTTCAAATTTTTAGGATGCTTTTATTATTTTAATTAAATAAAATAAGAGCCCCAATTGAAAGCCCTGACTGTGAAGTTTGATTTTCTTTAGGGTTTGAAGGGTGGTTTTTTTTTTCAGCTTCCTACTGAAAACTGGCAGGAAGTTGCTACTTTTCAACGGTTTATCACTGAACCTAGGTACACAAGTTTGATTACGCTGTAATAACAATACTTTTAAAAAGAAATCTGGAGGCAAGTTGATATTATAGAATATACCATAATTTTTACGCTTAACTGCAGGAGACCACTTAAGAAAGGTATTGCTTTTAGAAATTGAAGTTCATGTGGGACCAGGGGGTGGAGGGGAAGAGAAGAAAAGTTAGCCAGATGCCAAAGTGTCAAATGCATGTAGTGAATCACTGCTTCATGGCCATAGAAACTAAATTTAGTCCTGGTGGCACAGTGATTAAAGTGCAATATTGCAGGCAAACTCTGCCCACGGCTAGAAGTTCAATCCTGAATGGCTCAAGGTTGATTCAGCCTTCTATCTTTCTGAGGTTGGTAAATGAGGACCCAGATTGTTAGGGGCAATATGTTGACTCTATAAACCATTTAGAGAGAGCTGTAAGCATTATGGGGTGGTATGTATTAGCAACAAGTGCTATTGCTATTTAAATGTGTTTGTCAGAAATCACTCTCCATCTCCAACTCTCTCGTTAAGATTGTTTTACTATTTCGATTTTACATTTTGTGCTGCAATAGGAATCCACTTGAATGAAAGTATTTTCATTAAAAAAATAAGCAAAGATGAGAGTGAGAGTGGACAAATACAATTTTTAATTCCTCTGTTTCTTATGTCCCAATTTTAAATTTGTTCCATCCTGGTTGTCACAATGTAGGAACTTTTAACAAATAATATAAATATTTGTTCTCATAAGTGTTCATTATTTTAGAAAGGGGAAAAATTATCTCCAGTTCTCCAACAAACTTCCTAAACTCACTAAACAAATCATTTTTGCATATAATAATATTACATTTTTAACTAATTTATGTATTTCTGTTAACTGTTTGCTCACTATACAGAAAGAAAGAGAGAATGGCTTCTACTGGATGGAGAAATAGTGGCAGAAGGTAAGCCAAGAAAGTTGCTTTCCCTTTAGTTCTACTCTTCCCCCCCGCTTCAAAGGTTGTTCTTAAAGACCCCCCATGCACTAAAAAGACCTCTTCTGAGGTAAGACGGCAATGAAATCTCTTTTTTCCCATCCTTACCACAGCTAATGTTTGGATCTAGACCTGAGAATGCTCTCTATTCTATACACTATATTTCATTTACTATTAATTTTATTTATGTGTCCCATGTAATGGCAATTAAGTTATAGGTACTATTGCAGATTAGATAATGGACTTTGTAATCATTTAAAATCTCTATATTATTCAAACTAAGTTTATAATTCAGCTTTTAAAAATGGATAGATCTAAACTACTAAACATAATATATTGAGAGATTATTCTTTTTTTCCCCTTAACAGATATTCTTAACTAAGGCAGATGAAGGGGAGGGGGACGAATAAGGAATTGTAGACAGAAGATTATGCTCTCTAGAGACTTTTTGCAATGTAGCCTTTAGCTACTTGTCTTCCATGTGTGAACTGATTGGAATGGAAGCCAGCTTAAGAAATTCTTATCTAAGTTTCAGCTCCTTCCTCCATATTAGCAACAATGACAGTCAGGTGTCCAACCTGGTCAGAATTACCAAAGTTCACAATTGGTGGATTCCCCTACTTTTTTACTCCTACCACCCACACTGGAAAAGCAAGCATAAATTGCTTTCCTTTTTATGGCCCTTGCTTTTGAGTTCTTGTGGGGGGGAAAATAAGTTTTATAGTTTTTCCTGCACTTAGACTAGAAATGGAAAATTGCTGGAAGGAAGGAAGGAAAGCATTTCACTACTCCACAAAAGAAAAACTACATGTCATTGTTCTACTACTTAATCTGAAAAACAAAAACAAAATAAAGTCTAATATCATGGAGTCCAACAATAGAGTATAAAATGACTGTTGGAGAACAAAGATTGAGGGGGTACACTGAATACTCCCCATTTGTGTAAAATGGAATGAAGTGCAGAAGGTGGACAAGGCTACTTGCTTCCACCAGAAGAAGGCAAGGTTTTATGCAAATCAATAAAAGATCATCTTCCCAGCAGCTTAGGTACAAGATGAGGAGGAAATGATCCATTCCTGCCCTCTCAGAATCTGAATTCTGGTCTCCACTCTGTATATACTTTCATGTAAGAAAGAGGGAAATTACACAATGAAAATTGTGGAACTGGAAAAAAATCATAGTGGGTCTCTCTTATCAAGTGCTTAACTGATTTCTCGTGGATGTCTGAAGAAACAACAACGAAAACATGCTTCAATATAACTTCAAAAGCCCAACGCTTTATATTTGTTGATATATCTTCATTTTCTATTTTTGTAGATTGCATTTGATCAACCACCTTTATATGAACCTCAAGACCATAAATGTTCTTCGTAGCCATCATTGAAGTTTGCCACTCCTAACCATCAAAACAATGCTGTCCTTGAGGCTGAGGTAGTAGATTGAATAGTTGTGGAGCCATCTTCTCCCTTTGAGCTAACTATACAATCTACTGTCTTTCCTAAGGAGACAGTCAATTCAACTGCTCCCATGGGATTACCCATTCCTACATGCAAGTTATTGTCATGAACAAGGACCATTTTGGGGCTCTTGGGTGTCAGGCATGCAGTTCTACAAATGCAGATGTCTTTGTGTTGCTTTGTGGAGGTGAGGTAGTAGGTTGTATAGTTTGTGGGAGGGATTATATCCCATTTCAGGTGATAACTATACAGTCTATTGCCTTCCTTAAGGAGCAGCAAATCTGCTTTAAGAGGTAAATGGTACAGCAATTATATGCCACACTGAGCAATACAACAAAACCCTGGTTCCTTATTGATTCTGAGTTGGAGGAAAAGCTTCTACCTGTACTCTGGATTAAATACAACAATCATGCACTCCTTTTTCTTTGCTAGATTTCTTCATATGGTATGTTCCTTCCTTTTTTCCACCTTAGATTTCTCTTTCTCTTCCTTCCAGCACACCCACATTGCAACTCTGCCCCTTCTCCCACATCGGTGGAAAATCTAGTTATCAAAGATTCATGTTGAACACTTGATAGTTTAATGAAAAGCCTTCCTATACTTGACCTTTTATCTCATGGCAAAGATGATCTTTTATATACCTAGCTAGCCAATGCAATGACCCTCATTCAAAAAGATTTGTTGTTGTTAGCTGCGAAGTCATGTCTGACCCATCATGACCCCATGGACAACGTTCCTCCAGGCCTTCCTGTCCTCTACCATCTTCTGGAGTCCATTTAAGCTCACGCCTACTGCTTCAGTGACTCCATCCAGCCACCTCATTCTCTGTCGTCCCCTTCTTCTATTGCCCTCATTCTTTCCCAGTATTAGGCTCTTCTCCAGTGAGTCCTTCCTTCTCATTAGGTGGCCAAAGTATTTGAGTTTCAACTTCAGGATCTGGCCTTCTAAAGAACAGTCAGGGTTGATCTCCTCTAGGACTGACCGGTTTGAATGCCTTGCAGTCCAAGGGACTCGCAGGAGTCTTCTCCAGCACCATAGTTCAAAGGCCTCAATTCTTTGGCGCTCAGCGTTTCTTATGGTCCAACTTTCACTGCCATACATTGCAACTGGGAAAACCATGGCCTTGACTATACATACTTTTGTTGGCAGGGTGATATCTCTGCTTTTTAGTATGCTGTCTAGATTTGCCATAGCTTTCCTCCCGAGGAGCAAGCGTCTTTTAATTTCTTGGCTGCAGTCCCCATCTGCGGTGATCTTGGAGCCCAGGAAAATAAAATCTGTCACTACCTCCATTTCTTCCCCATCTATTTGCCAGGAATTGAGAGGGCCGGATGCCATGATCTTGGTTTTCTTAATGTTAAGTTTCAACCCAACTTTTACACTCTCCTTCTTCACCCACAACAAGAGGCTCTTTAGTTCTTCTTCACTTTCTGATACCATTAGAGTGGTATCATCTGCATATCTTAGGTTGTTGATATTTCTCTTGGCAATCTTAATTCCAACTTTTGATTCATCTAGCCCTGCCTTTCTCATGATGTGCTCTGCATATAAGTTAAATAGGCAAGGCAACAGTATACAGCCTTGCCGGACTCCTTTCCCAATTTTGAACCAATCAGTGGTTCCGTGTCCAGTTCTCACTGTTGCTTCTTGACCCACATATAGGTTTCTCAAGAGACAAATAAGATGGTCTGGTACTCCCATCTCTTTAAGAACTTGCCACAGTTTGTTCTGATCCACATAATCAAAGGCTTTAGCATAGTCAATGAAGCAGAAGTAGATGTTTTTCTGGAACTCCCTAGCTTTCTCCGTGATCCAGCGTATGTTGGCAATTTGATCTCTAGTTCCTCTGCCTCTTCGAAATCCTGCTTGTACTTCTGGTAGTTCTCAATCCACATACTGCTGGAGTCTAGCTTGTAGGATTTTAAGCATAACTTTACTAGCATGTGAAATGAGTGCAATGGTGCGATAGTTTGAACATTCTTTGGCACTGCCTTTCTTTGGAATTGGAATGTAAACTGATCTTTTCCAATCCTGTGGCCACTGTTGAGTTTTCCAAATTTGCTGGCAAATTGAGTGTAGCACTTTTACTGCATCGTCTTTTAAGATTTTGAATAGCACAGCTGGAATACTGTCACCTCCACTATCTTTGTTGTTGCTCAGCTTTTCTAAGGCCCACTTCACTTCACATTCAAGTATGTCTGGCTCGAGGTCAGTGACCACCTCATTGTGGTTATCAGGGATGTTAAGCTCGTTCTTGTATAGTTCTTCTGTGTAATTTTGCCACCTCTTCTTAATCTCTTCTGCCTCTGTTAGGTCCCTGCCATTTTGGTCCTTTATCATGCCCATTTTTGCATGAAACGTTCCCTTCATCTCTCCAATTTTTGAAGAGATCTCTGGTCTTCCCTATTCTATTGTTTTCTTCTATTTCTTTGCATTGTTCATTTAAGAAGGCATTCTTGTCTCTTCTAGCTATTCTCTGGAATTCTGCATTCAATTGGGCGTATCTTTCTTTTTCTCCCTTGCCTTTCGCTTCCCTCCTTTCCTCAGCTATTTGCAAAGCTTCCTCAGACAACCATTTTGCTTTCTTGCATTTCTTTTTCTTTGGGATGGTTTTAGTTGCTACCTCTTGTACAATGTTGTGAACCTCCGTCCATAGTTCTTCAGGCACTCTGTCTATAGATCTAATTCCTTAAATCTATTTGTCACCTCTACTGTATATTCAACCGGGATATGATTTAATTCATGCCTGAGTGGCCTAGTGCTTTTCCCTACTTTCTTCAGTTTAAGCCTAAACTTTGCAACGAGAAGCTCATGGTCTGAGCCACAGTCACCTCCTGGTCTTGTTTTTACTGACTGTATAGAGCTCCTCCATCTTTGGCTGCAGAGCACATAGTCAATCTGATTTCTGTGTTGACCGTCTGGTGATGTCCATGTGTAGAGCCGTCTCTTGGGTTGTTGGAAAAGAGTGTTTGCTATGAACATCGTATTCTCTTGACAAAATTCTATCAGCCTGTGCCCTGCTTCATTTTGTACTCCAAGGCCAAACTTGCCTGTTATTCCGGTTATCTTTTGGCTTCCTACTTTAGCATTCCAATCCCCCATGATGATAAGGACATCATTTTTTGGTGTTAGTTCTATAAGGTGCTGTAGGGCTTCATAGAACCGGTCAATTTCATCCTCTTCAGCACCAGTGGTTGGGGCATAGACTTGGACTACTGTGATATTGAATGGTTTGCCTTGGATTCGAACTGAGATCATTCTGTCATTTTGGGGATTGTATCCCAGTATTGCTTTTCCTACTCTTTTATTGACTATGAAGGCTACTCCATTTCTTCTGAGGGATTCTTGCCCACAGTAGTATACCTGATGGTTCCTGTCCATTTTAGTTCACTGATTCCTAAGATGTCGATGTTCAGTCTTGTCATCTCTTGTTTGACCACGTCCAGCTTTCCTTGATTCATGGATCTTACATTCCATGTTCCTATAGAGAAAAAATCTTTACAGCATCGGACTTTCCTTTCACCACCAGACACATCCACAGCTGAGCGTCCTTTCGGCTTCGGCCCAGTCGCTTCATTCTTTCTGGTGCGACTAGTACTAGCCCTCTGCTCTTCCCCAGTATCATATAGGACACCTTCCGACCTGAGGGGCTCATCTTCCAGCGTCATATCATTTTGCCTTTTGGTACTGTCCATACGGTTTTCATGGCAAAGATACTGGAGTGGGTTGCCATTTCCTTCTCCAGTGGATCACGTTTTGTCAGAACTCTCTGCTATGACCTGTCCGTCTTGGGTGGCCCTGCACGGCATAGCTCATAGCTTCATTGAATTACACAAGCCCCTTTGCCACGACAAGGCAGTAATCCATGAAGGGGTTCAAAAAGATGTTGGCATGCTAAAATATATACTTGCTAATAGGAATTTAGATACAATTTACTCTAGGCTGGGAACTAGCATATATCAGCTTTCCAAACACCACTCATGTGTCCAGGTGGCTGTGTGATCCCACAGTCTTTTCTCTCTCTGAAAGATGTTAAAGAAGGTTGTTGTAATCTGCCCCTTATGCAAATGTAGCATAATGCAAATATTTGCGTACGTCTGCTTCCAAGTGTGAAATTGGGATAATGCTACTAGGAAGTGTCAGCACACAAGAAATGATTGCTTAGTTTATTTGGCTTGTTATAATTATTGCAAAAGCTTTTGTTGCTCATGTCATTATAGATTTGCTGAAATCATATTCATTCTCCCTCCCCCCCCTTCCTGCAATGGCAGGAGCAGCACAGCTGGTTTCTCTCATTATTGAGACATGTCTCCATGGAAGTCTGCCCCATTTGTTTCCTAGATTGGCATCCCCTGGGCAGGACAGCCCATTTTCTTCTGGTCTGGCTGCCCAGACCTCTGATCTTTGCAGCTTTCTCATTGGTGGAAACTCTCACCAATGTCTGATCCTGGTTCTCCCCTTCCCTAGCACCAATAGGCCAGCTACTTCTCCATGACACTTCAGTGCTCTCACACAGGGCTTCAGGGATGTTTAGCAAGCAGTTTTCTTATATTCCCCACTATTGTGAATAAGTGGTGCAGCAGACCAAGGAGAGGGAGGGAGGGAGGCAACTTGGCTGGCAGCCATTTTTGTGCTCATCAGAGGAAGGGGCTGCTGGTAACTCAGGCTGAGTTTTCAGGATAATTGTCTAAGAATGAGTGTAGGAGAAGACTGGATGGTACTTTTTGCTGTTGCTTTTTTAAAAAGGATTGGTGGTGTGAAAAGATCCTTATCTGCCAGAATGCCCTAAATGTTACATTATTTCAGGATATTTGTTGTGCATGTATCTATTTAGCATATTATACATGGACTAGAAAAATATAATAACATTTCACCTAGACTAGTCAAACACAGTAAGATATAAATGTTAAAAAGATCTATGTTCAAATACTAATGTCTAGGGGCCATCTAACCATTGAAACGCAGCAACATTTAAATATATTTTTTTAAAAATCAGATACTGGACCAGTGTATGTCCTCAGCTTAAAGCCAGTCATGTTTGACATGAGACTCCGCAGTCACACTTAAGGGAGGATACTATTCCCCATTTATACAGAGATGCCATGTGAAGTGCAAATCCTATTCGGGATTGTTTATTGCTGAGGTGAGTCTTCTGGCTGATAAATGAGGAAGATCAGCATGTACCGGTAGGAGTGAGTTGTTCATAATTTTTCTATATTCTCTCACTAGTGCATCTTGCCTTCGTCAAGTTGGCGGTGCTATATGGCTCAGATCAGGAAGGCAGCAAGTCGGAGTGGCTTTAATACATCCACATATATTCCTCATGGTCTCGCTGAGTCTGGCATTTAACTTACTAGCGTGGCCACTTTTAAGCCATACAAGGGCAGAGTATTTTGCTGCAGAGGAGAATCCCTAGTGCTGATGACCTGAGGGTGGCAGCTGAAGCTCCCCACTTAGTTTCACATAATTCTGGAGTGTATTGATTTTGGCCGTTGGATTCTCTAGGTGTATCTTATAAGAGGGTGTCCAGTCTAATGTTACTCCAAGGTACTTTGGATGGGGATTATAAAGTTGTTTAAGTAGACATTGCAGCTGAAATTTTCAAAAAAAATATGATCATGTACTCAAGAAGAAATGTAATGCTTGAAATATTAAGGGAAAATAAAATAGCAATCCCCCAAATCAGCATTAACATAGCATTACCAACCTAAATGGATTATTTTACCCCTCTTTCAAACCAATGAAAGAATCCATCTATGTTAGAATTGAACACCCCTCCCTAAACAGAGGGGGAGGAATAAGACATCACCTATCTCCAGTTTACAACACAACCCTTGCAGCAGTTCCAAGAAGATTCCACAGCCAATTGCACCCTGATTCAGGTGACCCTGAAGGCACAGATAAACCTCCAGGTGGCCTCAACAGCTCTGAGAGAGAGTTCTAACAACCAGATGACTGCAAAGAAATATAATCCTGCTATTCCCCCCCCCCATCCTATTAGAATCTCTCCTTCTATCTCCCTACCATCCAATCTCAACTGCCGGTACCTATCCTTCCATTCCCCCCCCCCCACCATCACCATCAAAATTGACGAAGCTTTTTAAATGAGAAGTGAAACATTTTCTTCTTCTTCCTCAAGGAAAAGACTGTCCAGTTGCCTTTGGAAGAAAAAAAGCACCTTTGAGACAACTATGATCTGGATGACTAAGAATCTCCACAGATATGTTTCCCAGTTTATTTTTTCAGCTCAGTGGGGTTAATACCATTACATGTCTATATCTGTTTAAGTTTAAATCTTTGGAAGATATCAGCCAATTCAGTGGGCAGTGTTACATATTGCTTCTGCTGCCTAATCCTTAAAATAGTCTGAAGCTGTCCTGTAATGATTTCCAGAATGCAGAAAGCAAAATTATAGCAGCTGAATCACTATCAGAGCAGAAGACAGAAACTGAAAGGTAAATTTCCCCCAAACAAAGCAAGAACCATCAAGTGCTGCCAATCTATGCTGCTTTGGGGCAAGAAAATCAGTTTTATTATTATTTGCAGGGCTTTTTTTGTCATCGACTGCTCAGAACGGAGTTCCGGCACCTTTTTTGGATGGAACCTTGTAGGGTAGGCAAGACAGGTTGTATGACGTGTGAGTTCCGGCACCTTTTTCTTTTACAAAAAAAGCACAGTTGAACTATCAATCAATGGATGTAGTTCCTGGATCTAGCTGATGATAAAAGATTAGATTGGTACTAGAGTTCTGAGTTACTGCAAAAATGTAGTATGGAAGCTTATTTTTGCTTTTTCTAACTTTATCTATAACTGAGTTTGTCTTGGCCTTGCTTGTGGCTTCATCCCATTTGTCAGTTATGAATTAAGAAATTCAGCATTTCTGAGTGTTGAAGCTTAGGGATGAAAGATGATTGTGCCTGTAACATACAAAGCAAACACCAGGGAGGTTGACTATGCTTGTATTTGCCTTGATTCCAGGCAAATTTGAAATTCTGAAGACTGCATAGGGAAAGAAAGAAAGAAAGAAAGAAAGAAAGAAAGAAAGAAAGAAAGAAAGAAAGAAAGAAAGAAAGAAAGAAAGAAAGAAAGAAAGAAAGAAAGAAAGAAAGAAAGAAAGAAAGAAAGAAAGAAAGAAAGAAATCTCTTCAATGGAAAACAGAAAACAATTCTCAATGGAGTGTTTCCTTAAGGCTGTAGAAGTGTGATAGAGAATTGTGATGAAATAACAATATGATTGCAAATTTTAAAATATAGTTGGCTTTTCCTCATTTGCTGACAGAGGCAGTTTTATATGAGGAGGCTTCTGTGCTGTAGAAACTGCCAGTAGGAGGGGTGTTATGCTGGTAGAGTAGAACGTTTTAAATGCTTGAATATTATCTTCCATTTTATGCTTCATCACTTCATCCAGCTCTTTTCTTTCCAGACAAAGTCCGTTAAGGAGGAAAACACCACACAATGCCTTTTAATTGATTGCACTAGCCATTTGTTTGGTTGGGGGGGGAAAATCCCAAGAATCTTGGCTTACATATCCTCCTGTAAAAACAGGATGCTTCAAGCTTGATGCTTGCCAAGGAAAATTTTAAAATGTGCTTACAAGGAGCACACATAGTTCAGCAAGTGACATGACTTGGCATGAATTCTAAGCGGACATCACTGTTAACATGCTTGGTCTCCTTTTGCAGCTTTTATACTGTGTCTGCACTATCATGATTTTATCATACTTAGTACGATTTATTTCTTTATAAAGATAAACTAGATTCTTCTGTCACTTTAACTTTGAGTATTTCAATAAGTATTACTAGTGGGCAATTTATTTGAAGGGCTTAGGGATTTCCACATAAGTTTTTTTTTTGTACCATTACTCTGCACCATTCAAGAATTTTTGCAGGAGTACCCATTAATAGCAATCTTATGTTTTTCTTACCAGAGTAGAGGTATATTGACCAAAAATTAGAATGCCTGCAGTTTGCCTTTTGAATTATAGCAATTACTATCTTCCATCAGTACCCAATAAGTAACATCTCTTTTCCTTTTTACTCCTGTGCTGTTTTATCTTCAGACCTGTAAGATATAAATATTGCAATAGAACTACATGCAATAAGAATTCTAGGTACTAGGTGATTTGGTATAAGACAAGTCAAAAATTGTATTCAAAAAAATTGCATTTAGTTCCTTGCCAGGAGTAATTCAAGAACATAACTCAGCATCTCAGAGTTTGTATAAATTTTTATTTAAGCAAAAGCAGATGTGGAACACTACTTTCATGTCCAATAGTCCTGCACATTTTTTTGCCATACTTAATGGTGAGCACAAAAGTGGAGGCAAAAACGAACTTTTACAATAATGCTGGCGTCACTTCTATGGAAGAAAGTTTTGGATTTTCACAACTGCATCACTGAATCCAATTTGCCAGTGATGGGTTTTTTTCTCCCGCCTTTGTTCTGAAAGAAGAACAAAGCAGCTGCCTGCAATTAGTGCAGGTTCGCATCCCACCAGGCTCAAGGTTGACTCAGCCTTCCATCCTTCCGAGGTAGGTAAAATGAGGACCCGGACTGTTGGGGGCAATTAAGCTGACTTTGTAATAATGACGCTTGGGGGGGGTGTGAAAGCCCTAATAAGCAGACATATACATAGAATGAAGGCTACTGCTAAGCTTGTAAGCCGCCCTGAGTCTTCGGAGAAGGGTGGGATAGAAATGGAATTAAAATAAAAATAAATAAAAATAAAATAAGTACAGAAGCCAATGTTAGAAGAGAGGAATCAAACACCACAATTGCTTATCTTGATTTTTCTCTATTTTTGTAGGTGGACATTGTTTGCTTCAATTTTGTAGATGGATATTGTTCAGTCTCCCAATGCCATGGAACTATAGCAATTGTCCATAGTGTCAAAGATTGCCAGTTGCTACTTGCACCTCTTCCCATCTTCAAAATGAATATCGCCATCCACACAAATGGATTAAAAAATAGTTTTCCATTAGGTCAACTTGCTTTCCACGTATACAAAAAGAGATAAGGCATTTTATTAATCCCCAAAAGTTGAAAGTGTTATATTTTGAAATTCCAAAAATTACAGTAAATTATAAATATCTTTTAAAACATTCCATATGTAATTTTATGAAACACCTATTTGCTTGCTTACATTAGCTGATTTCATCTATTGACTGCTTCTCAATTAAAATTGAAATTAAAAGGATGATTTAAAGAGACCATAATAAAGCAACAATGAAATAAATTAAACTACACTTGAAAACTGAAGAAAATAAACTCCCCAGAAATGCAGTTTGATTTCTAGTGACCTCACAGTACATCTTTGTAGTATTGTTGACCACAGTATGCAAGCAGCTTGCCATTGCCATCTTCCAAGATAGACTTCAAGTTTCCCACTCCAGTGTACAGTACTGTACAGCTAAATGAAGAATTGAAGATAATCAGAAATGTGAGCTTGAGAGAATAAAAAGCTTTCCACCTGATGCCTATAATTAATATAACTGCTAGATACAGTAAGCTTCCACAGAATGGCACTGATTTCTCAAACAGGAACATTTTCCTAAAAGCCTACAGCATAGGAAAATTGGCTAACTGAACCCTGTATTTTAAAAAGAAGATCTAATGTAGATATTAAAAATTACAGACCAGTTAATGTTTGCTACTGCAAACAAACAAATTTGTCATATTCTAAGTATTCTTAAGTATTTTTGAGATATATACAATCTGGATTCATGTATTACAGTAAAGAATCCATCTACATTAACAAGCACCAGACATTAGACCGGTGCTTGTTAACTTGCTAGTAACTTGTCTGCCATTAGGAAAAGTGAGTAGTTTGATGAATTTTCTCATATCCTAAAATCATTTTAGTAATTAAAAGGGGAATATGAAAAGCTCCCAAAAAATCAGTCCAGACTGGAGGAATGGATGTTAGACTGGTAAATGGGGCTTAATAGAAGTAAATATAAATTGAATTTAAAAATTATAATCTCACACACACGCTAATAGAGTCTTGGCTGCCAGTAAGTGACTAGCAAAAGAATCTTGGGTTTACATGGTTTACGCACAAATATACAGTATAACTCATTCAACTGAATGAGTGCTAGGAAAAACTATGTAGAACTATTTTGTGCAAGCATCAAAAATTTAGAGAAAATATAAAGAAAATTAGCTATCACTTAACATAAATCTTAGGTGCAAATTCCAGACTACAATCAAAAGCCATCACAGTGAAATGAACACACTTTTCAGGTTTCAGACAAATGAAAGAAACTCCCCACCGCCCACTAAATTTTCGAGGGAATCTCTGTTACCACAATGTAATCAGATATTTATTAGAAACTAAAGTAAGACTTAAGCTGCCAGAATGAAAGGAAACTACTATCTGAATTAGAATGTTGAATCTGTTAAATAATAAAGACAAATTCAATTCAATGAAACAAATACTAGGCAAATACCAATATTTTAAACTGATGTCTAAAAGAAAGTAAATATATATTTAACAAAAGAATATATGATTATTGTAATTTCTGTCCTCAGCATTTCTGTCTCAAATTCAGTTTGTCCTATGTGCGTATCTATTTTTTCTAATATATGTAATTCTATATGCAAATTTGCCAAATGCATGCATTTGTACAGTTTAATATAGGCAATACATGATTTGTGAATTCTCCTTAGGTTTTGTAAAATTGCAGTTTTTAAGCATAGCAAGTTCAGAGAAGATTAACTTCAAACAACAATTTGTATGGTTTCACATAGTGGTTCAAAAGTGAAATAAAGTAATTTTGCCTTTAAATATGAATTTCCCACTTATCCCAACTTGATAGATAATGCAGAGGAGGGCATTTGAAAGTCTGCAAATAAATCCATTTCCAGTCATTAACAATCTCATTTCTGAAGAGGCAGAATCCTGAAGCCTTAGAAGAAACCAGCACAACTGCATGAAAACAAATGAGAGCAAATTGAGACTGACATGCGAATTTTGTCTGAACAAAAAGTTATAGCCAGTGAAAAAGCTTCAACTGTATGCTTACATTCCTAAATGACATTTCCCAATTTGGCTGTCATGTTCTGCTGTATTTGAAATTGCAAAATGCGTTCTTTCATGACAGCCTCATATTTCATCTATTGCAGTAATCCTGATTAAATTTTGTTCCCCAAATTGGATAACAAAATGGATACTGATGAGATCAAGTAGCTATTGCTGCCTTCTGCTCATCTAAAGTTACCAGTTTGACTAAGATCACAGCTAGGATTATCATGGCGCATGTTGTCACCATGTGATGCAATGCATATTCCACAAGTAAATGGACATACAATGCACTCTTACAGTTTGGAATGCGAGTGGGAGAGTAGGTGGTGAAATCAGACATTTGCAACTGCACGTTGATTTTTTACGATTGTAGCATTATGCTGCCACTGGAGGGCCTCTAGCACAATCATTCAGTGTGCATCTATTCCATCTCATCCTTCTTTCTTTTCTTAATGGAACTTCTCCAGAGAAAAATGTAGTAAAATTGGAGGGGGCATTTTCTGAATCCTGATCTCTGCGTAACAGAGGGCAATTATGCCATCATAGTCTCCTCTCGAAGCGCTAAACGTAGACAATCAATCTGAAGTTTAGATCAGCAGACTGGTTCTTCTCACAATTTCAAGGAGCCATAGAAACTGCCCTGTGAGTCAAGGAATCCATGGCACAGCTCTGAACTCCAGCAGCAAGAACCTTGGAAGGGAGTTGCCTTTTGTGCCCATTGCATCCAAATAGCTTTGTCGATGCCAGGGTGCATAGCGCTGCCTCACCATTGGTGGTCGTCATAGTGAGGGCTGAAACCTCAGCCTGGCACAATTGGGCCTTCCAGAGCTTCGCTCTTCTTTCCTGCAGGCAGAATGTGTAATTCAGAGGCTTGTGAAACCTCTGACGAAGGGGAGGGGTAACTTGGAGCCAGTCCATGAATTTTAACAAAAAAGCTTGTGTTCAGCAGCTTTAGCTGCTATAGCAACATGGCTGCAGATAAAGAGTGTTGGCTTTTCCACCTTGCAACTCTCTTAGAGGGCAGGCAAAGAGAAGTAATTAATGCCTATGGCCATCATGGCAAGGGAGGGTACTCCACCAGGCTGCCTCTCATCAGCTTGCTTTGGCAGCAAGAGAGATTTATGGCTGCCATGGATCTTAGGCTTGCTCTTTAAACCTGACAGCAGTTTTTAAAAAATCTTGGTTAATGCCAAGCAGGGACTATACTTTCACAGGTCTATTATAATATGTAGGGGGAGGGGAAGTCATCTGAAGCAAACTGATGTACAGTTTTAACATTCCCATCTATGATAAATGTTATTCATGTCCTTTTACCCATTTTGGGTTGTATTTTTGTAGCTTCTAATGTTTTAATAAAGATAATAGTTGTTATTTGTGTATTATTGCCTTTTAACTTTCTTGTATGCTGCCAAAAGTCATTTGTTTTGCAAGACAGGTGGCCATATAAATTTGAAAAATAAATTTAAAACATACATTTTCATCAGAAAATTCAGCCAATAGTCCCCCTTTGATATCCTCTGTACTTGACTGCTAATTGTTTTTCTTTAGGAGCCAATGCACAACAAAAACTGATGCAACCCCTAGTGTCATGGTGTCTGTGGGATGTGGTCAAAAAAACAAGCTGGTAGCCACCATGTTGTGACCAAAACACCACTTTTGTTTATGCATGTTTGCCACTAAAAGAATAGAATAGAGCTGGAAGGGACCTTGGAGGTCTTCTAGTCCAGCCCCCTGCTCAAGCAGGAGGACCTATACCATCTCAGACAAGTTTTCAAAGATTGCCTGAACGTAGGCACTGTAGGAGCCATGTGGATCTCCAGGACAGATGCTGTAACGACTTTCTGGATTCTATTAATCAGCATTGTTTAATTGATGAAACCCAGAGCAGGCCAACCTGTCAGAGCAAATAGGATGGGCAGACAGGCAGTGTCTCAAATAACAAAGCCATGCAGGGTTTTATAGGTGACAACCAGCACTTTGACTTCACCAGAAGCCAGCTGACAACTAATGCATCTCATGTATAAGGAATGGATATAGTGAGGCTTGCCCATCATTGCTGGTTCTGCGGCCTTTTACACCAGGCATAACTTCCTAATGGTCTTTAAGGGTGACCAAAGTATGGATGATTGTGAGAATGGCCTCTCAGTCCAGAATGTATACATCAGATGCACAAGATGAGTCAGTGCAAAGGCCCGCTTTTCTATAGTTGCTTCCTACTTCTCAAACAAGAGCTGTGACTCCAGGAAGATCCCCCAATTGCACACAAATCCAAAACAGGGCAGTGCAACCTCATCTTACGATGAAAGTAGAAAATCAAATACTTCAGCAATATCACTGAGTCAGCCAGAAGTCCAGATGTACTGTACTGATGATACTTGATATCAAGCCAATAAATAATGTCCTCCAAAAACTTCATCTAGATATTCAAGGGGGGGGGAATTGAGACCTGAGATGTGTCACATTCTCAGGCTTGATCTCTCTCACCTCCTATCAACACAGAATACTTTAGGCCTGTGGCCAATGTCCATCTTCCATAGGAGCCATACCTACCTCCAGAGGAGTTTGAATATGATTGCCATCATTCTCAGTCAGTATTATCACTAAAAATCTGCAATTTTTAACATTAAATTTAACATTTAAACATTCAGTTTATAATTCCACCTGATCAGAAGATTTTGTGTGTTCGTTCGTTTATACTCATGTCTCAAGGTTAAATTGCTTGCTGTTGATGTGATTGTAGTCCATAAAACAATAAATCTGTCACTGTTTAAAGTGCTACAAAAAGCTGTTGTTTTGAATGGATACTGTTGTGTGATCATTTCACCATATTCCAAATTCATGGCACAGTTAGCGAGAGATGATGTCTGCCTACATTATTTAATGATTACTTCAAAAAAAAGACATAAAAAGATCTCATATTCTTACATCCCAAGTTTAGAATTTAGTCCTCAGAAAGACTAAAAGTTTGTCAGAATTTAAACTCTTCAGTTTTGAAACTTTCACATAAGAGAGTTTTTGAATTAAGTAGTTGAACAGTGTTTTCAGGCATCTTTTTAAGTCCTCCAAACATGTTTCCATCTACTTATAGTTTTATGGTACAAAAGCCTTCTTATATCCAAACTGACTTATATGCCACATATAAGGCAGACATTTTTTCCTTTAAAGTCCTCAATATGACCAGCACTATGATAACATTAAACTTTGACAGAAAGAGATTTCATGACATTCCTTCCACTCCCTGTTCCCAGGGCTACTGTACATTGTGATTTTCGGGTGGCCTTTGACCCTTTCACATTTATAGATTCTCCCTCCATAAAAGTGTTATTACAATTATATTACTATAATTATCAATATTTTATTCATATTCTTCAGAAAAATATTGCAGATATTGTAATCATTGCCAATTAATTATGATGTCTATCACATATCATAGTTACTAAATTTTAGTAATCGCCCTATGTCTAGAGGTTACAAATAATTCCATTGGTTTGATCTTTAAATTGTATGCATTTCTTCTTGTTTCAATGAAATGTGTTGTTTTTGTGTTGTCTTTAATCATTATATAGTAATTTTGTTGACCCTAGACCTTGTGGCTACTAATGGATGTCAATCCAACCAATTCCCTCCACTCATCTTCCCAGCATTTCTGGGCAAAAAAGCTTTTTCCAGATTTAACATGGTACCACAATAGCTGCAAATTTCAACACAGATCTGCAGGTTACTAACATGCATTAATTCACATTTTTTGACAGTTGATTTTTCCTCAGCATAATTTTTCAGCCTCTCAGGATTAGGAGATTTTTGTTTTGTTTTTTTTTGTTTTTGCTATCTAGAGAGCCACCAAACAGTGCATGCAAGGAGGAGGCAGAGGTGGGAGCAAGAAGCAGAGAATTACAGGGGTGCAGTGTATGTGTGGAATATATATTAGACCCACCCAAAGAAAGGAGGACTTATGGGTGGGCACAAAGGATAATCAGCCATTGGCCAACTTGGGGATAGCTCAAGTGAATTCTGATTAGTAGGCAGTGCAACAGGCTCTCTTCATACATGAAAATGCGGTAGTATTGAAGACATTGCTTGATCACATCAGTACTAGTCATCAAAAACATTTTTTCAGACTTTTTTTCATGAAGCTTTGGGGGCTATTGAAGAGCCACTGCCTTAATGATTGCATCAGCTTTAATGCACAGACCCCCTGAAATGAATTGCAGAAAGGTGCTGTGTTTGCCCTTAGCCTCAAGTACTTCTTCTAAATCATTTCCAAAGTGTACCCTACATAGTGACCAATGTTCTTGATGCAAGGTGTAGATTCACATAAATCAGATCTACCCATAGATATAGTAATATAAATGTTGGCATGTAGTTTTGAAAAAAGATAAGAGATTACCAAGAAGTATAGGCAGTCCCTGGGTTAAGAAGGAGATTCATTCCTAAGTGTGTCTTTAATCTGAATTTGCACATAAATCAGAACTTGTACTTATAAATGGGCTGCCTGTTACTAAAAATGGTGGATGATATGCTCCTTCCTTGAGCCACCAAACCACTTAAGCTATACAATGTTTTCATGAACCACTGAAAACCACTGAAAACAGGCTGTGTATTAAAAACATGTGATTTCAGTGGTTCATGAAAACATTGCATGTCCGCCATTTTAATAATAGGCAGCCTGTTTGTAAGTACATGTTCCCCATAAGTCAGACGATCTTAACCCAGGAAATGCCTGTATTCTAATTTAAACATGCTTTGTAAACAATTGGGGAACAGAAATAGGGCTAGCTTAAAAGGCTGAGTCTCTGTCCCAGGAGCATACTTGCTTTCTATTCAGCATTGTCTTCCTCTGTATTATTCAGTGCCTAGAACAGCTACTGAGAATATTTAACCTTAAACACCTTTTATCTTGCAATTAGACAAGTGCTCCATTATCCATTCAGATATTAGCAAATGAAGCACTCTTTTAATGCAAAAGACATCACATCTGTAAGATATTCTTGCCGAAAACTCAGCTCTCCAAAAGGCTTTAAAAGTTATATTACTTTTAAAACAATAAGAACAAGTTGGTGGTGTTATAAGCAAGAATGTACTATATTAATTAATGTAAACATGACTTAAACACTATGGTTGCTCAGACCTATATATAGTACCAAATTCAAATTGATTTACCTCTAAACAATAGACCAGTGCAGAACTTTGAAGAGTCTGTGACAGAATGGAAAATCTAAAAGATGTTATGTAACTGACCAAACAAACAAACAACTTTTGGCTAATAATCTGAAGGTGGGAAAATGCTGAGAGAGGAAAAGATATGGGATATCACACCAAATGTAAAAATTGTAAAAATTGAAATGGCTAAGAACTATCAAGAAGGAGTTGAATGAAAATTGGAGAAAGGGAGAAGAGAAGAAGAATGGCAGGCAAGCAAAGATGGAATTGGGCTTTCTTGGGCTGCTAAAGAAAAGCAAATTCCAGCAGGATTCAAGACGATCAAATTGGTTTTCGTGCAACAATCCCTTGTAAAAAAAATGACACAATATGGAATAATTTCTGTACTAAACACAGATATCCAGAGAGAAAAAAGGAACTGGAGACCCCAGAAAAAAGAACCCATCAGAAGCTGCCAACTAAGGTTAACTGAGCCCTTGATTAATTCTTTGTGAAATTCATTAGCAGCAACTTATTAGTAGCTGTGCTATTGCCAGCAGAGTGATAGTTAATTTTTGAATTGTAGAATAGTTAAGTCATAGGGAATTTGTTACATTCCAACTTCCAACTTCCAAAAGAGGAGGGAGGGGAGAACTGTTTGTACATACTAGCTGAATTCTGTTTGTTCAGCTGACCTCCTTTATTTCTGTTATACAGAAAAAATCTGAGAATACAGAAAAAAATCTGAATGGTTCTGAAAGATCTTGTATATGATATTGTGTTTGGTCAATACAAGTCATGGCAGAATCACTTTGCTTAAAAGTGCCTCTTAAAAACGGCCTTGCTTGGCAACGCAGCCTGCCCTGGCTTTTAAAGAATGAAATAAAGATGCCACGTGCTCTGTGCTGAAGCCTCTTCCAGCTATTGGCATGAGAAAGAAGCTTCCAGAAGCAACATATGAAGGCACATTGTGTTCCTTGCAGCACAAAGCATTTGACTGAAGCAAAGCACAGCTGTCTCAAATAAGCCCATTACGTGACTGGACAGAGGGCCATCAGAGTTTCTCCTAGTGTTCAGGATAGGATCAAGTCCTCACCTACTAGTAAGAATGTATATTTTTTTTAACTAAGGCATCATCAAGTTCATACATTGACGTGTATAATTCCCTTTACCTGAATATGACTTGCATAATTCTCTTCCCCCTAATGATGACCTCACAAGGTCATAACCCTAACTGTATATGGTATGTTGAATCTAATCCCATCAAGAAAAGGATGACAGTTAATTCAGGGGTACATGATTAGCTTAACTCTAAACCTAATTCTATGGATATTCAAACAAAAATAAAGTGAATAATTAACAGAACCCTAGTCAGCATTGTGTTTGGGAGACAAACCCTATTTTGTGCATTGTAAAATAAATAATAACCTAATATGCTTTTAATTTTTGTGGAGTTTTTTTTAAAAAAATAATGCTTTGAATACAGGAAAATCAGTCCCCAAAATGCAGCCACACCCTGCATTTGTCCCCTTTTCCTAAAAGTTCCATTCTCAAGAGATTTTAAAATCATTCCCTCATATGCACAAAGTACTTTTTAAGCCACAACAATCCAGAGTGATTAACTTAACCTTGATCCCAACTCCAAATCAATATGGGTCCGAATAAGCCTCAAAAGAAATGAAATCTACAGATAGCTTTACTTGTTGTGAAAGGTAAACAAAAATTGCTTGAAAATTTTAATCTGAAAATACACATGTGTATGCACACCCCCAAAAATGGGTACATATATTTGCAAACAGGTACATATACATGAGAATGCAGGTAACACACAGGCTACAGGTAAAGGGGGGATTCCAGAAAAAAATATTTAAAACTCCACAAAAATTAAAAGCCTCATTAGGCCATTATTTATTTCACAATCACAGTGGGATAGGTCACTTGTTGATTGGCCAATGGCCTTAATAAAATTTCTTGTTGTTGTATGGGCTGTTTGATATGAACCAAGAAAAGCTTCTCAGACATTCCACTTCAACTCTTCCTTTAACGAATTGCCCTAAAGATCAGCTAGCCAATAAATAATGCATTTTATAGGCAAAAGATTTTTGAAATAACATTTATTTTCAGAAGTATTAAAAATCATGCCTTGCAATGCTACTTTATTGTACCATTTAAAATGTTGCACCTGTTGTGTAGTGAGTTCTTTGGAGGCAGTAAGCAAGACAAACAGGAACATTGCTTTATTGAGGCAAACAGGAACAGAACTGAATCAGAGGCTTCTGCGCGGCTACTTATACGGTTGGCCACTAGGTGGTGGCCAATAGCTTTAAAGGAACCCATTCCCGCCCCAAATCATCCAATGATCTTGGAGACAGCAAATCTGGCAAGTCAGTGACCATTACACAGACACACCACTTGAGCAACCTTAAGCAGCATTCAAACAGACACGTGAAACAGTTCAAGTAAAATCCCAATACATTACAGTACCCTTTTAAGAAGATGCTGTACCTTTCCCAAGGTTCTGTTAACAAAAATACAGTATTTGCAGAATTTTGCTTCAAGTAGCACCTTCAACTGGATCTTAGCTAGCCCAGCTGAGGTTTGTCAAGAGGTGAACTCTTTACTCTGGAAACTGTAAAAGATATGGATCAGATCAGCATTTGTCTGGCTGTTATGTGTAAAAAATCCAGCTGCAACACTTTGGCCTCCATTCTTCATAATTTAAAGCTACATCTATCTGGTTATGCCTTTGAAAACATTTCTCATCTTTTCATTAATCACACATTCCTGCTGTCTAATTGGGGTCAATAAGGAGCAGACATTACTCCTGATTTATTTTAGATACAATTGAATGCATTTACACTGCAATACATCACACATCTCTACATTGGGAGTGAGTTTCATTCTGATAGAACAGGCTAGCTATAGCGAAACATAAACAATGCAGACATGATTTTTTTTTTCAAGATGGATCACTGTCTATGGAATCATGGGACACCTGTTAACTCTGATATGCTGCAACAGAGAATATCTTTTTGTCACAACAGCTAAGTTCCACATACTGTTAGCTTTGAAAACAACTTTTCTACATGCTGTTCAGCTGGGCTAGAGCAAGGTTTCATATATCACACTGGATAATAATTCCTTGGGGTACTTCAAATTGAAAGATGCTACACCACAAAACTGACTTGCTATTCATATCTTTAGAGGATATATAGTGTCGCAATTGTAAACCCAGTCACTTGAAACTATAGTAAGTACCATTGAAACTAACAAAACAAAGATCTATGTAAATGACTGAAACATTTCAAGATAGTCAAGTAGCTTCAGGTTGAACTTAAATGCAGCCTGTTCCCAGAGATACTTATGTGATTACCAATAATCAAGTATCAGGTAGTCCTCGACTTATGATCACAATTGAACTTGAAATTTCTGTTGCTAAGCAGGACAGTTGTTAATGTGTTTTGCCCCATTTTATGACCTTTCTTGCCATAGATATTAAGTAAATTACTGCAGTTGTTAAGTTATGACATGGCTGTTAAGTGAATCTGACTTCCCATTGACTTTGCTTGTCAGAATGTCACAAAAGGTGATCACACTGCAACTATCATAAATATATGCCAGTTGCCAAACATCTGAATTTTAATCACATGAGCATGGGAATGCTGCAATGGTCATATAAGCTTGAAAAATGTTCATAAGTACTTTTTTTAAACTCACTAAACGAATAGTTGTAAATCAAGGATTACCTGTATCCAATGACTAGAATGTTTTTTTAAATCAACAACACTGCATGATAGCTAAGAACCATTTCAATCAAGTATCATTTAATAATAGCAACTGCTAAAAATGGCTGTATGAATCAGGCTCATTTACACACGCAGAGACAAAAGCAGCTTTTCCAACTTTATTATTGTTCATTAATAATATTGCCTGATCAAAATATTTTAGCAGTGAAGAGTCCTGGAAGTAATATATATATATACATGTAATAATAATATATATACATAATATATATATATATATACATGTAACATTTGGATGAGGACACTCCATTCACTTCACACTCAATATTTTAGCCCCATGGGCATTGCTTATTTAGTCTAAGATTAAATTGTTATGTACTAGGTTTCTCTGGAAACTCCTTAGCCAAGTTTTCCTAGTCAATCATTTACTATATCCAATTCTACAAATAGGACATGCAGTACAGTATCAGTGTGCCTTACATTTCCAGAGGATATAATAAACCCTCATGTTTGTTTGGGTTTTGTTTGGGTTTTGTTTTTCTAGGTCACAAAGCTTCAGCATCTATATCAAGAAAGCACAAATGAATTCCTATTTTAAAATAAGCTAAAGAAGTCAGTAAAGGTATATGCCTTTGCTTCGCTTGTGTAGTTTATTCTATTTTCAAGTTCCAGATTTCTTTTAACAGTCTGGCATTTTGGGCAGAAAACAGATCAATAAAGAAGATCTTACTGGGGACATTCTAACCCTAACTCAAAAGCAAGACAGGAGGTATGAGAATGGCATGCAGGCACAATCCTATAAATAAACATGCCACAAGTAAGGTGATGCGGAAAACTGAGTCAGGGCTTCAGATCAGACACACAAGCCGAGGGTCTGTTATTACTGGACTGTGACTCAGGGCAAAATCACAGCTGGAGTGAGGAAAATGTAGAAGTAGTAGAAACAGAGAACAATTCCCAACAAACTCCTAGCATTGCTGAAAATTCTGTTCTTTGGACCAATTCGAGCCCCATTCAATGGAATGGGAAAAGCTATAGGAAAAGAGAAAAAGGTGCAGGTATGCACATGGACACCCAAATACACGCATGCACAAAGGAAAAAAAGGGAGGAGTTTACATATTAAAGTAGTCTTCGACTTACAACCTCAGTTGAGCCCTAAATTTCTGTCGCTAAACGAAACACTTGTTAAGTGAATTTTTCCCCATTTTACGACCTTTCTTGCCATAGTTGTTAAGTGAATCACGCAAGTTGTTAAATTAGTAACACAGTTGTTTAGTGAATCTGGTTTTCCCATTGACTTTGCTTGTCAGAAATTTGCAAAAGGGGATCACATGACCCCGGGACCCTGCAACCATCATAATTATGAGTCCGTTGGCAAGCATCCAAATTTTGAACATGTGACCCTGGGGATGCTCTAACAGTCATAAATGTGAAAAATGGTCATAAGTCACTTTTTTCCAATGCTGTTGTAACTTTGAATGGTTACTGTTCAACTGCTGTAAGTCGAGGACTACCTGTAAATATGTCAGATTATGTATTACTATGAAGTGTGGAGCCAGTAAGGCCTGGTGTTTCTAAGAGCATTGCTTCGAGTGTGCCCACACCAGCTGCACTTGCTGTGTCTTTGCCATCGGGGAAGAGAGCCAAAGCAAGGTGCATAGGGATATCTGAAGGTCAGCTGCTCAAGGGCAGTCTTTATGTCCTCAGGTTGGCTGATCTGTTTACACCCAAGGCATGGCAGGCAGACAGACATTGAGGCTGCTTTACCTGCAGAAGACTGAAAAGAATTGCTGCTGCTCTGTATGGCTTTGGAATAGGCCATCAAACGATGGCGTGCTGGTTTTTTAGAGATGGGAGGTTTTATAAGGATGGGGGGTGGCTTAGGAAAAAACTGAGGCTTATCAATACGAGGGGGCTTGGGCACAGAGGGGGGCTTGGGCACAAGGGGGGGCTTGGGCACAGGGGGAGGCTTGGGCACAGGGGGGGGCGTGGGCACAGGGGGGGTCTTGGGCACAGGGGGGGTCTGAGGCACAGAGGGGGTCTTGGGCACAGGGGGGGTCTTGGGCACAGGGGGGGTCTTGGGCACAGGGGGGGTCTTGGGCACAGAGGGGGGCACAGAGGGGGGCTTTGGCACAGATGGCTGTTTGGGAGTGGAGAGGGTCTTTGTGGTAGTTGTGAGAATTGTTACAGGTCGCTGAGTTTTGACTAAGGATGTTTGGGTTGTGATTAAGACACCAGCAGAAGACGGATGCTCTGTGCCAGTAGTTTTTTTAGTTCCTGTTTCAGGAGAAATAGAAGAAAGAGATGGGGTTAAATCTGCAAAAGATGTAGCACTGGTTGTGGTCATCAAGGATTCATCAATCCCGTCTGTGCCTGAGTGTAAGTCAGTTACATTAAGATCCACATCTGGCTCTTCTGTCACATTGGGTTCAGATTGTGCTTCTGTGCCACTTTGGGAGCCTTCAGGTGTGTGTGCTACTGAAACTATTGTGGTGGACTGCAGATCTGAGCTTGCAGTTGAAATGGTGTCTTGATCTTCTGTAACGGGAGGTTCTGATCCTGTTTCGGTGCCAGTTTGGGGACTTTCTGGTATATGGGTTGCTGAAACTGTTATGAAGGACTGCAAATCTGGGCTTGTAGCTGATTTCAACTCAGGGGTTGTGGGTGATGCAGTGGTTTCTTCTACATCAGCAGTGGAATCTGGTTGAAAATGCATAGATTGACAGCAAGTCAGCAATAATTTACGGGGCAGGAAAATTGCACTTTGACACACATTTTTATACTGCTGGAAAGGTTTACTGTGTTATGAGTCTGTGGTGGCTACCCCAGCTTGAAGTTTTGGGATGCCTTTAAAATGCTGCACATAGACATTTGCTTTTAAATTAAATATAGATGTCATCTGGATTTTAACAGATGCCAGTGCTGTTTAGTTGGGCCCTGGAAAGCTCCATTGCAATCCATTATAAGGAATTCCGAGTCCAAACATTTATTTCATAAAAGATGAAATAAGCATTTGTGCCTCCCAGAGGCACTGCAACCATTTAGAGCATCATTTAAATGGGACTCGATTAGGATGCAACAAAAGATAATTATTTAGTTTGGCCTTCACCAACCTAGGTACCAGATTAGGAAAAGATTATTTAATTCTTATATTTTTAAACAATATCAAGAAGAGGATACCACTGGGATTTTCTATCTCAGGCAACAGATTTATTCTCTTATTTAGCACAGATTGACATAAATTACTGTGAAGGGATTAAGCATGTGTACACATATCCATTAGCATTGGTTACCTCATAGCTCATACATAATTTATTTGGCTGCTTATCTCATAAAATGATCCTAGGCAGCTCACAACAACCCATAAAAACAACATAACAATAGAGCATATCCTTTCCTACCCTCTGCATACCCACCAGAGCCTTGGTGGCATAGTACTTACAATGCTTATTGCAGGCTAATTCTACCCACAGACTGAAGTTCGATCCTGATGGGGCTCAAGGTTGACTCAACCTTCCATCTTTCTAAAGTCAGTAAAATGGGGACCCAGATTGTTGGGGGCAATGTGCTGTTGTTTGTAAACCAAACAGAGAGTCCTGTAAATCACTATAGAGCATTATATAAGTCTAAGTGCTATTGCTATTCCCAGAACATTTATCTTCTGATCCAACCTCAACCTTCTAAAGAAGGTGAAACTGATATTAACATACTACTTCACACTAGAAAAAAAACACACAGTATAATTGTAATAGAAGGTCAAGAATGAGCCTTTAGAAAATCTAACCTTTAGAGCCTTGGTGGAGCAGTGGGCTAATGCCTCCTTAAGTAACACCAGCTGCCTGCAATTAGTGCAGGTTCGAGTCCCACCAGGCTCAAGGTTGACTCAGCCTTCCATCCTTCCGAGGTAGGTAAAATGAGGACCCAGATTGTTGAGGGCAATAAGCTGACTTTGTAATAATGCTGCTTGGTGGGGGGGGGGGTGAAAGCCCTAATAAGCAGGCATATAGATAGAATGAAGGCTATTGCTAAGCACATTGATTTGTGCTTTAAATTGTAAGCCGCCCTGAGTCTTCGGAGAAGGGCGGGATATAAATGGGATTTTAAAAAAAACCTAGCCCAATTTTGGGGGGAAGAGACAATATTTCACAACCTTCTGGAAGGCTAAAGGGAAGGAGGGCAAATCTTAGAAGGAAAGCTATTCTAAAGGACAGGGTGCTATAGTGAGGTCCCATAAGATGACAATGTTTAAGGAAAAGGGCTTGGACCACACCTATGATATCTGACTGGGGATGTTATATTTGCAAACCACCATGAACTAGACATCTATCATAGTAATCAGGTGTCATCAAGAAGCCAACTCATGATTTTAATTAATTAATTAAATGCATATGGCTGTCTACTCAATTCCAGGTGACTAACAAGGTTCAAAAAACATTGCAACAAAAAGCAATCATAAAGACATAAAATACATAGCAAATCTAGAAGTAAGCACAACAAATGTATTTACATTTCCAGCAGAAATATTTGATTTGTGGTTACATGAGACAGCTTAGTCTGAAATGTTTGATCTCTTCTCTTATGTGCCCACCCAGCCTAGTGCCTAAGGGAAAATCCAGATTTTCCAAAGTTTCTTAACGGCAGGGTTGGTGTTAGCCATCTCTTTTGAGAGATGCTGTTCCACAAGGCAGGCATTGTGACCAAAAAGGAGTGCCTGTTTACTTGATAGAATCCAGAGCATGCCAATCCAATTGGATCTTGTAAAACTGGCAGTGATAATTAGAGACAGACTTTCCTTCAGATCTTCTGCCATATCCAAATCCTATATAGATAAACACCAATACCTTGTATTGTGCTAGTAATCCTACAGTGTAATCAGTGCAGCTCATGCAGTAGAAGTTTACATGGGAATATTATGGTGTACCCATAACTATTCTTGCTACTACCAGCTGTAGCTCCTGAGTTGTCTTCAAGGACCACACCATGGAGAGTGCATTGCAATAGTCCAAGTGAAAAAACTCTAAGGCATAAATGATTGTGAGTATAGTCCCCCAGTCTAAAAATGAATGCAAATAGCACACAAAATGAACTGTGCAAAGTTTCACCTAGCCACAGCTGCCAATTGCTTTTTGAACAGGAGCCAAGAGTCTAGAAGTTGGTTTGTAGGCAAGGATTCTGATAATCGGAACATTCTGGAACTGAGTGGCTCTGATATTTACAAGCACCACTCTGTGTTGCCAGGGTTGAGCGTAAGTCATCTCCATCAGCCTCAGGCATGGCGACAAAACCTTAATAGCATCTCTTGGTCAGATAGGGATTCAGAAAAATAACTAGGTATCATCAGATACTGGGCCTAACCCAATGCCTTTGGATGACCTCCCTTAGCATCTTCATGTAGATACTAAACAGACCTGGAGATAATTTTGTACTATAAAGAACTTCATCATGAAAGAAAAATAGTCATTTAAATTGTTCTTTCCCAGTATAAACCTCAGTTGGAACTCTTAAGTAATTTGTCAGCAATAAATGTCCATATTTTAATCCCCTCATTATTCAGAATAGCATAGCTATGAGAGAAGATGAAGTAATCCCCTCATTACTTTGTTCGTGATGGATTTCAATTCAATATGTCACTGTCTCCATAGAAATATGTTTGATTTGTGGTCACATGAGGCAGAAAGCTTAGTCTGAAATGTTTGATCTATTTTATACATGCACTTTATCACAGTAATCGCAGTTACTGAATTATAAAAAAGTAAATCAGCTTTCCTCTTGGGACAGTAGAAGTCAAACACATCTACTGGTCATCAGTTTTTAAAGTGGTATATTTGCAGAGTAGCTACAAGCAGCAGAATTAAATTTAAATTCAGTAGATAATCTTGGAGGAAAGAATTAATCTAGGACATAAACAAGGTGCCTTTTTTCAGACCTGCAGTCACATGGAAATATGACTTACCGCAGAGATTGTCCTTGCAGGAGTAGCCCTCTGGGCACATGGAACATGAAGCTCCCATGATATATGGCTGACGTCCCCTTATATTTCCCCTAGGAATTAAAAAGTGAACATGTCATGTAAAAGAGCAAAGCAGAGAAGCTTATTCCTCTCCTACAGAAGTTAGCAATCACTAAAAGATGGTCAACTTTGATACCCATAAGTGATTATTTAATATCAGGAATTCCATAAGGAGAAAGAGCTAAGAAAAAGATGCTATGTCATTCTGGAAAAATTTACATAAAAAGCTCATTTGCCCACATGTTTATGTAGTCTGGGCATTTACATGTTTGTAATAAAATTTTTAAGTATTTGTGTTTTTATTTGGAACTTTGGATGTTTTGATTCAGAGATATCTATGAGGGAGAGAAGTTAAATAAAGTCAAGATGGCAACCACATCTGTTTAATAAAAATCCCACCCCATTTTTACATGTACCATATTGACAACACACTTCAAAGGGGTCATGATGTCTTTTGTGTGGTCACAGTCAACATCTTTACTTTCTAACATTATCCCCTAGTATATTCCTGCTTTGAATGGTGAAAAAGAGGAATATAATTGTATTAATGTTAGTATTTACATTCCAAAAACTAATTAAATATCATCCAGTGAATCCTTTATTCCAGAATTTAGGCTGACACTGATTTAAGAACAATTATTCTTTAATTTTAAGATTGATACCAAGAATAATTGCAATTTAGGTAAGATGGACTCCTGAAGTAGGTTTACATGAAATCTCTAGGGCTCTTAACACATTCTGGAACTAGAAACATAAACACAATTAAATCCAGACAATTATTAATAGCAGATGCTGTACTGTGATCAAATGTCAGTTACACTTTAATTAGAAATGGACTGGTGCTTCTTTTGTACAAAGTAACATTATCTGATTAACAGTTGCAGTAATTATGTATATTTAATTCTATAAAATGTATTTATATTTTCTGCGGCTAATTTGCCTTGAAAGAGGGAAATATTGCTAGGGCTACTCTATTTAATGGAATGTGTGCAGTCATTTTAACTATTCACTTTCAAAATAGGTTAACACTTAGTAAGATAATTCATTTGTATATTCATTATTTATATTAGTTCATATTCAGTGGTATTATTGGGATAGGTGATCATGATTATATGATTGAAGTTCTGCCCAATTTTTTATGTGTGATAGGGTTTGCTATATCCTGCATACACCCCTCTTCATATTTCACAGGTTTCTCGCACAAGGGAGAGAAATGCCAGGAAACAACCAAACCATCCAATCTTGCAAAGTGCTGACACAACAGTTATACAACTATGTCGTGTACTCTCACATAGTAAATGAGGCGGTTTTGTGGTACACTCACAATGTTTGTGTCTACATTTCATGGGGAGCAATACTGACTTTTTCTGTGTCTCCTTCTTTCTTGTTAGCAGATCCCTTTGATTATGGAATGGCTTACCCCACTGCAAAACTGTTTGAAGCAGCTGCCAGTGCAACAGCTGAGGAATTTCAGTCAGCACAACAAAACAATATATTCTCATGGATTGGTGGAGTCTTTTAACTCTTGCGTTGCATTCAGTAGAATCATGTTTGTGCTATTGATTTAGAAGAATATGGTTCATGCACCTGGTTGTTGCAGTTACTATCAACCTTATGTTTTTCATATGTCATTGAATCTGGTTCATTAGTTTTTCATTATTTATTGGGCAGTGGGCAGTTCAGAAATGGTCTTCACTTGTGGGGGAGAGTGGAGGGGAAGTGGGAGGAGAATTCCTGAATCCATAAGAGGGACCAACATGTGTTTACTATGCAAAAGACCCAAAATTGAAGCCTGGTCTTAAGGATGCAGTACTGAATTAAATTCACCTTTAGGGTAAATCCATACTTTCTGTGGCCACTCCATCTACACTGGTCACCCAGCATTTCTTGAGTGTTCTTTTCCAGTTTAAGTCATTTTAAGCAGATGATTTGCTTTACTTCCTTCCAATCTACCGACAGCAACATATCTAATCAGTTACAATAAGGTATAGTCCATTACCTCCACCTTTCCAGTGGGCTGGTTGTTGCTCTATGCTGCCATCTTATTCTTGGTTTCCAGGTTCCCCTGAGTCAGTATCTGCTTTTTTTTTACAGTCTTTGAATGATTCAATGATTGTTCTTTCTAGAAATTCATCACTCCATTCAAACCTCACATTTCCTAGTGGGCACTTTTTCTGCCTACCCCTTATCTACAAAACTTCCCTGTTCTTTTTATTTGTTTCTTTAAGCAGAAGTATTGATTCTTCCCTGCTACAAAGTTTTCATGGACCTGTAGTGGAACTCAAGAATGAAAGAACAAGCTGTTCTTTTTTCTTTAATCTCTAAACCAGGGGTGTCAAACTCGTGACGTCACGTGACGTCGTGCGACGTATCGAAGCTTTTTCCCCATTGCCGGCAATGGGGTGGGCGCAGTTTTGTTGTGACTCATCCAGCCCGTGGGCCGGCAGTTTGACACCCCTGCTCTAAACCATCAGAACAATGATGACACAATAAGCTGGGGGAGAAAGAAACTTACGGGGGTTGATAATTGCAGACAAACAAATGCATGTCAGTATCATTTATCAGTTCCAGGGTTTCACAGAATGTTGTCCCACAGCCAACACGCTCACTGGTGGCCCAAACTACCTATAGAAGAAAGCAATAGCCCATTTATTCCTTATATCAGACCAAAAAGATATCTATGGGTGATGTCTGCCTAACCTTTATTTAGCTAATGAAACCATCCATCCACATGTTTATTTCAGAATCTTTCAGGTAGGTTTACAAATTGTGCATTCATTTCATACACATTGCCCAATATTTTTACTTAGATTTTCTAAAGGCTCATTCTTGACCTTCTATTACAATTACACTGTGTTTTTTTTCTAGTGTGAAGTAGTATGTTAATATCAGTTTCACCTTCTTTAGAAGCATAGACCTGACCTTGTTAGAGATGGTATTTAATCAAATATCTCTCCATGAGTGTATTGGCATGCAAGAATTCCTCTCTCTCCATCCTCAGTTCATTATTTTCATCACAAGATGTGCATGTGCCTTGAACTTAAATCCAATTTGTTTTATTACAAGGGTAGGGATACTCATTGCTCATTCACATTAGGCCAGGTTACAGATATTAAGAGTCCTAGAGAATTAGAGGATCAGAAATTTTCACGTCCTAGTTTATTATTATTTTCCTTTAAAAAATATAAATTGACATTATGCAGTGTCCTGTGTACATAAATTGTTTTTGAAAGAAGGTGTGGAAGCAACTGCATCCCTTCCATTGAGCAACAATCTCATGGTTAGATTAGGGGAGTTCTGGGTTCAACTACTCAGTCAGCCTTGAAGTATGATGGGTTTGAGTCACCTTTCTCAGCTGCCTACTGATACAACATTGTGAAGATAGACTATAGAGGAGAATGACATGAGTCTTGTGCAAGCCTTACATTCTTATGAAATATTAGCATTTTAATGAATACTTCCCAACAAATGTAAGAGCAATATAAAATGAAAATAATCTGTCATAACTGGGGATTCTAATCTGCTGGCAGGCAGGCTGATGATTTCATGGCTATCCCACAAAGGGACATGAAAATGAGCTTTCCCCAACAGCAACAACTGGTTGGAGTTATTCAGCGGAATTCAGACTATGTCATCAATTTCAGCACCACTGAAAATCAACCGGACCCTTATTCATGAATGTGTATACCATTGGTTTCAATCTTAGCTGGGAATTAACATGGAAGTCAGAATCTAAGACGATCGAAGTTAAGAAATTCCCTCAATTGCAATCACTGTCTATTCTGCACTCTACAGAATAACTTTTATCTTTCTATCACTTATGAGCTCTCTATCACTGTGGGGCCTTTTCATTTCAGTAGGTGGCACAATGATACACCATTTCCTAGGCATTGACTCTAAGCCTCCACCAAGATACAATTAGATACCTGGGTGTAATGACCACACATTTCTCCCTCTTTACATGCCATTGTGCTGTAATTATAATACTGGTACTCGATATACCAGTCTTCCATCGCTCTCTCCAGATCCAGGTATCCAGTCATGGCAAAAAGGTTCTCGCCTCGGTAGTCACGTTCCTTATTATGTTCCCAAGTGCATTTTGTTGAGTAATTTTGGGCAAAGGCTTCCAGTTCTGAATCCCAGCTCTGAAATCACAATAATCCAAAACATCATCAGCATCATCGTCTCCCAGAAGGGCAAAGTACAGCAATGAGTACCCAGAAAAATGGCCAGACACCCAATAACAATAGACAGGCTTAATGCCAGCATGAGGGACTAGAAAAATGGGGTCAAGAATCTAAATAGTTGTGCCCAATTTCAGCTGGAAATTATTTGCACTTTATATGCAGAATATCAGCCATCCAGATTAGTTCATATACTCCACATTCCAGATTGCTCAGAGACTTTTGGAAAGCTGAAGCTTCTTGAGGTTACAATCTTAATGATTTCTGGCTATTGAACCCAATGAGTGCTGTTCCCGAATTCCTCTAGCAACATTTACAAATTCCAACTAAAGGTAAGTATGTCATCAGAATGCAAGACTATTAAATTATCACTTAATTGCTTCTTTCTCCATTTTATTGCTGAAATAAGGAAGCTGAGAGGATGTAAAGAAAAGATGAGTTTTCAGACATAATATAGAAATATGTGCAATGAGAGCTATAGTACAGAAATTCCACAGGTTTTTAACTTCCTTACTTGATAAGCATATTTGTTTCTACGTCATGTCATGTAACACAGTCAGTGTCGACATCTAAATAGGTCTATATTTAATACATGACTATAACAGTCGTACAACATTTTAAAAATATTTCAGTATCTTTCCTTACGTTCTATGGTACATAATGCAAACTTACATGCATCGTATGGTACATAATGCCTTCAAGTGGGTTTACTGAAAACTTGCTGAATGAGGTAGTAATATTTTGGACTATAGCTAGAAAATATTTTTAAAGTCTCCATGGCACCTTCTTCATATGAAGTAAAGTAGCACATATCCTCCCTCCTGCCCCTCCCCCACTCAAAAAAAGGAAAGGAAAGGAAAAGTTGAAGGAAAGGGAAAAGGGATGAAGCTAACTCTTGTGCTGAACTAAGCCACTAAACCAAGCTAGGGTTTTATGCAATAAGGTTGAGGTGCATCTAAAAGTGTTCTCTCAGTGCAATAATCTTGCCCACCCATCAGAAAGGGCTTCAGTCCAAAAACTCACAGGCGGCCACCTCGTTTGACATAATATAGAGAAAGATTCTCTGGCCAGTAGCTGGTATGAATCCTTTTTTTCCCATGAAGAGGAAAGGATAGTAAACATGCAAACACTCCCTGCCGCAACATGCCTTGTTGAACAGCTGTGTTAGACTAGAGCCAATGTAAACATCTGGCATACTTGTTACTTAAAACAGCTGTCAACTGATCCCTCCAGTGTAGTGATAGACAGGCCATTCTTATCCAGCTGTGCTCCTTGGGCTACTTTAGAAGCAGTTGTCAAGCAGGAAGAACTTTTATGTATGGAGAATGTGACTGGGGAATACTATGGTACACAAGTCAAGTTAGTACTCAGTTTTGGACCATGTTCTGTTATACAGTTCCAAGTGTCTCTAACTTCTGATGCAAATTAGTCGAGCAAAGGCCTAGATCCAGTTGCAGAAGGGCTCAGAAGACTTCCTGAGAGGACTCATTTGCAATGCAGAATGCGCAGCACTTTAGTCAAGAAGGGAATGAAATTTGTTTTCATTTCCAAGTACCGGTATGTAATGTAGCACTGGGGTAAGATTTGATATTGAACATAGGATTTGCATCCCTGTGATAAATGTGGCTTCTCGTACAGACCATATCATTCTGTAGAACTTGGTCACAGTTATATATATTAGGCAAGATTCAAATTGTCAAACAGATAGACATATGTTAAGTGGTGGAATCTTACCAGTTTGTACTAGATTTCTATGAACTATTTCTTGAAGGGATTGTGTCGCAGTCTTAATGAATACGGTAAGTTCAGAATGTCCAATGCTTAACCAATTTTGTAAAGGAAAGAAATCCAAAGAGAAATAACGAAAAGAAATGGAACTTATACTTCGGGGAGTCTTCTATCTCTGCAGAAGCCTACTGTTGACTTGTCATTTTCACAATTTCCCTCTGGCCTAAACACAGGACTAGCATATTTGTGCTATATAAATCCAAGTCGCCAGTAAATGGCAACAAGCAACTGAAAAATCCAACTCTTTTAATAATATTTAATAGAAGAATGAAAAGGAAAGGAAGGTAAGGGTATAGTACAATAATAAGGAAATGCAGCTATTTCTATGCAATACGGGACAATAAGCTACATCTTTATATAAAATACAACTCCCCTTTTAAATTACTCCAACATAGAGCACCTATGATGTATGGCCTGCTTTCCTTTCCATCAATGTAGAGCCAATTCAAAGTATGAATGTGAGCCAATTCTAGAATTAGAGAGAGCTGAATACTGCAGTTCTATCCAACCCCACCACGAAAAGACTGTCCCTGCTGCTCTAGAACAGTCTTTTTCAGTATGGATCCCTCCACTGCTCCCATGAATCCTGCCAGTGAGCAAGAACAAGAGATACTATAAGAAAACCTGCAGGGACCCAAACTGGGCAAAACAGATGTACAGTAGAAAGCTTTTCTTATTTCAAATTATCCTGTTTTTATATGGCAAATGAACACAGACAATGTGTTTACTCATCAAGTCGTAGGCAGGGCTGAGAGAGAAAAAAGACATGATACCAGAGTCAAAAAGTTGGTTTTGGGGTGGATGTTTAAGAGAGAGAAAAGCTTCTCTAGTACAGTATAAAACCAGTAGTCCTCAAGCTTATTCTGGCTTTAATAAGAAAGGAAAGTAACTCGTTAAAATAAGCATTTATCAAAGCGCTTTGGATCACATTTAGAACCACATTTAGAATTTCAAACATTTCAGATTGGAATCAGTAGCAAGTGAGACCATTTCTTCAAGACTTTGTCTTTAAAGTAAACCACATTTTTACCCCCATTTTATTCATCTTATTGAAGTTGCAAATTCCTGGAGAAAAAGGAATGTTCACAATTCTGCATTGTTAAAACCTCTATAGAAAGAAACCCAGTACTATAATATACATCAGAACAAGATGACAGAATCTTGACAACTTCAGACAGCTCTCAAGTAATGTCATTTTTAAATATTTAACTATTTCTGCTTACACAGACTATACACAAATACACACACATATACAGTGCTTTTTTGTGTATGTATGTATGTATATATATATATATATATATATATATATATATATATATATATATATATATATATATATATATATATATATATATATATATATATATATATATATATATATATATATATATAAAAGGTGCTGGAACTCACACACATCATACAAGCTGCCTTGCCAGCCCTACAAGTTTCCATCCAAAAAAGGTGCTGGAACTCCGTTCTGGGCGTTCTGTGACAAAGCCCTGTACATACACATGTATCCATGGTCATGCATCTTTTTCTGCCACAAATAAAGAATTGACTCACAGCAGATGAACACTTCAAGCTTAGTCTGCTCCTACACATAAGCTAGGGTACGTATGAGGATGGTATCAAAAAAGCCCAAAATGGCAATCATAATCATACAATTAAAGCCCTGGCCCTTTCTTACATGCAACACACATGCAACACATAGAGAAAAGTGCCAGTAATTGCTATTTTTAATTTTTTTTTACCTCATTCCCTATAGAAACCACTATTGTAGGCCTTGAGATGAGATAATGGAATGACAGGACAGCAGAGCTGGAAGGGACCTTGGGGGTCTTCTAGCCCAACCCCCTGCTCAAGCAGGAGACCCTGTACCAGTTGTCCAATCTCTTCTTAAAAACTTCCAGTGACGGAGAACAACTTCTGAAGGCAAGCCATTCCACTTATTAATTGTTCTAAGAAATTGCTCTAAGATACAATATTATCATCTTAGATGTTTAGTTCACAGCTATCTGAGGAAGCAACAACAGTAGTAGGAAACAGAGGCACATTAACACTTATTCTGAGTAGCCACATATCCATAGCCAGTCCATCTTTTTTTCTTATTTTTGTAACGCTTACTTGGGCATATACAGTGTGCAGCAAAGTATGTGATCACACAGCATGCTAGCCTATTTAAAAATATAAAAAAGGAAAAGATTAACCTTTTTGGTAAACTGGACTCAAGACCTATCAGCCTGACCTCAAGACCTGGGAAGATTCTGGAAAAGATAATTAAACAACAAATCAGCGAACACCTAGATGCAAACAAAGTCATTACTAAAAACCAACATTTGTTTGTCAAAAAGAGATCATGCCAGACAAATCTTATTGCATTCTTTGACCAAATGACAAAATTAGTGGACCAGAGGAATTTATTTATTTTTTAATTTTTTTATTCCATTTATATCCCGCCCTTCTCCGAACACTCAGGGCGGCTTACAAGCTTAGCAGTAGCCTTCATTCTATGTATATGCCTGCTTATTAGGGCTTTCACACACACCCCAAGTGGCATTATTACAAAGTCAGCTTATTGCCCCCAACAATCTGGGTCCTCATTTTACCTACCTCGGAAGGATGGAAGGCTGAGTCAACCTTGAGCCTGGTGGGATGCGAACCTGCACTAATTGCAGGCAGCTGGTGTTACTTAAGGAGGCATTAGCCCACTGCTCCACCAAGGCTCTTGATATAATTTACTTGGACTTCAGTAAGGCATTTGATAAAGTATATCACAACCTACTACTTGATAAAATAGAAAAATGTGGGTTAGAAAGCATCACCACCAGATGGATTCGTAGCTGGCTGACCGGCTGTACTCAGCATGTGGTCCTCAATGGAACTGCATCTACATGGAGGGAAGTCTGTGGTCGGGTGCCCCAGGGCTCTGTTCTAGGCCCAGTGCTCTTCAACATCTTCATCAACTATTTGGACGAGGGGATAAATGGGGAACTCATCAAATTTGCAGATAACACCAAGCTGACAGGAATAGCCAACACTCCAGAAGATAGGCTTAAGATACAGGAGGATCTGAACAAAGTGGAACACTGGGCGCTATTTAACAAAATGAAATTCAATGGTGAAAAAAGTAAAGTTCTACATTTAGGCAAGAAAAACCAAATGTACAAGTATAGTATAGGTGGTACCTTGCTCAATAGTAGTAACTGTGAGAGGGACAATCACTTAGATATGAGCCAGCAGTGTGCTGCAGCTGCCCAAAAAGCCAACACAGTGTTAGGCTGCATTAACAGAGGGATAGAATCAAGATCATGTGAAGTACTAATACCACTTTACAATGCCTTGATAAGGCCACACTTGGAATACTGCATCCAGTTTTGGTCACCACGATGTAAAAAAGATGTTGAGACTCTACAAAGAGTGCAGAAAAGAGCAACAAATATGATTAGAGGTCTGGAGGCTAAAACGTATGAGAAACAGATGCTGGAATTGGGTATGTCTAGTTTAATGAAGAGAAGGATGAGGGGGGACATGATAGCAGTGTTCCAATATCTCAGGGGCTGCCAAAAAGAAGAGGGAGTCAAGCTATTCTCCAAAGCTCCTGAAGGCAGGACAAGAAGCAATGGATGGAAGCTAACCAAAGAGAGAAGCAACCTAGAACTAAGGAGAAATTTCCTGACAGTTAGAATAATTAATCAGTGGAACAACCTGCCTCCAGAACCTGTGAATGCTCCAACACTGGAAGTTTTTAAAAAGAGACTGGACAGCCATTTGTCTGAAATGGTATAGGGTTTCCTGCCTGATGAGGGGGTTGGACTAGATGACCTCCAAGGTCCCTTCTAACTTCATTATTGTTGTTGTTGTTATGAAAACAAATGAATCGGTCATAAACTAGGAAATGCATTGATGGTGATGTATGCTGGTAAAGCTATAAATCAGGTTTAGTTTTTCATCCGAGTCACGAAAGATCAGACTGTGCTTGAGTCAGTCCGAGATGCAAAATATCCAGTCCAAGTGTCATGGTCAAATACCACAGTTAGTTCCCAAGAGGGAGTCAATCAGAGTTGTTCAAACTAATTCAAGAGTGAGGAATACACATAACTCATAGTTATAGGTTATCACTATATCTCCTTTCTGGGGAGCCCTTAAATGCCTAAAGCTCTTATTCTCCACCCATGCTCAGTTGAAGGTAAACAACCCTAATTTATGAGATCAGACTTGCAAAGCAGCTGCCTTCATTGCTTTCCCTGAAATTGGCCAAAATCCTTCTGATACTTTCCACACTATCTCTGCCATTCCCGTGGGCTGAAAGCTTAATTTTCAGTTGCAGATCAAAATCCTCTACTGTGGTTGAGAGCTGGAGGAGCAGCACCTGTGTTTTCTCTGATGGTCCTGGCCTTGGTCTTTTGGTTTCTGAGTTAAAAGGTTGATCAACCTGTTCATCTTGAGAGGAAGAGGAGCATCCTGCCTAGACTTGATATTTGGGAGATTAGAGAGAAGAGCAAACAGTATACTGAGGAACGGACAGCAAACCCAGAAGATTGAGGAAGGAGCAGGTTGGCTAGTGTAGACTAAGCAAGACTTTTACTGGACCCAGGATGGGGGGGGCAGGAATTGGAAGATTCCCCTCCAAGGAGTGTGCAAACATTTGGGAGAGCAAAGGAAAAAATGGGAATTAATAAGGAGGGAACAATACTGAAAATGAAAAGATAGGCATTGATAAATCATCCACAGAGGTTCCAGCATGTAAGACTTGCTTTCCCAGCATGGATGAGACTGGCAAGCAGCAGGGGAACCCACCGGTCAAGGACAGCAGGTGCTGTAATGCAAACTGAGCATCGGTCTAGCCCAGTTGCCAACTTACCAATCTAGTGCAATCCAGACTGAAGTTTTTAATGCTGATTTCAGATATAGCTGAGACAAGCAGCTTAAGTCTTTGCGTGGAGTTGTCAAAAGTTCCTTCATCTTGCTTAGAGACCTAGGTGAATCCCTTTTCTTTTTTAAGACATTCATGGTTGTTGCAAAGTGGTCTGCACCACAACACTCAGAAAAGGTATCTTCATATTTCCTACCTATCAAACACATTAAACAAGTGTATGATTGTTCCATGACAATAGAAAGGCATTCCCCCTGAATGTCATCTCCCTAAATAAGCAGAAATAATATGCCCAATGGACCTCTTAAGCAAAGTTCTGATCCAGGAATTGTTTTCTGCTTTAGTGGCACCAAAGAACAGCTGCAATGGAATCTTAGTGGGGAGGAAAGGTTCAAGATATAACTGGTAGATTTAATTACGAGAATGAAGGATTGTAACTGGGACTTCTCAGAAAAAAATCCACCCTTATATTAACATTTGCAGTCTTGGGTCCCAACTAAAGACATGCAGGTAGTCATGCATGTAATGCAGTAATTGTGTTATGACCACAATTTTACAAACTTTTTGCCATAGTTGTTAAGTGCAGTTAAGTGAAATATGTGATTGTTAAGTGAATCTGGCTTCTCCCTGCTGACTTTGCTTGTCAACTGGGAATGTCGCAAAGGGCGATCACATGATTCCAGGATGCTGCAATCAACATAAATATATGCAGGTTGCCAACTGCCCAAATTTTGGTCACATAATTGTGTGGATGCTGTGACAGTCATAAATGCAAAGAACAATTGTAATTCTTTTTTTTTTTTGAGTGCCATTGTAACTTTGGTCCCTAAACAAATGGTCGTAAGTCAAGAACTATCTGTAATCAGCTAAATCATCCTTTCATAGAAATGAGAATCCAAGCAAAATGTATTATCATTTAAACAGAATTATCATGGAAGAAACCAGAAAATAAGTGAACTACCTCAAAGATTTCCAAATTCAATAAAGCCATCCTCACATCTTTAAACATATCTAATTTAATCTTTTAAATATACATTCAAATATAAATGAATGAAAACATAGCAGAAGAATTGAGGATGAAGAACAATAGTGTGACGCTGTTCTTAAATGTTCTGACTGGTTTGTTGTTTTTTATTTTAAAAATAATATTTTACAGTATCATTCCACTAGAGTTCATCCACAGAGTCACTGCCAATTCCCAAAGATGGTTGTTGAAGGTCTTTATCCAAGACCCTTTTGGCTTTCCATCAATGTCTTGTTTTGTTTCTTCTCTACCCTGCAGCACATACAGGGCTGGGGTGTGGTCAAAAAAGTCCAAAGAAGCAGCTGCAACCGAAGCCACCCATTTTTATGAGCCTTGTGCATGCAAGATGTTAAAAAAAGGTAAGGAGTTTATTTGAGCGATCATGACTACGATCTTGATTTTTTTGGCTTCCTTCCCCTCACTGAAGTCCCTGTTTCCTGACTGGGGCAACAGAATTATTATGGGCTATATGTATTCTGTTATACTCTACTGTCTATTCCAATCAACTGGATAAATAATGAGATTTTCATATCAAACAGATTAAACAATTACTGGATAATCTTGCTCCAATTCTAGCACAAAATGTGCAATGCAAGTAGTAATCAACTTACAGTCAATTCATTTAACAACCATTCCAAGTTATGGCACACTCAGAAAAGTTACTTATGACCTGTCTTCAAAGTTACAACTGCCACATCACTCTGGCAGTCATGTAATCACATTTCAAAGCACGTGGCAACTGGCTTGCATGTCGGACCAGTTGCAGCACTCCATGGTCAAATGATCGCATTTCCAGCAAAAAATGGCAAAAAGGGTCCATTAAATAAGCTGGATTCAACTTATGTCTACACAATTCATTGAATAACTGCGTGATTTGCTTAATCATGATGGTGACTTGCTTAACAAACATAGTAAAAACAACATCACATGGTGACTCAACTTATGACCGCAGTGACTTACAAACAAAATTCCAGCTCAGCTGGGGTTGTAAGTCAAGGACTAGCAGTATTTCAGACTGGCATATTGATGACTGCAAATGAAACTGTTTTAAACTCATATGAACATAGATGTAATCACTGAGATGCTGATGTAGATTCAGGCTGGGTGCGCTATCCCCATTTTGTGATTCACAGCCAAATGGCGGGCTCTAACAGCTGCATTTCTCATTCCATTAAATATGGCTTGGCAAGCATAGCTCAATGTATGTAAATATTTCCATGACAACCAGCCCTTACTGACCCAAGCAAAATAAAAAGCGTGACTTTGGACAGGAATTCATAACAGGAAAAGGCATTAACCATGGGACCCAAAGGCCAGCCCTAAAAAATAAATAACTCTGATCCAGATTGTCAAGATAATCGTCTCACAAGCACATTTAGAATTGAGGGAAGCAGCATTAGCAAAAAGTGCCGTCCCAAAACTTTGCATTGAATGCAATACAATACAGCAGTATACCTCCCATCCACAAAACCCTTGAGCAAAAAGCAGCACCCTTATAGGTCTTTCTCATGCTTTAGTGCAGAAAAGGAACAAAAGGGAGCTGGCGGCTCCTGGGGTCAACAAACTCAAGATGATGGCAGGACCACACCATCAAAGCCCCACCCCTTTTTAGGTGTGAGCAAATGTCCTTGTCTTATCACATTTAGTTCTAATAAGAGAAAAGGATTGATCCAGAGTGATAGTTTTTCTCATGTTCACAAAATATGAATATCAGATTGACACCTGGACTAATCTGGGAAAATACTGTCCTACTAATATGGCATTTGTGCCTTCACACCCTTTTTTTATGACCCATGCAAATCTGACTACACTGCTGACTTTCAACAGTGAAGTGTAAGACCTAAAATACGTTTCAGACAATTAAGAACAGTCTCAACACATTTTTCATTTCTCAGAACTTTGTTTTGGTTGGAGGGAAGGTGTCTTACCATGTAATAATTTGGATTTTATATTGCATTAATTGCCTTTACTATGATGGGCCCTCGTTTTTATTTTGTCTATTGCACTGTTCTCTGTCCTTGCCTTCATATGGTGTTTACATTATGCTGAAAAAGTTTATTTCTCTTATAATAACTCACAGATATATTATTTTAGAAAAAGCAAAGTTCCAATTTTCTCCCCAAAACAAGAGGGGAGGAAATGGAAAAAAATCCAGCACCACCTACGTTGTGATGTGATTTATCTCCCTACTGCATCTTTCCTTTCCATCACAAAGATAGTAAAATGCAGCCTTCTATCACCAAAAATCCATGGATGAACCCTTAAAGAAAATTCATATATTTTTGTCCTTTCAGGGCTAGTAAAAGGAATAAGAAGACAATGGCCCGCCCCCCCAAAAAATCTGCCACTGCCCTTTAATCTTCAGCTACATTTCTACTTGTATTTGTCATCAAAAAGAGTCAGTTCTCAAGATTCCACTACAAGTTCACTTGGACTCCTGGGAACAACCTGCCTAAAACCACACAGACTGCAAGGCAGAGATGTGGTCTGAGCCACAGCCATTAGCAAACAGCAATCATTGCCCTTTCAATTTACTCCAACCTAATTTATTACTCAAATTCCCTATACAAATCATTTCTACTTGAATTAATTTTCTGGCAAAGGGCCGATTTCTCCTCTAGCAAGCCTCCCCCTCCATATTTTTCTTACCTCACTCATACCTGCTCAAAGCTCTCTGTGGATGCAGCTCTCCACCAGCTGCTTTGGTCCTGTGCTCATGCCACTTTAATTCTAGAAAGGCTTGAGAAAATTGGGCCCAGACTGAGACATTTTCCAAAAAGCAGAGTACCACATTCTCCTATCAGATATTTTTCCTGCTGTTGTGGAGCACAGTGCTAGGCTGCATTAACAGAGGGGCAGAATCGAGATCACGTGCAGTATTAATACCACTTTACAATGCCTTGATAAGGTCACAATTGGAATACTGCATCCAGTTTTGGTCACCACGATGTAAAAAAGATGTTGAGATTCTAGAAAGAGTGCAGAGAAGAGCAACAAAGATGATTAGGGGACTGGAGGCTAAAACATATAGGGAACAGTTACTGGAATTGGGTATGTCTAGTTTAATGAAGAGAAGGGTGAGGGGTGACATGATAGCAGTGTTCCAATATCTCAGGGGCTGCCACAAAGAAGAGGGAGTCAAGCTATTCTCCAAAGCGTCTGACGGCAGGACAAGAAGCAATGAATGGAAACTAGTCAACGAGAGAAGCAACCTAGAACTAAGGAGAAACTTCCTGACAGTTAGAACAATTAACCAGTGGAACAACCTGCCTCCAGAAGCGGTGAATACTCCAACATTGGAAGTTTTTAAGAAGAGACTGGACAGCCATTTGTCTGAAATGGTATAGGGTTTCTTGCCTGAGCAGGGGGTTGGTCTAGATGACCTCTAAGATCTCTACCAACTTTATTATTATTCCAGGGAAGCAATGACCAGTCACCTTCTTTTCTGTCTTCCTAGACATATACACTTTTTACAGGTGTGCAATTTTTAAAAAAAAATGCACACACACATATACACTCACAAAGTGAAGACTGGAAAGCACGTGCAAACAGGCATAACCTATTTTAAATATCATGTCCTACTGCCCTATTGCTTTTTTGTCTCTTTCAGAGCTTCCTTTATTATAAATGCTGTAATAGCACAATGACTATAATTCTTGCAAATAAAAGGCTGGTTATTTGAAACAGCGAAGATTTTCATTTTTCTGAACTTGCTACTTTTCCCTGTGCTTTTTTTTTAAGTCATAGAGAAATGTCTAGTGATGTATCATTTCATCATTTTTTTGGGTTACTCAAAGTAGCTTTCACTTCAGCATCCATGTAATTTAAATAACTATGGACTTTTGGGGATCTAGAAGTGCATTCTTTTATCTCAGGTATAGTTTTTTTTTTCTTAAATTCTGCTGCATTTCAAACCAGCAACCTTTTTAAAATAAGAAAATATTATACAGGTAATCCCTGACTTAGAACAGTTATTTTAGTGATCATTCAAAGTTACAAGGGCACTGAAAAAAGTGACTTATGACTGTTTTTCACAGTTGTGACCTTTGCAGCATCTCCATGATCGTGGGATCAAAATTCAGATGCTTGGCCACTGGTTCACATTTATGACCACTGCTGTGCCCCAGGGTCATGTGATCACTTTTTGTGACCTTCTGACAAACAAAGTCAATGGGGAAGCCAGATTCACGTAACAACCGAGTTACTAACTTATCAACTTCAGTGATTCACTTAACAACTCTGGCAAGGAAGGTCATAAAATGGGGCAAAATTCACTTAATAGATGTCTCAGCGACAGAAATTTTGGACTCAATTACGATCATAAGTCAAGGACTACCTGTAGTCATTGTGCTATCCTTGAATTCAAAGTAAAATGCAGCTCTAAAAGTTTTGAAATAGCACAATAGGCACTGGGTCAGTGGAAGGAGCGTTTCTGTTTTATCACAGGAGCCAATTCATGCTGGAGTTAACTTGAATGAACTGAAGCATACTAACCCAAGTGGGCAGGAGCTCAAGGTGACATAACATAGAAAAGTGTATTTTGGAAGTGAATCAGGAAAATGTCTCCTGAAGTTGCTTTAGAGGTGAGTGAGGGATTAATAGAGGGTGACATCATCCCTTACTGCCCTCCAGAAACAATTGTCATCCCATTCTGGTGACAGGGAAACCTGGCCATAGTCTCAAAATACGCTGCTGGTTTTCAATCAGTGGCTACTGGAAATCTCAGCAGAACAGTTTGCCTTCGTTTACAAATATCTTTGGGACATGTCCAGCCTTTGATTTCTACCAAGCAAATCAAATCCTGAGATTATTTTTTGTTAACGCTATTTTTTTAAAAAATCTGAATCTGCATCTTGTTCCCTCCCCAACCCCGGAAAAACAGCAGGAGGGGGAGAAATGAGTCTGAACAGCAAAAGCAGTGGTGGGATTCAAATATGTCAACAACCCGTTTTCTGTGCAGATGCCGCTTCCGGAAGTCCATTCTGGGCCTGGGCAACAAAAAATTAGCTACCAGTTCTGCCGAAGTGGTGCAAACCGGCTGAATCCCACCACTGAGCAAAAGGGTAACATTTATAAGAATGCAAAAAAAAAATGTGCAGGTGTAGTGGGAAGTGGGTCAATATATTTACATTGGCATCGGTAACAATGCTATTATCCTACTTGTTACAGACAGAACCTTAATGAAGTTGGAGCTGGTTGACAGGCAGACATGGAGAAGGGGAAATAATATAATCAGTGATATCAAATTCCTGTTTGATTATTGTGTTTCCTAGAACAGTAGCAGAGCTGGGATATTAAAAAAAATCTGTTTTGTATCCCATGCAACTAATGAGTTTCACGTGCTGAAACCATATTTTCTAAAAGGAAAAAACACACATACGTAGACGACCATCACTACCACCTGTAAAAGCCCAAAAGATGTTTTCTGAATAGAACTGTAATCCAATAGCTATGGGCTCTTCATACAGAAATTGAAAACCTTTTTAGTTCTTTTATAGCCCTGGTATTATAACTTGGTATAGAACTCCTGTAACAATGGCCCACACTGGCTTCCTTACCTTAGATTCATATAGAATACTTTATGACAGCTCTAATTCATAGCAGGAAATTGATAAGAATCAGAGGATTGCTCCATTCAAAAGTTCCAGAAGTTTTCAGTGAATTACAGGTGAGCAGATTGGCTTATGAACAGAAAAACAGCAGACCTTCCTCCTCCCCACACACAAACACATTCCCCCTTGCACAAAAATAGGTCACCGTTGTTTTAAAAAGTAGTTAACTTGTAAAATACACCAGGAAACACAAGGCATGTCCAGAAAGGTCATTTAACTGGTTGCTGAATTCAAATTTCTCACCTTTCTTTTCTTCATCAACTGAACACAGGGACACCAAAGGGTTGTTTTTTTTTAAGTTCATTTTTATAACACTCAAGCAAAGTTGCCATATATTCATGATAAGAGATAGAAATCTCTGAATTCCCCAACTCCACCAAAGCCCATCACCACAAACTTACCATTTTCAGCATATTTGCAGCTGAAGGGGAAACCATGGAACGATACAGGTTGTGCTGGTCCACTATCTGCTGCTTTTCCTCATCTGTAAAGGACCAGCTCAGCTCCATCGCTGAGAGCAGCAGGAGGAGGAGGGGAAGGAGGGGAATCCGCAGGCCTGAGCTCAGCATTGTGGCACTGTCTTGTTGTAACAGCCCACGGGTCTGGCAGACAGCTTTAAATCCTTTCCCAGAGTAAGGAACACCCAAAGCCCAAGAATTGCAAGGAGGATATTTATCTTTTTACTAGAAATGCCTTTCAGAGCCATAGAGGGAACACACCCATCTCGTGTAGGATCGCTGATGGAAGATGAATGGCCCTTCAGGGACAGTCAGAGAAATCATGGCTGTTTGATCAAATGGGTAAAGGGGCAGGTTGTTTGGCAGACCAGGCTGCTCTAGCCTTGCTTGACACATTATTAGCTCTAAAATTTAGCCCACTGGAGCGAGCATGCATATTCCACACACTCCGCACATTCTTCTCCAAACAATTTAACACTAAACTGCCCACCAGCATTTCTTGACTCATTGGAGAAATCTCTTTGGACACAAGGATTTCATGTAGTGATGCAATCAGCAATACTGACTTCTTAAAGGAAAATAAAATGGGATCAAAGCCATTGTTAAACTGACTCAGCCCTGTGGTCCTTTCAGACCATTGATGATCCTTCTGATCTCAGGCTCAGGAAATGTGGCAAGGCTAACAGATAAGCCAGAGCAATCCTTTTCAAGTATGGGGATCCTAGGGAATCCAAATTACATATAGGTAGCAGTTTGCCATACATGTGGAAAAATATTAGTGAGTTTTGCATTCACAGCACCAATCCTGGTTGAACTGAAAAAGGTGGCTAGTAGTGTATATTATTCTGACATTTTCTGGAAACAGAGAACAAAAAAGATAAATTTGCTGCAATAATTCAGTAAGACACCATCCTTTAGCCCATCCTACATTGGGTAAACATGGTTAATATATTAGATTTCCAGATGATTTTTAAAAAATCTAAAATAGATAAATTGCAACTAGAACTAGATATTTTGTAACTCACATGAATCCAGACAGAGTTCATAGTTTGTTCACTCATGGCTCGTTTGTTTGATTCAGTTCTAAAGACTTCCTAATTTCCATCCTTGGACAAAGAAATTTATACTGATCCCATTTCAGGCTTTTCAATGCTGCATAAATAACAAATCCTGCTACCTAGCATTACTTGGAAGAACCACAGTATGTGTATATTTAAGTAAAGGTTGATTGATTGACTGTTCTTTCTTGCTTAAGTTAAGGACAGATAAATAAAATAATTACAGAGGAAGGAGCCCTAATTTTGAAATTAGGTTGCCATAACCAGTGCTGTCTAATTATCATTTCTAATTGCATTCTGCATATCCACCAAACAATTGGGTATAGCCAGACTCAGCTACAAATTTTTGAATCATTGAGTTGTAAATCCATAAAGTTCAGACTATTTTAAGTTTGTCAGCTTCTCATAATATGTAGTGACAATGACTTGAGTGTTATTCATAAACTGCTTGTACAATATCAGTTTGTTTTATAGACCCCTTACACATATAAAAATAAATAAACTAGCAGATGCATGATTTTAAAAAAGCAATTTGTGCTAGGAGTGATGAATAAGCTCCAAGTTTTTATTTAAGAATAAAGTCATTAACTAATTGTATTCAAGATAATTCCATTAGAAAATCATTTCGATTTGATCACAACCTAAAAAATAAAGCAGCATTATTTTAATAGATTTAATTTTTAGAACACATTCGTTTCAGGAGAAAGTCAAATCCTCATAGTATATTTGTCTTTGTCTAAAAATAGGCTTTTCTTGGTCTCCTTTGCCATCATCTATAATATAAACTCACTTGATCTATCAATATTGCAGGCAACACTTGATATAAGACTGAAGAAATTAGAATCTAGGCTAGAACCAGCTAGTTGGATAAATCAGGAACTGGGAAGTTTGTTGTAATATCTAAAATTTGGTTCATCAATAAGACTGAAATCATATATATTGAACATACTAGTCAATGTAGTGGCCACATTTTGGCCATAGGATCAAAAAGGCAGATGCAAAGGTGGATGAATTCACAGAGCTAATCTGAGGCCCAACTATGCCATTTCCTACAGCGGAAATAAAACTTAACAGGGAGTTCTTTACCATGCAAAAAAAAAGTCCATGCAATATTTACTCTTACAGCTCATACTTTGTTGACATATCTTGAATTACACAAAGATTTATACATTAAGGAATTCTAATCATTCCTCAAATTAACTGCCATGAATGTGAGAATAGCTCAAAGAAAGTCCCAGATTTCTTGAAGATTATACAACAGTAAGTTTTATGTAGCGGTTAAAGCACCTGGCCAGAAACCAGGAGACTGTGAGCTCTAGTCCCACTTTCAGGCATGAAAGCTGGTTGGATGACTTTGGGCCAATCATTCTCTCTCAGCCCAATCAACCTCACAGGGTCGTTGCTATGGGGAAAATAAGAAGGAAGTGGTATTAGGTATTTTTGCAATCTTAAGTTACTTTAATAAAAATAATAAGGGCAGGATAAAAATACATAAATATAAGTAAATAAATTTATTTTGGGTTCAGCTCTAACTCCATGAGCATATTGTAGATATGAATGGAGTAACCCCCTTTATAATTCACTCACCTCCCTCAAAACACATTTCAAACAGCCAGATGGTTAAGATGTTAATGTGTGTACTGTTAGAAATTTCTGTATTTTTCCTGCATTTGCCAATATAGTGTTTTTGCTATAATTTTGAATTGGTTTATGACTTTGATGAAGTCTGAAACACGAAGCTGCATTTTGTAATGAGAGACAGGATTGTTGTTCTTTTTCTCTTTCTGGCCTTGCTTATGTTTGTATTAAGTTCTAGTGAGCATAAAAGTCAGAACGCAGATAAGTGGCTGAGGAGACACAGAGTCTGCAGAACTGCCAATAAGAATACAGCCAGGGTCATAAAACACATTGGGAGGGGACTGAGCTGGGGACTGTGATGTAACCTCTATCTCAGTTCTCTAACCTCAACTATGCGATCCAGCAAACCAGATCAGACCCAGGGCAATACTAAGGTATTTGATGGCCACCCTGGATTATCTATCCAAACAAAAGACAGATCTGCTCTTTTGGCTTGTCCCATGCCCAGAATGGGCCACCCACCCCTTGTCAACTGCTAGAATGGAGGCCACACTCCACTGACTCCAGGCTGACCGCAAGTGGATTCTCCCCTGCTCCACTTCAAAATTGCTGTTTTTCATCTTAAACCATTTTAAACCTTGTAAGTTGATGGTTTATAGCTGCTACAATGCCCAGCACATCCCTTCCTCTTATGGGCTGGTCACTGTCCTCTGCAACAATTTTATCCTGGATTGATGATCGGTTATGTTCTCCACTAATCAGCAGCTGCTTTTTTTTTAATTAAATCTTGCAGTTGGTCCAGCAATGGCCTGTTAAATAAATAAACTTTCTTTGCCACAAGTTTTCCTGTCTGCTCTAGGAGCTCCTTGCTCCGTTAAACCCTTACATCTCCCAGTGGGCACCATTTCTGCCCAGATATGGTGAAGCATATTCCTCTTACATTCCCACCCGCCACCCACCCCCGTCAACAGTGCTGCAAAGATTCCCCTTGCCAGATTTTGTTATTTAAATGTTTTAAGTTACGGTGAAGGAAGGCACTTTGGGATGAAGCTATACAATTCCAATGAATGCTATTTTTGCATTTGTGAAACTCAACTTGACACAAAATTTCTATAGCGGAAAGAGATACAAAGGAACAATCTGTTCCTTGTTTGATCCTTGTGGCATCAGAGCAACAATGAGACAATAAAAGGGTGTGGGGGGGGGAGAAATGATCTATATTAACATCAGAGAATGTGGGAAAGCAGTGTGAAGGCAACCGTGTGTGCAAACATCTGGGAATGCAAAAAAATAAAAATAAAAATGAAGGGGAGCTAGTGAAGAAGGTACAATCCCAAAAGGAAAAGGCAGTCACACAGGGGTCAGTCAGGGAGGCTTGTCTTACCCATATGAAGAGCAAGAAGTAGAGGGGAATGGCCAGAAAGATCCTGCTGCGGCAACTCCCAGTCTGGAGGACTGAGCACGGAGCCACGCAAACTCTGAAACCCCTGTAATCTGTCAGCCTGGCCTGGGGTGGTGATAAGTGTATGGGTTCTAGCAGTGGTGAACTCTTCTCTGAATGAGGGGTTTGTTTCTTTACCATAAAAGCCCTTGGTTTGCTCCCAGCTGAAGAACCTATCAGTGGATCCCAGTATACTGGACATTTTTTATCCATTATCTAACTGACCCTTTCTGGGGAAGGTGGTTACACAGAAGCTTCAGAGGATCTTGGATGAAGTGGATTTCCCAGATCCCTTTCAGTCAGGATGGGACGGAAGCAGTATTGGTCATGCTTTTAAATAATATCTGATGAGGGTGGAATGCCATTTGTGCATCCACCTTTGCCCTACTTGACTTCTCTGTTGCTTTCAATACCATTGACCATAGTATCCTTCTGGATTGGTTCAAGGGACTGGGAAAGGGTGGCACTGTGTTGTCCTGGTTCACCTCCTTTTTTCCAGGGTCAGTTCCAGTCAGTGGTGATTGGGGAGAAGAAATCCCACCCTGGGGTGTCACAGGGTTCAAAATCTACTTGAGGCTGCTGGAATGAGCTATCATCACACTATTTATAATACTCAATTATACATCTCTGCCACTGTTGAATTAAGCAATGCCATGAACATCCTGGTGCCTGAAGGCTGTGAGAGACTGGATGGGGAGTGGCTTTGGGTTTGGGGGCCTGTCAGTTCTAGGATTATGCCATCTTGGGTTGTTCAGCTCCAGACAGCCCCAGAGTGCAATCTGAGGGTCCTTCTGGATCCAAAGAGCAAGTGGCTGTCATGGCTAAGGGAACGTTTGCATACCTTCATGTTGTGTGCCAGTTATCCCATTCCTTAATTGGGAAGTCTGTTCACAATTACTCATGCCTCAGTCATCTCCCAACTGAATTATTTTAAGGTGATCTACTCTTGAGTTTGCTACCGGACCTACTTCAATGTGCTGCCTTTGTCCTTTAAAGCCTTTTGTGGCATGGGGCCAGGTTATTTGAGAGACCCCTTTTACCAATTACATTTGTCAGTACTGAAGTGATTTGAACTGCCCACACTGGTACAATCTAACCTCACAAATTCTTACCAGTTTTGAGACTTCATCAGGATGGGTTTAAACTCTCCACCATCCTTATACCAAGTCCTTCTTTCATCCCTTACCTCAAACCTTGAAAAGCTTGTCCCAATGTCAAACTGTGATTTAATGCACTATATGTAACTTGCATGTTAAGCTGCTTTCTCTACATATGCTCCAAACTACAGATTTATATAAGTTTGATATTTTTATAGGAAAATCTGCTTTTATTAAGCACAATTCAAATTCCTAATCTTTGGTAGACAGGCTTGTTCATTCATCCAGATCAGAGGTCCCCAACCTATGGGCCCGGTGGCTGTGGCCTCTTGGCCGCCAGGCCGCCCTGAGTAGCTGGGCAGTGCACGCGTGTTGCCATTGTCGCGAGTGTTGTGCGGGCAGTGGCAGCGCCATTAGTATCCTGCAGGCAGTGGCATTGCCATGAACCTTGTGCGGGGGGGGGGCAGTGTGATCCTCGCACAAGGGTGACATCACTGCGGGCCATGGTGCGAGCCTCATGCTGGTGGTAGCATCACTGTAAGCCTCACACAGGCACCGCCATCACTGAGAGCCTTGCGTGCATGCTCGCAGTCCCATTTGAGTGGTGCGCATGCTTGCAGTCTGTTTGTATGCATGCCCACGAGTGGCCACATTCATGTTTGTGCATATGCATGTAAGGTGCCTGCCCCTCCATCTCCCACTGGGCCACCAATCCAAAAAGGTTGGAGACCCCTGATCTAGATTTATATGCTGCTCTAATCTCCAAACAATAGGACAGGAACAAAGGCAAGATTTCAACCGCATCTTTTGCCTGGCCCAGGGTGACTCTGAACAATGGGCTTTCATCAGGATATTGAGGATACCTCCACCAATGCCTTCACAGAGGCAGAATAAAAGGAAGGACCAATACAGTATATCATGATGGAGCACCCAACAAACAACTTGATATTTCTTCCCTCTCCAAATGACTGAAACTGGCTACATGTCAAACCTGACTCAACTCCATAGTTGCATCTGCTCTGCTCACAGTTCGCCAAAGAGCAAGGGAGGGGGGTGGGCAAATTCCTAAGTAAGGAGGGAGGGACATTCTGGGAAAGCAAGAGTGCCTTCTGTTGCCAGCGAGATGTTAGCCACCAAGGTCAAGTTGTGAAGTGTTTGGGCGGCACAGACACTCTTTTCCCAAAACAAAAGAACTGAACCCAACTGGTGAACTATGAACTGTAGGTGGCCCAGAGGGGCAAAAGGGGTTTTACCTATGTGGGTTTTCACAGGTAAATCCCAAAACTGACTTTGCTTCTGCTGTGCCTAGATGGATCTTTCAATAAAGCTACAATCTTGGTCAATCTGAAGAGCTGAGAGTTTCTTTTGTTGAATGTGCCAAATGGGACAGTTAACACCACGCATGAAGAAGACTCATTGCAATACTAACTAGACCAGAACTCCAAAAAGAACTCTATAGCCCAGAACAATACCATGATGGATGGTCTTGAAGGCACCCAAATCTCCGCTTAACACCAGAGGAATGGCTTCCCTTCTTTCTTGGGCCCACCACATTATCCACAAAAGAACCAATGTGGCTTCCATCCCAATATCAGACCTGAATCTGAGCTGAAATGAGTTTAGATAATCCTTACTGGCTCTGTAGTTGTCAAATTCTCTTCAAGTAGGGTGCCATCATGCCTCCTACTTGTTCTGACTTTCCAACAATGTCTTAGGACCTGAAAGTATTTGGAAAATAAACATGTTCTCACAGTACCTTTTGTTGACTCTTGCTTATTTTCTGATGTATCATTAAAGTTCTGTTTTCAGAACTTTCAACTATTTAACATTTATCATTGTGAGCAAAATAAAGGCAAAATATAAATAATAAGAATATACATACATTAGATAACTACTGACACTTCAAGGAAAATAGTCCTAGCAGCAATAATCACTTATAGCAGGGAAGGGAATCCACCTTACTCTGTATTCCCAAAGAATTTCTGGATCAGCCACATCTTAGCAGCTTTTTACGTGCACAGACCATGTCCATCAAGGCATCTAAACAAACATACGGGAAGCCCTTTATGTTCCCCTTCCTGCCAAAATCCTGAATTTTTCTTTCCTTCACTAATGTTTGTTTTGCAATTCTCCAGACTCCTATGAAAGTTTTAACATGGGGACAGTGTTAACAATCCAATCCCCTTCCAATTTCACCCTGATTTATTAAAATAGATTTTTTAAAAAAATCTCATATATTTAAATGTAGTGAAGGTATGCCATTGTACTGTGAATTAAGATTTCCATTTGCTTTCAGCAGAGTGCAGGACATTTTCATTTGTTCTTCAACCATTGCCTTGATTCAGCTATGATTTATTGAACACAGCATACCTTGGTTACATTTACCTCACATACTAACCCATAAACCCTGATTTACAAAACTGTCAATGGCTGGGTTTACCTAACTTACTAAGTCAAACTAAAAGATACTAATTCAGGCACCAAGTTGGTGTCCTGTCCATCCAACTGTATCAGTATACAGTACACTGTATCAATGCATCAACAGTGCACCAGGGAAACCAATAAGATACCTTCTAATAATCTGGACCACAATCCTCCAGGTTACTGATCATAGGAATACTTATATCATATACCTGTAACAAATTCCCCAGACGCACCTTCGTTTCACCAAGTTTCCTACTGAGCCTCCAGGATCCTGAATTAGTTTGATTTTACTGTTCTGTGTTTAGCGTATTTATATGGACTTGGATAAAGTTAACATTGTGCATGTATTGTACTGTACCAATAGGCCAGTAACAAAAAGTGGTTGGGGAAGTAGTTATTTCATTCTGAGATACCATTCACAGAATCGTTTGTAGTTACCAATTACAGAATGACAATTTTCTATCTGCAGGCCGGAAAATTTATCCTTTATAAGGCCTGAAAACAAATCTTAAAATGAATGCATAAAGAATTTGTCTCTCATTATTAAATGCTTTAACCCTGAACATACCATCTGACAGACTAGAATACACTTGTTACATCTGCAGAAAGTATATCTACGTAACAGCCACATGTGCTTTAAGTTTTGACAAAATGCAGTCTAAGATCCAAGATGGCAGACTTTCAATGAAGCTCTTATTCCTATACATTAAAAAAATATTAGGAACATATGAATGTTCTGCTGGCTCAGAGTAGTAATGCAATTGTTTCAGAATATCCTAGAAAATGACAACTCAAGCCAGATATTTTAAAAGAGTGCCAAGAACCACAACAGGCAGCTGTGGCCTCATCATGCGCATGGCAACTTTACCCAACATTATCACTTGACCCGTCTGTATAGTTTTAGATTAACATGGTCAAGTGATAAAATTATTCACTTGTCTAAAGATGAATATTCTTTGAACTCTGTTGTAAATATTATTCCATATAAAAATTGCCTGCATATATAAAAACAGATCTTACTGAAGTATCAAAATTGCAGTGTTTCTACACATGATGTAGAAGCATGAAATATAATACAGGCGTAGTTCTACACACCCTATTCATTAGAAAAATCTGAAAGTTAACCTTCCCATCTCTCTTTCAATGAGGGAATATCCCAAATATTGTCATTAGATTGCTTCCAAATAAATGAGATAGAATTTGATGCACATGTGGCTCATAGTATTCTGGTTACCAAAACAGAATGTCTCCAGAAAAGTCTGGAAAGGGTAAACAATACTAGCTTTATCTCTCCATGAAATTTTCTCATACCCCAAGTCCTACACATATTTTATCTGAAACTTGGAAAGCAGGACATTTCATATTGAACTATACTTCCAATGAAGATCAACATTTTACAAGATCAACAGAAACATACTGACAGATGTTTCTTCAGATTTGGAAGCAGGGCAGAATTTAATCCTCATTGATTAGGAAGTGAATGCACACCGATGTTTCCACGTATTTAGCCTTACCCATTTTAGTGATGCTTACAAAATATGTTAGTCCATCTTCATAACATGAATTTAATCGTGTGTACTGAAAATTCAGGTTACGATGAAGTTCACTTGTTCCATGTGGGAGAAGGTTGTACAGTATTCGTGTATGCTCAATTCATATCTCGTGATGATAATAATGCATACCTTTTATGTTTAGATTAGCATAATCACTATCACTTTGATGATTAGAAATCTTACTTGGAACTAAATGTAATAATGTACTCTCTTGCCTTGTGGCACATCAACAAAAGGATACACTATTGTTTCAAAGTTTGCATTGAATCCTCATAGTTTCTCAGGTAAAAGTTCAATGTGACTTTAAATTTATAAAGACTTATAAAATTACGGCCTCATTTTTCAGTAGTATCTGAAAACATTATATTTTATATTTTAAAATTTGCTGGGAGTCCAATACTATTAATACCTTGTACTGTATATTTCAAGAGGTGAGCAAAATAAAATAGTTCAGACATGTCAAACACAAGGCCCGAGGGCCGGATCCGGCCCACAAAGTGGTTTCATGTGGCCCGTGAAGCCATCCTGGAAACAGTGAGGGAACGGCCCCCACTGCCTTGGCCCTGGCGCAGAGACCCTCCTTCTGCCAGAGACCCTCAGATCTGTCCCACTCCTGCCCAGGCCCCCATAGGCACCCTTGATGCAAACGATGTAGAGCTGGCCACGCCCACCCAGTAGGCCATACGCACTCTGGCCACGCCCACCTGGCCCCTTGAGGGCAACCGCAATGCTGATGCGACCCTCAATGAAATTGAGTTTGACACCCCTGGCTTAGTTGATATACATTTATTTCTTCTCATTATCTCTAAGTCTTGCATAAAAATGTCAGTGATGCCAAGATGAATGGTATCTGGCTTCTATTTCCAAAACATCTTCCCCAAAGACACCCATGTTTTGGAAACCACATTTTTCCAGGAAATATTGTTCACATCCAGGGGTCCATAATAGGTGCTCTTCATTCTTTTTCTAACCTCCTCTTTATTCAAAAATCCCAGTCACACATGTTGTAGTCAAAATTAGGCAACCAAATAACCTATACATAAGTTGTGAGTGTCTGGGAGTATACTGTAAGCATATTTCTTTGGCAATTAAGTTGCTTTTTCCCCTTCTTGGCAGATGGCATATAGTTAAAACATACTTCCCCATGCCAGTTTAAATACTTCATGATACAGCGTACATACACAGAGGCTTTTGATAGAACATTATTTATTTAACAAAGGAAAAAAGCCATATGGGGCAAAGTGCATCAACAATTATATTTAATTGCAAAAGGTAAAAATTGACCTCTACTTTCAACATATAAATTTGATTTATTTACACTCTTTACAACTATTTCCCAATATTTACCAAAAGTTGCAATATATTACTATAACTGTTCATAAAACTCTGCATGTATTGCATATTTACATTCATTTATATGAAAAGTTCCATAATTTGGACTATATAGTTATTCAATATACACACACAATTAACTACTTCCCAGGCACCCCTTAGCCTTTATAATATACTGTATCGCAATGAGACACATTATCACTGTTCTGTGCATGGACAAGTAATATTAAAATACACTTTAAAATAAGAAACTTGAGTATTTCCCTTAGTCAGTAAAAGAGCAGATAATTTTGTTTCTTTAAAAAGTCATCCCTTCCAGACTTTGTCAAGCTATACATTTCCCTAATAAATGAAACAAAGAAAAACAGAGAAATATTCTGAGATATAAATGCCTTCCATTCAAAGGTAGCTGAATTGTTAGTGAAGATTTTCTTTGTAGGCAAACAGTGGCTCCAGAAAGGCCCACTATGCACCCCTAGCTTATACCATAAGCTTTGCCCAAGTTATAGATTTAAAAATTGCCATTATTTTCAAACACCCAACTCTCCTATAAATATGAATAATTACAGATAGTCCTCAACTTAAAGAGTATAATTAAGCCTGGAATTATGGATGTAAGTCATTGAGGTCGTAAATCAAAGCATGAACATGACTGGAACAAATTTTTTGACATTTTTTGTGGCACTCATTAAGCAAACACAGCAGTCGTTAAGTGAATCAATTTTCCCCAACAGGTGGCTTTTGCCAGAAACTGGAAATAAAAGCCAAAGACCAGCCAAAAAAAACCCCAACCCCATAGCAAATTGTGGTCACATGACCATGGGATGCTGCAAATGGCTGTAAAGGTAACCCAGCTGCCAAGTGCTCAACAGGCAATCATGTGACCGCAGTGTGTCTATGCATGCAGCCATTGTGACTTCAAAAATGGGTCGTACATAGCTTTGGGGGAGGGAGGAATCTGTCATAATTTCATGCTAAGAGACTAGTCAAGAGTTAGGGACCATCTGAAATTTCTTACGATTTTTATTTATTATTTATTATTATTTATTTATTTTATTAATTTAATTTATATACCGCCCTTCTCTCAAGAGACTCAGGGCGGTGAACAGGGCAATACATAAAAATTAGATACAAAAATTAAAATTAAATTATTAAAACATAATTAAACAATGCCCAAAGATAATACAAATTTAAAATTGAAGTCATTAATAAAAATCCCACCCCGTCCCATCAGGCCAGGCCAGCTTGTTTAAAGAGATAAGTTTTAAGGTCGCGCCGGAAGGAGCGGAGATCGGGCGCCATCCGGAGCTCAACCGGAAGATGGTTCCATAAATCCGGTGCACCCACAGAGAACGCTCTCCCCCTGGGGGCCACCAGTCGGCATTCTTTGACCAGCGGCACCCTGAGGAGGCCCTCTCTGTGGGAGCGTACTGGGCGGAGGGAAGTTGACGCCGGCTGCAGGTGCTCCCCAAGGTATTCTGGACCCATGCCATGGAGGGCTTTGTAGGTCATTACCAACACCTTGAACCTCACCCGGAAGACAACTGGTAACCAATGCAGCTCGCGGAGCAAAGGTGTAACACGGGAGTATCGGGAGACTCCCAATACAACACTCGCGGCTGCATTCTGTACCAGTTGGAGCCTCCGAGTGGTCTTCAAGGGTAGCCCCATGTAGAGAGCGTTGCAGTAATCAAGACGAGAGGTCACGAACGCATGAGTGACCGTGCGCAAGGCATCCCGGTCTAGATAGGGCCGCAACTGGCGCACCAGGCGAACCTGGGCGAACGCCCCCCTAGTCACAGCTACAATATGATCTTCTAAGGAGAGTTGTGAGTCTAGGAGGACTCCCAAGTTGCGAGCCCTATCTACAGGAGGTAAAGACTCACCCCCCATAATGAGGGGTGGGATATCCTGAATATCCCGAGATGCCGGTACGCACAGCCACTCCGTCTTGTCAGGGTTGAGACGAAGCCTGTTCCTCCCCATCCAGACCCGGACCGCCTCCAGGCACCGGGACATCACGTCGAGGGCATCACTGGGGTGGTTTGGGGTCGAAATGAAAAGTTGGGTATCATCAGCATACTGATGATACCCAACTCCAAAACCACGAATGATCTCACCCAGCGGTTTCATGTAGATGTTGAACAGAAGGGGCAAGAGGACCGACCCCTGAGGGACTCCACAAGCGAGAGGCCTCGCGGTCGACCTCTGCCCCCCTGCCAACACCGACTGCGAGCGTCCCAGGAGATAGGAGGAGAACCACTGAAAAACCGTGCCTCCCACTCCCAATCCCCTGAGACGCCGCAGCAAGATACCATGGTCGATGGTATCGAAAGCCGCTGAGAGGTCTAATAGGACTAGAACAGAGGAGTATCCTCTGTCCCGAGCCCTCCAGAGATCATTCACCAGCGCGACCAATGCCGTCTCCGTGCTGTACCCGGGTCTGAAGCCCGATTGGTACGGGTCTAGATAATCCGCTTCATCCAGGACCAGAGGGAGCTGATGCGCCACCACACTCTCAACAACCTTCGCAAGAAAGCGAAGGTTGGAGACCGGACGAAAGTTATTCAAAACAGCCGGGTCCAAGGCAGGCTTCTTGAGGAAAGGTCTCACCACCGCCTCTTTCAAGGCGGCGGGAAAACTACCCTCACTCAAAGAAGCAGATATAACCGCCTGGAACCAGCCTCGTGTCCCCTCCCGGGCTGCATAAACCAGCCAGGAAGGGCACGGGTCCAATAAACATGTGGTGGAGCTCAGCCTCCCCATGATCCTGTCCACTTCCTCCGGAGTCACAGGATCGAACTCCTCCCAGGTGACATTGACAAGACCGCTCGTGTCCTGATCGTCCGATACTGCCCAGTCGGAGTCCAAACCGGTCCGAATCCGAGCGATTTTGTCCGACAGATGTTAACTAAATTCCTCGGCCCGCCCCTGCAAGGGTTCCCCACTAACCTCCTGATTAAGGAGGGAGCGGGTCACCCTAAACAGGGCGGCCGGGCGATTATCTGCGGACGCGATGAGGGCAGCGAAGTAGTTAGATCTCGCTACCCTCATCGCTGCGAGATAAGACCTAATATGGGTTCTTAGTCGCAATCGGTCGGATTCAGATCGGGTGGACCTCCAAACGCTCTCTAGGCCCCGTCTCCGACGCTTCATCTCCCGGAGCTCCGCGGAGAACCATGGAGCCCATTGGGATCTGTGCCGGGTCAGGGGCCGCAAGGGTACAACTCGGTCAAGTGCCTCCGTGGCCGTCCTTTCCCAGGCTTCCACTAAGGCATCTGCCGAGCTGTGAGCTGAGGAGGCAGGTGGGGACCCCAGCGCTGCCTGAAACCTGTCAGGGTCCATTAAGCGTCTGGGGCGGAACCATCTAGTTGGCTCAACAACCCCACGGTGGGGAGTGGCAAAACGGAAGACCAGCCGCAGGAGATGATGATCGGTCCATGACAGGGGCATAACAATTGGGGAGCCCCCACCAAGATCATCTAACCACCGACCAGATAAGAAAACCAAGTCAAGGGTGTGACCTCCCTCATGAGTCGGTCCAAGAATTACCTGCGTCAGGTCCATGGCCGTCATGGAAGCCATGAACTCCCGAGCTAACTCAGATGCTCCTCCCAGGGATGGTAGATTGAAGTCTCCCAAAACCATAAGTTTGGGAAACTCAATCACCAGCCCTGAGAGGATATCGAGAAGCTCAGGCAGGGCTGCTGCTACGCGACTAGGCGAAAGGTACACGAGCAGCAAGCCCAACTGCGCCCTGGGACCAAACCTCAATAAGAGAGATTCACACCCGACTATCTGAGGAACGGTGGCCTCCTGCGGACATAAGGTCTCCCTCATAACCACAGCCACTCCCCCACCCCTACCCTGAGTCCGAGACCGGTGTAGCACCCGGAAGCCTGGTGGGCAAAGATCAACCAGGGGGATACCACCCTCTGGGCCCAACCAGGTTTCCGTGATGCAGGCCAGGTCCGCTTGCTCACCCTCGACTAAATCCCGGACGAGGGGAGCCTTATTAGCAACGGACCTGGCATTCAAGTACACCAGTCGGAGCTCAGGTGGCTGCACATCCCCGCTCCCAGAACCTTGGGTCGAAGGCAGAGGGTCGGAGCGCCTCACCGCTTGTAGGTAGCGGAGAGGCCCTCCCGGAGGCCGGTACGGCCCTCTGATCTTACACCTGCTGCCATTCCCTATCGTCGTGGGAATTGGCAATCCCACGACCCGCTCCAGAGCTCCAGAGATGACCGACCCCGGCTCCCCCTCAACGCGATCTATCCTAGGCCTGGTCTGAACAGCAGTTGGCGGATTACCCCCCCTCTCCAACCAACCACAACCCTCCCCCCTCCCTAACCCTACAAAAAATTTGGCTAAAAAAGTAATCAGGGGCCTCTTATTAAATTTATATCTTAGGCCCCTGTTACTGCCCGGCCATCTCTCAGGGTCCCAACAGTCGGACCCGTCATCAAGAGGCAAATTAAAAGGTAAGGCGGGTCGCTCCCAGGATGGGGGGGCACCCCTGAGAGCGAGTAAAACCGTGCTGGAATACCTCAAAACCATAGTAAAATTGGGTAAAACAGCAAAAACAGACCCAGATCGAATAAATAAAATGGGAGGATCTTTAAAAATGGAAGGAGAGTATCCAGACTGAAAACCCAGCTCTTCTGCCACTAGAGCTGGGTAACCCCGGGACAATCCCCGTTCTCTCACAACGGTAAGAACCGGGGAGCAGCCTGAGATATACGGCCAGGGAGAGAGATACCGCCTAGAGCTCTCACCTCTAAGACAGAACAGATGGAAACTCTTAACTCATAACCACTCTCTCACAGTGGTTATACACCCGGCGCCTTCCACAGCCCAGGGGGAAAGGAAAAAGGGAGGACAATAGGGGAAACCAATCAGCGAGATGGATTAGGGTAAAAACCCGTAAAGTCACGGAGTGGGGCTCAGGGATATGGTCCAATGAACTATAATAGTCCATGCCTCCAGATGTCCAGGCATAAAAGTCCATACTCCACCCAGCCATAGTCACCGTGCCAAGGCGGTCGCGGCGCTCCAACTCCCTCACCGCCAACCGTCTCAGACGCCAACCAGGGCCGTCTCCACCACTCCAGCTTAAAACGCTGACGCTGCTCCAAACCGTAGTTCATAATAGCAGTTGTAACTCAACCAGCATCCGGCTCCTGAGCAACTGGAAGGTTCCCCTCAAGGTCACTGGCTCCATCGAGTTGTCCCGGGCTCCGACAAACAGCTGATCGGCGCCGCGAAGCACAGTCAGCTGGTCGGCGCCAAAAAAAGCACAGCACGGGGCTCTGCCAGTTCTTCCGGGCCTGCACGGATCTCCCAAAGTCCTCCAAACAGCCGGGGCCCTCCGGAAAGCCGACAAACAGCTGATCAGCGCCGCGGAGCACAGTCAGCTGGTCGGCGCCGAAAAATGAAGCACGGGGCTCAGCCAGTTCTTCGGGCCTGCCCGGCTCTCCCGAACTTCCTCCGAGCAGCCGGGGCCCTCCGAAAAGCCAACAAACAGCTGGTCGGCGCCACGGAGCACAATCAGCTGGTCGGCGCCGAAAAGCACAGCACGGGGCTCAGCCAGGTCTTCCGGGCCTGCACGGCTCTCCCAAAGTCCTCAAAGCAGTCGGGGCTCTCCAAAAAAGCCGACAAACAGCTGGTCGGCGCCGCGGGGCACAGTCAGCTGGTCGGCGCCGAGAAATACAGCACGGGGCTCAGTCAGTTCTTCCGGGCCCACACGGCTCTCCCAAACTTCCTCCGAGCAGCCGGGGCTCTCCGAAAAGCCGACAAACAGCTGGTCGGCGCCACGGAGCACAGTCAGCTGGTCGGCGCTGACAAACACAGCACGGGGCTCAGTCAGTTCTTCCGGGCCCACACGGCTCTCCCAAACTCCTCCGAACAGCCGGGGCCCTCCGACAAGCCAAACAAGCAGCACAGCAGCTCCAGGAGTAACCATCAGAAGCTTTCCTCGACCCTAATCCAGACCCCCAATACAGAGAGAATGACATTCCTGTAGGGCTCCCAGGGTCACCAAAATTGCTGGAGCTCCTCGCGGAGCTCAGCCAAGCACGTCTGCCATCTTGGGCATGCGCAATCCATTATTTTCCTGAAATTATTTACAAAATTTTACAAAGGTTGTTTGCATTCATTATACTTCAATCCTGGAGTTTAAAAGCTGAAATCTAGAAGGAAAACCGCAGTGATCTGAACACCAAGTATCCACAGATGTGAGTGGGTTTAGACAACAGGGCAAGCTTCAATGAACGCTGCTCACTATATCACTTCAGTTCCTCAATTCAATTCAGTTTGCCCCAAAGACAAATATTTCACTCGTTGCTATTTACCTAGCAAACAAAATCTGCATCTTGGCCACTGAACCTGAGAAACAAACTACCAATGCTAGCTTAGGACTGTACCTACAGGATGTAATGTAAGCTTTATAAGCACTGCAGCACCACAGAGCAGCTAAGCTGTTTCTCCAAAACAAGCAAGGAACAGATTGACCAACATATACAGTGAATATCGGACAGGAAATCTAAAGCATTTTCTGCCAAAAAAACAACAAACCCTATCAATGTCATGCAACAGGGTGGCAAAAGTGCTGAAAACATAGCAACAATGAATATATATATTCATTCATTGCCATATGCTCCGAAACAGTCTTCGCCTGCCTGGTGCCTTCCAATAGTAGTATGCATTCCAAATGAAACAACTGAGGGTCTTATCGAAGTAAATGCTCTTAATCAGCTAAAAAGCAGAGAACTTGGATCTTGGATTCCTCTTGAGCAATTACTTCTGCTTTTAATTCCTTGCAGCTTGTAGAAAAGGAGGAGAAAATGTACTGGAAGTTTGAAAACAAATGATGTAAACTCCAGAGGGAATAAGACTTGGACATACGCACAGCACCTCCTAAACCCAGACCTCGAAGCCAACTCAAAGACAAAAGTGCACATGGAAAACCAGAGTCCAAAAGTAGGATAGATACATTATTCCCTGTCCAACATGCTAACAATATCCCAGTTTGTATTTGAGAAAGAAAAAAACCAAACAAACCATCTTATGGAAATATTTGTACTTTTAAAAAGTTGTTATCCAGAGACCCTTAGACTGACATTAATTCCCTGCCCTCCAGCACATTGTTAAACAGTGAGTATCACTGACATAAATCTCTTAAATATACATATTTCACTACCAAAGCAAAAACAACTTTCCATAACTTTGTAGATTTAAGTGGTCTTTGTCATCTGAAATGCTTTGGATTTTTTTTTCTTTTAAATTATTTTTACAAAAATTAAAAATATGACCAACATGCAGTTCAAAGTGAACAGTATTCTCTGGAGAGATGGATCTATGTTTAACCTTGGTAAAAGAATGAATGAAAAAGAATTTAGAAGCCTTCTAGTTTTTTCATTAAAAATACCCACCCAGAGTACAGAGATATCAAACAAGAAATTCCACTTAGGATATTTATATACAGTGAGATTTTTCATCTATTAACCTATAGGTGCCTTCTGAGAAGCAAGTGCCACTAAACTTAATGGGGCTTCTTCTTATATAAAATGATATAGAAAATATTAATGAAAAACCAAACAACACGTTTGCCACTTCTCTAGCTATCATCGCGTACACGCACGCACGTGCAGACACACATACACAGCTTTACTAAAATACCTAGCCCAGATTACAAAGGTTTCTTTTTTCTATACAAACCTAAAGTGACATTATGTGTGAAATTTGTTTTTAAAAAAGGTGAAAACACTTAGCATGCAGTTAAGCTTCAGTGATGAAGATTGAGTTCCCACCTTCTAAATGTCATAGTCCTATCATTTATTTATTCACAAATCCTTTAAACATCTATAAGACTAATTTCATTGTCATAATTTAGTCCCTCAATACCTCAATTAGATATGCATGTTTCCAGTGAGAAACAGAAGGAAATAAACAAAATTCCTCTATTTGCATTATGCCATGAGAGAACAGGATTGTGGTTCTGACAGGCTCCTTTAACTGTTACTCTGCTGAACAATTAATAATTAACCAAAATATTTTAAAAACAAAGATATTATTCCAGTCCATTCTTTAAAACTGTTTTCTTTACAAATTAATGCAATTCTGCTTCTCCTTTTATTACATTTTAATAAAAGAATCCCCCAAAGCATATAAACTTGTACAAATATGTGCACTAGCCTCACTGCTGGCCTGGCTTCAGCCTGACACATCTGCAAATTATCTTAGCACAATAGGAATCTAAAGATTCACTCAAGGGAAACACCTCTACAATTTCAGTGCTGGAAAATAATCCCTTCTAAAGATATTAGGATAGATGAGTTCACAAGAACCATGAGGAAATGCAAAAACCTGGGAAGGCAATCAAGAATCACACACTGACAATGCTAATGAAAGAGAAAATACAATTAAAGCTTGTAGAGAATGGCAAGCATATTCACGGCACACATTAAACATTGCACACTGCAATTCTGCCCACAAATATCCACCTCGATTTAAAAAGATCTGGAGCTTTCCCAAGATCAATTCAACCATGATAACAAATTAAAATGATGAATAATTTGGAATGTCCAACTCAGACCCTCTCCAAAGGCTTAATTTTCAGAAGAGGATGCTCACCATTCTCACCAAGCCATTGCTCTAACAAATTTGGTTCTGGGGGGGGGGAATGGATTTGGCATTCTACTGACTTAGTCCAGGGGAAAGTATTCATGAAAAGAGAAGGAAAAATATATTTGCAGGATGCTTTTCTCTGTCGAGTATACAAACCCCAACCTCAGCCACACAGTTTTGGTGATGACTACATAAAGTCACGCTGTGTTCTTAGGTGGAAAGACAACATGATTTTTTTTTACTGGAAAGAATATTCTGAAGATGCGTCATCACAATACAGTGAAAGAAAAAAAAATGCAGCTGTGGACCAAATTCCTGCATTCAAACTATAACATAGGATAAGAACCTGAGCAAATGCTTTTCTCAAGAGACATTTTTAATTTCTCAGCCTACCCAATATTTCAGTAGTTTGCTCTTTTAAAGCAATGATCCAGAGACAGATTCATCAGCAGCTCTGACATTACCTCTTCCAGCATGTCTGGAAAGAAGTATTTTGAGACGACTCCTTCCTTCTACAGTGTCAAAAAGAACAATACTCACAAAGAGTATTTCACAGACCTTTCCCCCCACAAAATCCATCAGTTGGCTTTCAAGAATAATTCTACAAAAAGCTAGAGAAAAGAGGTCTTCCAGTTTCTACCAAAACATCTGAAAGGCAAGCCAGTGACCTTGAATAAAATGTTCTTTTAAAAGTGCACAGCTTTCTTCATTGCAGATCAGAAGGGAAAACTTATCTCTGGAAACTGTAGCGGTATCATTCCCATATCTTTTGTAATATTGAGGTCTTACACACTGAGTTTTCAACTGGCAGATCCATCACAAACAACAACGGGTTCAGATCCTCTGGAGTTAAAACTTGTTGTCCAATAATCTACATTTGTAAAACCTTTGGAAGAAAAACAATAACACTAGTTTATTATGATTTATTATTGTAGGCTATCGGAGGTGATGATGCCCTGAAACATCCCTTCACTCTATTTCCATGGCATGCAAGTACTTCAACAAGCTTTCTTGCCAGTATCCAGAATGAGACAACTCATCATGGCCAGTTCAGCGTGGGGACAACTCGCTGCAGGCACCTGAAGGGAGAGCTGGGCAGGTAAGCAAGTGACTGTGCAGAGTGGAGATCGCTGGCAACAGCAGGGAGCTTCCCACTAGACTAGAGGGAGAGCCAGGCGGCTGGGCAAGTGAGCGGGTGGGCAGACCACAGAGCAGTGATGGCTGGGGGCTTCCCATTTACACCCACACCCTGTTACCGCTGAGTCATGATCCAGACCATTCAGAGTTTGGGGTGTTTGGCAGCAGCAGCGGTGTTCAGGCCATTTGGTGGGAGGGTAGCCGGAAGGAGATGGAGGCCAGGCACATCCCATTTTCACACACCCCATTGCCACAGGTCCTTTGGTAGCAGTGGCAGTGGGGGATGTGAAAATGGGACATTACCCGGCCTCCAACGCATCTCCACCACTCACCCTGCCCACCACCACTAACGACCCAAACACCGCAGCCACTGCCAAAACACCCAAACTCTAAAAGGCCCGTAACTTGTGGCAGCAGCAGAGGGTGTGAAAATGGGAAGCCTCCAGCCATTGCCACTGCCATTCTGCGCTCTGCCCACCTGCTCACTTACCCTCCCAGCTCTCCCTCTGGTGAGAAGCCCCTGGCCGCTGCTCCTCTGATCTCCGCCCACCCACTCAGCTCTCCCTTCAGCTGCCTGCCAGTTCTCCCCATGGCGAATTAGCTGTGATGAGTTGTCCTGCAATGAGTTGGTACCAATGAGTTGGGGGAGGCGACTTGGTGGTGGTGAGCTGGCCGTGCGTAGTGGTCCTAAGCCCACCAATATTTTATATAACAGTAAATTATCCATATATATGTTCTGGTCTTAACAATAGGACACAGCTTAGAGATAATCACTTTGTTAAGGCTTCAGCAAGATTTCTTTGTAAGTATAAAAAATTTACTTCAGCATATGTTTTTGCAGGAACAATTTAATTAAGTGGCTTCCGTAAAACAAATCTAATAATCTCAAGAGTGCACTTCAAAATTCTACAAACACTAGTACATCCATGACATCTCTAGAGAGCATGAATTTACCCCAACTCAGCCCAAAATGGCCCAAAACCTGTGAGACCCCAACATTCTTGTATGAGATTTCGAGGATAAAAGTTCATGTAATTTTTAAAAAAGAATGGTCGTTGCCTGAAAAGATTGCCCATCCTTTGCCTACCTGACTTTTGCTATATTTCAATATAATGTTTATACATAAGCACTTCTACATTCTCTTCTTTGAACTGCAGTGATCAATCAAGTTTGGTCTGGGCCAGCCTTGTACAGCAATGAAGCAACATTATTTACTATACTGAAGCCTTCCCATAAACAACACTTTGACTTTTGGCTGCTGCAACAGACTCAACACAAACTTCCTATAATGCCAAATGCAGTTTTCTAGGGTAGAAAGCCAATTTAGAAGACCACATAGTGTATACAGAGTTCATTGTTTTTCCCAACAGATAGGGTGTGGAATATATTTCCTCTGTTACTGCATTATAAAGCTTAAAGCATTTAGCAGGGCAAAATATCATGAGCTACAAGCCATGGCTTGCTTTTTTCCAGCAGTAACAGTTACAACAGTTACAGCTAATTTGCCATTTGTAGGATAAGCTCCTATTGCTGTATCAATTCTCACCAATATCTCCAGCTTCTAGCTCTACCATCAATGTCTTGCAGTGTTCTCTGCACAAGAGAGATGGAATAACATATAAGTTGAGCCGACCACTTCCTACCACAAAAGTGTTCTGCAGTCTGTATGTCTGAAAAATAAAAAATAAGGACTGTTCATTTTATTATCTCCCAAAACCTTTCATAGTTTTACTGGGAAGAAAGAAAACATAAAATTGAATTCAGAGAAATTGAAGGCATAGATAATGGCTTCTACTGTAGAGCTCCTCTGCAACATCAACCAGAGCCAAAAAAAAGTAGATCCCCATAAACCATCTCTCAAGGATCTTGTCAACCAAGCAGATCTAAAGCTTGATGCTATCCAGTGACGTTGGCACAGCAAAATCTGCAAGATGGAAGGCACAATGTTGCAATCAGAGCACCATCTCTTTTCTATATGCATGTGGCAATACACACCAAATTTGTCATGCCATTACTTATAGGTCTGAATAGCGGCAACAAATGGTCGGCAACATTCCACCTGTCTCAAAGAGCTGGCTATTTATTGGGTTTCACTTATATTTGTTTGGTTTAACCATTTGCCTTATAAGAAAAAAGAGCAGCCCAGCATTGGAATCTCCTTCTTCCTATTGCTATAACCAACTGGACTAAAGACTTTTTCTCTCTCCTCACAGAAGACAAGATAAATAACAGTTCTGTGAGAAAGAAGAACAGAACTATCTGCCCTGAAGATGACAATGTCTTCTGCCCCTCTCTGGGAAGCCATTTCCTTCCCCATCAACCTTTTAGAATAATATTAGCACTGAGAACGTGTCTCCCTTTTCTCTCCTCATCCTTCTACCTCATATCTTTTTTTGATCATTAATCTGAGGGCATGAGACCTTCTAGTTCTGCTACTGCGTAAAGCATCATCAGTGCAAAAACCTGGGGAAAAAACCTTTTAAACATAAATACAGAATACAAATGCTTTTAAAAAATCATTCTTTTTCAGCCTAAGGCTCCTTATATGAAACTAAGCATAAAAAGAAGTGCAGAAATATTTTAACGCTAAACACACCAACCTTATCTTGAAGCCGTGGATGGTGGATTAGGAAACAGCTTTTTAGAGAAATGTCCTTTGGAAACAGCAGCGAAGAAAAGATGGGAAAAATTTCTTGCAGAATCTGAGATTTATTCTGAGGGTTTTGCCTATGGGACATTTCAGAGAATAAGAAAGAAAGCAGGTACCTCACAATGGCATTGCTACTGAGCCCTAAAGCACTTCAAAACAGTCATTGTTTGCCATCCTAAATGGCTATACCTGACTTAATGTAACTTATATGACACAAAAAACACACATAAGTCACACACAAATCAGATATCAATGTGTGGGTAGGAGCATTTGGATTAGAAAGTGGACCTTCTTTAGCTAACTTTAGATAATATATATTCTCCAAGAAAATAATATAGGCAGGGAATCAGGAGATTGGTATTATCTAAGATCAGATATAATCTTAAAGTTTCTGTCTGAGGGGGGGAAAACCCTGAGGCTTATTATAAAATTAAATGCTGAACAAGTAAAACAAAGAAAGGCGTCACCTACTCCAGCATTAACCAAAGCCACATGGGAAAGGCTTTGGGAATCCTAACTTACTCATCATTCTAGGAAAATGGAGGGCAGGGAAACATGAGAAATCCCAGTGTGGAGACTTGTCATGATTCATACTGAGATACTATGCACCCAAACTGTCCATCATAAGTTCATTAAAAATACAGCACTGGATGATAGGGAACACCGTATTTCATAAATAGGGAATGCCCAAATATGACTCAAAGCATCAGCCACAGCGGTCCCGCAATATTTATTCAAAACATCACGTTCTTCCAACCCATTGCCAGAGAACGCGTCAACTGGAAGACTCCAAAATATGAAGGGAAAAACCTGGTGTGCAAGGTAACAAGGAATTTAACATTGAACTGAACTTCCAAACAAACAACAGATTTGCAAAAGGCTCCTCAACTGTGTTCAGTGGAACTTAGGATCCTGCAAGAACTTGATGGGACTCCAGGAGAAATTAAGAGGGGGAAAAGGTCATTTGAATGCAATCTTTTATCAGTAGAGCTTTGATTTTTGATTGGGGTTCTACAACTTTTTTTAAAAAAAAATATTAAGAGTTTCCACAACCAGGAAAAAAAATGAAAATCCCAGCTTTGGGTCAATAAACTAAATAAAGGGACACTTGATAGAGTGGAAACAATAAAATAAATTCACTCAAGGGGAGATTAAAGATGTAAAAACCTAGGGTGGGGGGGGAAATAGAAATTCAGAGAAGGAAAAATCCTTTTCCATTTTCAAGGGGTTTTTTGTTGTTTTCAAAAAAATTGGGGGTGAGCGACCACGTAGGCTTACTATAGCCTCTAAAGTATGACATTTTCCAGAATAAGAGGAAACAATCATTTTGTTGAGTTTCACAGCCTACTACCGTGTTTCCCGAAAATAAGATCTACCCCCAAAATAAGACCTAGCTTGATTTGGGGGGGTTGGGCCTAATATAAGCCCTATCCCCAAAATAAGCCCTACTTAAGACCCCACCCACTCCGTCCCACCATAGGTTTTTTGGCAGGTCGGATCTCATGCCTCCCCCCCACCTTGCCTCCTCCTGTTGCTGCCGCTGCGAGGTGGCCTGGAAGTTAAGAGAGCTGGGGCCTGAGGAAGCAGAAACTGCCCCTTTTCTATCCCTGCCCTGGACTGGAGAATTCAGTGGGCAGGTGGGGGTGGGGACTGGCTGGGGCCTCAGCTATCAGCTTCTCTCTTTCACCCTCACCCCAAAGCAGCCTCTGGAGGCAGTCTTGCACTGCCCCACAGGTTTTGCCGGCTTTCTCTTCCTCTACGGAAAGGCGGGAAAGAAAGCTGGGCGTCCCGAGATGTCCCATTCTGGGAGGCAACTCAGGTTTCCCTCGGTGGTGGAGGAAGGCTTTGGAAACTGCCTTTTCATTTGTATTCATCATCAATATTGTAGTCTATCTCTTTATTTTTCAAAAAAATGATCTGTATTTACCACAAGTAGCCTCCTTGAATACCAATGGGAAGGCGCATCAACTTCCCTCCGCCCTGTGCGCTCCCACAGAGAGGGCCTCCTCAGGGTGCCACCAATCAGAGAATGTCGATTGGTGGCCCCCAGGGGGAGGTCCTTCTCTGTGGGCGCCCCGGAGCTATGGAATCGGTTACCGGTTGAGCTCCGGATGGCGCCCGACCTTCGCTCCTTCCGTCGCGACCTAAAGACATTCTTATTCGAACAAGCCGGCCTGGCCTGACGGGGGATGGGTGGGGTTTTTCTTATTGTTATCTTAATATTTGTAATTACTGTTTTTAGTCGGGCATATATTTAATCCTTTTTAACTTTTGTATTTTTGTATTTTTTATGCTTGCCCTGTTCACCGCCATTTGATTGAAATGGAGAAGTGGTCCTGTCAATATGAGTCCTTCGGGAGAAGGGCGGTATATAAATAAAATTATAAAAATTATAAAAAAAATTCTGCGCATGAGCCGTGGAAATACAGATACTCGTCCCCTCAAAGCTCACGCTTCCTCGCTCAGGGCGCACCACTGCTTTGCAACGTGCGTTCAACTTCACAGCTCAGCTAAACTCTTCAGCTGCAGAGGGGGGCGCCAGCTGGCCTGGGCCTTATGATAAAAAAATTAAAACATTCCCTGAAAATAAGCCCTTAATGGGTCTTTTGGACCAAAAATAAATATAAGACCTAAGCTTATTTTGGGGGAAGCACGGTACTGGTACCCGTGTTTCCCCCAAAATAAGACTGGGTCTTATTTTATTTTATTTTTGCCTCCAAAACAGTCACCAGGTCTTATTTTCGGGGGATGTCTTTTATACTCACCTTCAGCATTAACAGCCCTGCCGGGCTGAAGAAACAGCTTCATTCTGCAGCTGCATCCTGGCCTGCATTTTGCAGTCAGGCCTTTCCAGAAGGCATATGCAGCCGAGTACTGAGCTATAGATTCAATGGATTGAATCCATAGCTTGGTTCTTGGCTGCAGGGGCCTTCTAGAAAGCCTTGTGACTGCAAAATGCAGCCCTGGCTGCAGAAGACGCGGCAGAAGAAGTGGGCTGGCGAGGAGAGGCCTGGCTACAAGGTAAGTGGGTGTGGGGCACGTGAAGTAGCTCCACACCCCCACCCCAGCTTGATTTTTTAAGTGTGTGCCTCGCCCCAAAACTAGGGCTTATTTTCGTGGTAGGCCTTACTTTCGGGAAAACAGGGTATGTGATTCAATTCCCATTTCTTAAAAGATCAGATTATTATTATTATTATTATTATTATTATTATTATTATTATTATTATTATTATTATTATTATTATTAATTTTATTTGTATACCGCCCTTCTCCTGAAGGACTCATATTGACAGGACCACTTCTCCATTTCAATCAAGAAAGATAATTCAAAGAATAAAAAAGAAAATACCTCTTTTCTAGTGCTGCACCTCATCCCTACTCCTTGATCTTCAGGACTCCTGAAAGTTATATTCACTGATTGTCAGCTGGGGCTACTGTTGAGATCATTCTAGAGAAATAATTGAGATGGTTCTAACAGCTCAAACTCACCAGAAAACAGAAAACGGAGGTTGCTGCTTGGAAGGGCTGCTCCATAACTCAGCTGCCTCCTCTTGTATCACAAAATTTGCCAATTCGGGGTAGAGAGACTGAAAATGTTTCATTTCAGCATAAGAACGATGCTGTCCTGTCTGATGAGAAAAGGATGACATTGCTTTTATTAAAAGTCTTTTCATATGTCAGGAGATTTGCCAACATCTGCCAGGTCCCCCCCATACTATTAAGTTACCTTGATCAAGAGAGGCTGCCCTTCCAGGATTTTTTCTGATAGCTGCCTGAGGTCAACTGGAGCAACAAGAGTTTTCATGGAGCAGCAGCAAGAGCACTTAGCAGTTAGAGACATATTCTGTCTGCAGTCCAAGCCCCACCACTCTGGACATTCTTTGGAAAGAAAGAGCAGAAGAGATGTGTGAACGTCATTCAAAATTTCAATTTTAAGCAAAGAGCAACCAATTCCAAACCCTAAACCTGAAAATTCTATACCTGCTGCAGAATATCAAGTGATTAGTGAAAACATCCAAGGCTAATCCATGAAGGAAGAAATTTTAAACTCAATATGGGCCACATCAGAAATAGCACAGGTGCCATATTTCATAGTCTACTTTCCAGCAACTCTTGGAATTTGGTAACATCTGATAATGTTGGAGCCATGACTAAGAGAGATAAATACTTACATTTTTGATAACCAAATGTAAAACTGAAGGTGTAGTTTAACTACATGCAAAATACATTTAGGCATTATGGTGATTCCTAATCAATTTAATTAGAGCAATAATAATTACACCAGTACAATGAAATTACACCACTTAACAATTCTTTGGGGAAATCCTTTTGTTTGACTAAAGCAGCTTAGCTCAAGGGGCCTTGTTGTGATACTGCACAACAACCCAAGATAAACAAGGTTTTATCTTTTAATGGTCCAATGTGTTAATAACAGAATACTTAAGTAACTCATTCAGTTCAGAGCTCTTTGCATATTAGGAAAATTATTTTCTATATGGATCTGTTATCCTTTTGCAACAATATACTAATATCCAGAACGATATTTAAGAAGAGAGAAGAAAGACATTTTATTCTTTGGGGGGAAATTTCCTCTCACATATCATAACATCACAATAGCTAATTCTTTCCAGTTTATTAATCTGAATTCTTGATGTACTATTACTGGATATATGCTAAAACAATCATAATACGATTTGCTTGGAAAAGATACATTAAAACTATTTCAAAAGAATAGCTGATCATAACCTTGCATTTCTCTGAAAGATAGTGTTTTTTAAAAGAGCTTCATTATGCCTTTCTGTAAAAGATGTGTCTTTCCTATTCATCATACATAGCTTTAATAAAAGAGAGATTAGGAAAACTATTTAGCAAAGCTATGGATAGCAAGTGTCTAAAGACTTATCTTCTATGACAAATTTCAGTCTCTGCTGCAATTTCTATTATAGTCTAAGTGCATGCTAGGACCAAACAATGGAAATTCATGTTAAAAGAGACCATTAAATTGTTTCTGATCTGTTAATCTCTCAAAAGTGTTTCAAAACTTTTATTCAGTTTGTTTGGCTATAATTTAAATTACATATTTCAGTTGGATAAATTCAGAGTTATTGTTATTGGGATAATAGCCAAGTAGAATTTTAAACAGGCATTTATTTATTTTTTAAAAAATGTCTGAATTTTATTGTTCAGAGGTGGCAAACTTCACAAAAAGTGTAGTGGAAAGGGAAGGCCTTGTTAGAATTTGGACAGAGGAGGAAGGGGTAACAGAAAAATAATGGTCGGGGCAAAGAAAATGTAACTACAGAAATACACAAGGGAAATAAATTGGACCTTTATAAAACTATTCTTCTATTTTTCCAATTACACTCCAGCATTCCTTTTAGATTATCACTCTGCCCAGGCACATTCAAGGGTTATTTCAGTTTTCAGTGTAGCATGCTTTATGTATGATTAGCTTGTAGCTATTTAGAAAAGTACCAACACTGCTTCATGCTATACTTAAAATATAGCATTAAAATGTATAGTTGAAAAAATAATTATTCTTGGCTAGTGTCATGGGATGATAAAGGACCACCAATGAAGAATTTTTCCCTCATTCTATTAATCATGGCTTTGTGTAAAGATCAATCATTCTCAATTGTTGTATTAACTATGGATTTTCATTATTCTGAAATGTTGGTTCTGTAACATATACCTGCACAAATATCAGCACATACATATATTTTCCATCCAGCAATTAGAGCTGAAGATCATGGCAGGGCTTTTAGAACTGTGGCTTTTCTCTCCACCATTCTAGATTAAGTGTATGAGTCTCAAACTTTGCCTGGGTGGGGTATCTTTAGCTTCCAGATGTCTAATTTCCAATAGACTCAGTCAACTTGGCCAACAGAAGGGAAGCTAAAAGTTGCAGTTCAGCAACATCTGGAGGGTCACAGGTTCCCCACCCTTGTCTAGACTTTGAGGGACAAGAAGTGAGAGAAGCACATTCTGCATAGATAAAGACAGCCTTCCCTCCCCCTTTTCCAGTCTAGACATTACTGACTTTAACATCACTCTAGTGTTTTGAGTATTTAGCATCCCTCTTTGTGATTAAGGTACAATTTTGATTTGTCATCATAGCATTTTTCATCTTGTACAACACCTGTAATTACCAAAGCATCTTCCTTCCTTATCCTCTCTGTTATAGCTGATCTTGTTTATGTACACTACAAAGGATGGATAACAAACCTGCTTGATCCTTCAGAGAACCATCTAGATTAAAAATACAAATCTGATAAAATAACAATAACAATAGTGCTTAGACTTATATACCACTTCGTAGAGTTTTACAGTCCTAAGTGGTTTACAGAGTCAGCACATTGCCCCCCAAAATCTGGGTCTTCATTTTACCAACCTCAGAAGGATGGAAGGCAGAGTCAACCTTAAGCTGGTCAGAATCGAACTCCTGGCAGCCAGCAGAATTAGTTTGCAATACTGCATTCTAACCACTGCGCCAGCATGGCTGTTTAAGTACCCTCTAGACTATAGCAAAGTTCCCCAACCTTCCCGGACCAGTGGGGAGGGAGAGGGGATGGTTCCGCACAAATGGTGGGCACATGCACCCACCGCTTTCACTAATGGATATGCACGCATGAGCCCGTCACTTCTGTGGCCCAGTTCCCAAGGGCTCAAGGCCTGGTAGTGGGCCGCAGCCCAGGGGTTGGGGACCTTTGTTCTAGAATATTTAAAAATTAAATACTCTATTAATCCTCTAATCCTCTATTCTATATTACCTTGACTGTATTTCTACAAAGCATACAGTTCATTTTTATATACTCCTGAAGTTTACCAAAGTAAAATTTATACCTAACTGCTTACCGTCATACCCAAACTTCACCCTCAATTTCCAGAACATTATTGGTTTTCTCCACGATATTTCAATGCTAGTAAATCTTGTTTTATTTCAATTTTCCATTTGACACAAATAATTAAAAATTTTCTACTCCCCTGTATTACTTTCTAGCTAATCCTGTTGATTGGAGACTGGAGTAGCGGTAGGGACTGTGCTAACAGGGATTTAAGTTTTTTAATTAATTTTGCTTGAAACATGTTTATGTGTGACCACAGGACTCTCACTGAACAAGGCAGAAAGGTAGGGTATACATATAGTGATTAATTAAATAACATTTCATATAATTATATCTGAAGCAAAATGGGAAAAATGAAAAGTTTGTGAGAGCAGTTCACTAAGGATAAAAGAGCAGAAAAATGTGTTCCAAGAGACCGTGTGCTGCAGCATGAAGTGTAATAAGCTCATATGCCTATGGCTGATTAGGTGACAGCTTCCTGCTGAAGAATCTGAGAGTATAAGAGGTATGTAAGGCACTTAGATTCCAGGATGTGAAGGAACAGAGAGAGTTAATAGGAATCTAAAAATACATATGAATTTTTGAGATTTTTTTAAATAACTGCTGAATGGCAATGTTTCAAATTTATTTTTTTTTCCCCAAGCGTCCAGTGTCAACTTGGTACATTAACAACAAGCAAATATTCTAAATTCTTAACATGAAATTAACAATATACTTAGAAAAGATTTGAGGTTTTCCAAAGTCACAATTAATTTTTTATGACAACGGAAATGTATGAACAAGATAGAAATAGAAAATGGAAAACTTGCAATGTGCATTGCATAATGAACTGGAATACCATTTTAAAGATTGGATGATTAATTTTAAATATTAAATTTGTATCCTGTCATCTTATGGCGCAATTACCTAAACATATTTAAGAAAAATTGGCTTTCAATTCTGAATGTTCAAAGTGTAATATTATGAAGGACATATTGACTCCTATCTTGGGACTTTGATTTACCATACATAAAATTGCCAACATGGTACCAGGAGAATTCAGAGGTAAAAATGTAAATATGTTCTTAAATTATATAAATGCAATATATCAAAGAATGAAGAACTCGATTTTGTATGGTCTGGGACTGAAAAAACAAAAAGTTTTTTTTCTCCTGATCCTGCTATACCAGATTTGAACTGGGACTGAAGATATATGTTCATGTGTTTCTATATATGAACTGGTTTTTTAATCAACAATATGCAAAGTTTGATCAAAACTACTCCGCATGTTAAATGGTTTAATCTGCTGAAGTGAACTTTTTGTTTCATATTCATCGATTTCATTTTTTACCTTGTCATTTTACCATTTAATTTTTCTCTTCTACCCTTTTTAATTTCTATTTTGTTTTATTTTATATATGTAGTTAATGCTTCTCTTCTTTTTGTTCACATAGAAAATATCCAGTGTGTCAGACAGAAAAGAATAGATTTAAGCTACAGGATGCAACTTTCAACTGAATACTAAAATTTCTGAATATTAACAGCTTAACAATGGAACTAATTATTGTATCAAAGAAGTGATAAACTTCTAGCATGTGTTCAAGTGGGTAGTAATCAGCCATTTGTTAGGGATATTTTAATTTGGATTCCTGTACTAAGCAGGAAGTTGGATGTTGTTTTAAATAGCCCTGTCCTATTCTACAATTGTATGACTTTATTATATATTAAACATATTCGCCTTCAATGGATTTTGTTCTGACATTTCTCACATTTTACTGTATCACAATAAAAATTGTTTTCGAAACTGAGGGAAATTCAAAAATAATGTGAGACACTTGCACTTTAACAGGAACTACTGAAAGATCCCACTACTCAGGCCACTGACTGAGGTGTGTCTAAATGTGGCCGGTTTTGCCCTAGACCAGGGGGCTCCAAACTTGGCAACTTTAAGACATGTGGACTTCATAGTCCAGAATTTCCCAGCTAGCATGTCCAGAAGTCCACAAGTCTTAAAGTTGCCAAGTTTGAAGACCCCTGCCTTAGACCAGATAAAAATATTGCTCAGAATCATATATACTGGACAAACAAGCCAGAATGGTAATCCTCTACAACTCCTAGGCAAATGCTCTCATCACAGCAATAAAATTCATTCTAAACCAATATAATTCCATATGGCTTACATCTTGCTACACATTTGCTCAAGTAACCTCAACTTTAGAATTTTTCTGTAACATTAGGAATTGAGTAAGCCCAATAATTCCATGATTACACATGTTTTCCAAAGATTGGCTCATAGTTCAATAACTCAAGCAGCAGAAACTGTAATATGTATTCCACCCTGCATAGCTCCAGTAACAGTCCACACTTTTTCTTGGCATGACTAGGTGCAAATGTTATGCTGCAGAGGGCCTTTCCATGCCAAATTGTTTTCTTACTTCCAAAGAAGAAACATTTGCTGCTAGAAAATGGAACCAATATTCCCCATGCATGTTGTTGAACAAATACAGCACAAGGATACACTAAGACAGTATAAAAAGGAGAGACTCTCTAGCTAAGCTCAACTCCTGGGCAGCGAGGTCCTACCTACCAAGCTTAGCTTTCTGAGAGCAGCCAAGGTCTACTGGATGCTACAAGGATTATAAGCACAGAACCTACAGAGATTAACAAGAAAAAATTAATATAGACTGCAACAATCTGAACTGCTCAAAAAGTGCCAAAGAAATTTTGCAAACAAGCTCTATTAGCCACGCTGTGCTTTTAATTGCTGTCTTCAATTCAGTCATTGCTCTGCATTTAATATATATCAATAGATATACTTTGGTCATAAAATTTAAACATTATTATAATAAATGGAGTAATTATTCTGCCAAAAGAAATGGTGTGAAGAGTGTTCAAAAATTATCTTTCAATTAGAAAAATTAAATGATTCAGATTCATTGCAAAGTAGAACACAGTTCTTGCCTTCATTAAACATAACTAATGCAAATTTTGAGTTGCATTAGTCAACTCTTAGTGACCACAATAAATTTTCTTAATGACAATCTATCGCTAACCCAGTTATTCAGGTTTTCCAACAACATATTCATTGCCACTGTTAAGGGCAGAATGTAAACAAAAATATTAGCACAAAGAGTTGAATCTGATTCTCCTGACATTGCCCTCTCAGATGAACAGGGTGTTAAAGTCATTTAGTAGCCATAGCAGAGACTAACCTTTGTGTTATTTAATAACACAATTAAAATACATTATTAGGTTTAGTAATTTCTACAAACTCTCTTAGGCTCCATTCTTGCTCTAAACACTTAAAATTTTAGACAAAGGCTAGAAATTCAATACATAAAGCCAGACATGAGGACTTAATTAAAACCACAACATTCTTAAACCTCAGTTTCGAAAGTCACACAAGTTTAGTACTGTTAGCCTCAAATCACCTCAGTTGGTAAGAACAGCAGTCATGGTTCACTGCAAACTAGATTCAAAATGGCATATTTTTTTGTCACACAGATGTCTATAATATGCTTTTGATGCTTACAATTCTGAAGCAATGAAACGAAGGAAAACTTCCTCTTAGGCTAGCAAGCCTGCCAAAATTAGCAACCACACTCCATGAATTCATAACTAAAAAAATTCTTTCTTTTATAGTCAGAATAGTTATTTTAATCCCTAATCTGGAACAGGTAGGTCAGCAAAGGGCAACAAAGAAAAGAATACATAGGGATCTAGAAATGTAGCAAATATCTTTTCAAATCTCAACTACAAAATAAAACTTGTATAGTTTGTTTTTCAGTAAGTTCTTTAGTATGTAGTGAAGTGGTTCTTCACAGCTTAATAATAAACTATTACAAAACGTTCAAATGGTGATTGCAAAACTGCAACAAATTTTAGAGTAAGTCTCATCTCAACTAAACACTGCACAGCAATCCTTATTTTAGAATAAGGCGGACAATATTCCAAAGAATCACTCATGTAGAGCTATCTATAAACCTGATACAAACAGTAAATGATCCTAAATGCAAAAGAAGAGCTTTCAGCTTTCCAGATTCCCACAATAATGTGTCTGCTGTCAAAAAATTACAAGCAAACAATTCTCCTGCTGACCAACTGCCAAAATATGTTAAAAAGAACTTGCACCACCCATCTTTAAAAGGGCAGGCTGTCCATGAAAAAACTATGTCCCAACACATGTGTCTGTTATTAGGTTCCAGATTATAATAATAATAAGGGCTGTTCGCAATAACATTCAGCAAGCTTGGCAGCATTTTAAACCCTGGTGATAGCTCTGAGGCATCAGGCTATAGTTCACACTATAGTGGTGGAAGGATGCTGCAGCTGGGTTATGCAAGAAGACAACATCCTCTTGGGGCAATTTCTTGGTGGGTCTTAAAAAGAACATATTCATTTGCAATGGGAATCTGTACATGCTCTAGAGCAGACCTAATTGAGATCATCCAAATGGATTTAAGAAAAGGCCCTGGAAACTGGCTGAGAGTCAAACACCTAAGGCTAAAGGCAGCTGCCAAAGAAAGGGATTGTTGCTGCAAACTTTTCCAGCTAAATGGATACTGACCCCACCCTTGCTCATAAATTAGGATTTGTAAGTATTGTTTAAAGGTTTTGAAATGCAAAACAAAAAAAAGCAAAAACAAACAAAAACAAAAATCACTCTTAACTCCTCTCAAACCACAATCCTTTAGATTTCAGTTACAGCTCACTGCCCACAAGGAACTCTGCTCCTGAGCCAGCCTAAATACTTCATTGGCACTTTCCCATGTCCTCTTAAATCGTCCTCTTAAATCAGATACCTCTAAAAATATCTGAACCTCTTTTGTTAGGAGCCAAAGTTATTTTTCACCTGACAATTCCTGTTCCCCATTTTCCAAACAATTTCATTGAGGTAAGTGCCTACATGTCAAAATACATAATTAATTCTCAGTTGTATTTGCTGTATCAGAGCAATTCAAAGACATTGCTGACATATGTTCTTAAGGGACACGTTCCAACTCCAGTGTCAGTCTTCATATTTTAAAGTTTAAATTAAATCTACTTCTCTTTGGGATGTATAAAATTATAAAATTTTTATAAAATTATAAAATTAATATATACATTACTTAAATATAACTGAAATATATTTAAATGTGATGGAAGGATGGGCATTTCCCCCATAAACAAAGAGAGAACTGAAGTGCAAGTTGTAGTCCTGATTCTGACACCTTGAATGAATTAGACCAACCACACTTTTTGTAAGCAGTTTTGGATGACGACATACATTTTTGATTCCAGACCACTAAGCTTTCAACACTTTTGACGGTTGTTCAAAGATAATGAAAATATAGCAAATTAAAATTAGGGCAAAGGGAGCTCCCATTTCAGGCATTATACAATCTTGCCTTTTTTCTAGCTTGATCACAACCCAAGTACTAATGGCAAGAAAATATCAATTTGCGGTAGATGTGAAATGACTTCGCACATGCTGTTTCTTTCAAAGATGGTTCCAATATCTCCACATAATGCTAATTTATAAAGCTTCTTCTGAGCTCACAGAATGAAAATGGCAAACAATAATTTAACCTCCAGTTCACAGCATAGATAACTGAAGGCAGTAAAAGACCTAGTGATACATCAAGCCTGCCCCTTGAGGGTTTTTTTTTTTGCTTTATTGTTTTTAATTATTTCTATTTTTATTTTTTAAAATTTTTGACAGATGATGGACATGTGTTTATCCTAAGCATATTTTAACTCAGTTACTGATGACTGACCCACTATCTCTGCTGGAAGTTGGTTCCAAGCTTCTACGACTCTTTCTGTGAAATAATGCTCTTATTTTTGAATTTCCCTCCTGTCAGTTTAAGATTATGCATCCATAATGGAGTGCACAATGGAGGTGATTGGTACAGTTATAACAGACCCCACCTCACCCCCCCATTCCGTTCCCCCATTTGTCTTTGGTTTTAATGTTTGATTTAAATTTTTTTTCACTTAGATGTAACTGCAAGCCGCACAGAATTACCCTATGGTAAGATGGGTGACCAATAAATTTTATAAATAAAATGATTTGTAGCAGGTAACTGAGAAAACATATATGAAAAGCTGAGGGAACAGGTTTTTCTCTATTACCCTCTTCATTTATTTGTATCACTATGTATTCTATCACACTCTAAGAGATTATTCAGATAACATGTAAGAAAAACAGCTGCTTACGCCTATGGTAAGAATGCTGTTCAATAAGGAGTGAGTTAACCCTTGAGACAAACTGAAAAATGTCTTTAATACGCAGAATTACACATCATCCCTGATCTCACCTCACGTAACAATATGAGGGGGAGAAATCATTTCTAATTCTAATTTGAAAGAATAGTCAATTTGGGCTGCAATTCTTCATATGCTACTAATGTTATGTCCCAATGAACAAAAAAGGACTTCCTTCCAAGACATGATAAATATAATTAGATTTTAAATGGCATATGTTACATATAATATGGGTAACAGAACCTGAGTGTTATAAGCTGCTTGAATGAAAAGCGAAAGGCAGGTCCTGTCCCCTGAGGCAGAAAAATAACTTACAATTTTTCCAACTATCCTTTTTCCCTTCAAAATTGCTCTTTTACTTCAGTTCAATTCTTTATTACAATCACTGGCCACAATACAACAAATCAACATCAGACAAAACAGAATAAAACATGATATGGCACAGTTGTCCTTTTAGCTGCTTCCTTCTGTGAAATTTCAGATACAACCTACCTTTCTAAGTAGACAGCTGGAACTGTACCGTACAGCCTGAATTCTTCTTTTGTTTTCATGTACCAAATAATCTCCCCTTTAAAGACAGGAGATTTGGACACATTCATATTCAATATCTTTAGAGAGTGGCTCCAGAAATAGAAACTATGAAACCATTTAAGATGTTTTCTGAAGCAAAAGATATAAATCAGAATCTGGTGTTTATTTTTTATTACTACGAACATCCACCAGTCCATAGAAATGCCACTATAATACATAGAAAACAATCCTATTAAATGAATCACTAAGAGCCAGAATCTTCTGTTTATTTTTTAATTAGCTGTTTATTTTTTTATTAGCTGTTTATTTTTTATCATTTTATCATTACTTAAGTAGCCAATATTCCTAGGAATATTTTTTCCCCTGATTATGTTTGAATGCACTATTCTAAAATGATGTTTCTATTTATCCTAATTGAGAAGGCACTTCAGTGGTAATGACTTTTCAACTATGTTCAATTCAGACAGCTTTACTCGTGTGTATTACACCTTGGTTACTTGTTATATCAGTGTTATGACTTTCTGGTAAGAAAGGAAAACTGTTGACTAATTTATTCCCATTTTTTAAAAAAGTGTGTTCTTTTTACATTTCAATTAATGAAAAGCAAACCACCTATTCCCCTGGGCAAATAATTGCTTTTTAGACACATTCTCTTTCTGGATCCTTTGAGTTGTCACAGTCCAAGTACAAACAAAATTTTGCCAAGTGGCAAATATCATATCAGCTCTCTAAGATTAGCCTTCTTGTACGTGTTGATAAACAGTAGTACAATGAAGTTACAACAGTGATCATATAATTTACCCATATGCATAAACAAAACCAAGTTTTCCAGAACATGAAAACTTCATAAAATTGCTGGAAAAATTAATGTATTTTTCTTCTGATCCTGAAAGCTGTGAGCAGACATGCAAAAGTAATTTTTTTAAATGTAATGAGTAACACAATTCAGGAAAAGCTGCTATTGCTAGCCTGTCAATCATAGTGACACCCATCAGGAAAAAAAATAGGAATTGTACTTTGAAGTAGGCTAGAAAGAAGCAGAAGATTACAGGAAAAGTGGGAAATAAAGTAACTACCAAATTAAGTCTTTCAAGTCTATAAATAAATAAAGGCTGAGTACAAAATGTTAGAAATTTAATCTTTTTAAAATTATTTCTTTTCTAAAACATATTGTACAAACAGGACTAGAAATGGCATAGGTAATTCTGCATACGTTTTGAGAGATACAAATTTATTATACAAGATTTCAGTGATAATAGGTTAAGTTTCACTCTTCAAAAATGCAGAACTGAAGTAATCTAGTTACTGATCAATGACTCAATGCACTTAAATGTATAAATCTTCAAAATGAGGCTTTTAAGATCAATCAGGAAATAGTTTTAGCTTAAGGAAAAATACCTGATTAGATTGCCACACTATTTAGTGCATAAAGCATCAGAACACAATCATTATAGCTAATTTGCTAAGTTTTGTTACAAAAATAAGAGTGTAGTGGAATTAGGAGATGTTTACTGCAAGCAGATTTGACTTTTAACAGTTATTCTTTTTCTTTTCACAAAAAGCAGAATGCAGTGTTATTTTAAAAATAAAGAACTAAATAGTGATTTTTATTTATGTCATCTGCATTTATCATATGTAAAGCATCCAGCTGTTTTAGTTTAATGATGAAATAAATGCTTAGATAATTTCCTTACTCTCCATCATGTATTTCTTGGTAATGGGTAATGGCAGCAACCGGATATGATGAAAGAGGGAACCCCATGGATGGGCTTTGGTGAGTGTGTTTTCAGATGGTGAAAGTGTATATGGCTGGATCATGAAGTATGCTGTTAGTAAAACTACTCCCAGGGTAACCAATCCCTGCAAGAGAAGATAAGAATAAGATCATTAGTATTACTAATTCCGTCTAACATTTCTCCAATACAATAAACATGATAGCATAAATGACTGTTATTGTAAATTTTTATATGAGAGAGTCTCAAAGTGTGGGTCAGGGATCACTAGGGGGACATTATGGGGGGGTCAGTTTGGTTTGTTCCCTTGTATATTTTCAAATCTGATCAGGGGCTTTGCAAGCAAAAAGGGGCCGCTGCCAAAAGCTCACCTTGGCTTACCACCCAGATTTGTCCTGGCAAACTTCAATGGCAGGAGCACTATCAAAAGACAACTTTGCTTCATTTTACCTGTGAAATCCATAGTAGTTTTGCAACTTTTGAGATACTGTGTGATACTATACATTGTTGTTGTTGTTAGTTGCGAAGTCGTGTCCGACCCATCGCGACCCTATGGACAATGTTCCTCCAGGCCTTCCTGTCCTCTACCATCTTCTGGAGTCCATTTAAGCTCACGCCTACTGCTTCAGTGACTCCATCCAGCCACCTCATTCTCTGTCGTCCCCTTCTTCTATTGCCCTCAATCTTTCCCAGCATTAGGCTCTTCTCCAGTGAGTCCTTCCTTCTCATTAGGTGGCCAAAGTATCTGAGTTTTAGTTTCAGGATCTGGCCTTCTAAAGAGCAGTCAGGATTGATCTCCTCTAGGACTGACTGGTTTGATCGCCTTGCAGTCCAAGGGATATATAATACTATATATTAATATATAATACTATATATTAACAAGTCACTAATAAAAATAAGTAATAAATATTTATTTCCTATCCAATCCTAACAAGAATGAAATCATTAGTTTTTATCACAGGAAAAAGAGAGGTTGCACAAATTAACATCAATATACCCTAAAATCTGAGAACCATGGATCTAATCATATTCACACGTATTTCATTCTATGTAGATTTCTAATTCCAGTACAGGTAATCCTCAACTTACAACAGTTCATTTAGTGACCACTCGTTACCGAAAAAAATGACTTATGACCATTTTTTACATTTATGACTGTTGTAGCATCTCCATGGTCATGTGATTTACATTTGGATGCTTGGCAACTGGCTCATATTTATGACGGTTGCAGTGTCCAGGGTCATGTGACCATCTTTTGCAATCTTCTGACAAGCAAAGTCAATGGGGAAGCTAGATTCACTTAACAACACTGTTAACAACTGCAGTGATTCACTTAACAAATATGGCAAAAGTCATAAAATGGAACAAAATTCCCTTAGCAAATTTCTCACTTAGCAACATAAATTTTGGGCTCAATTGTGGTCGTAAGTCGAGGACTATCTGTACACTTTCTACAAGAACATGGAGAATCCAAAATTGTGTTACCTTATAGAGAAGCATTAATAGAGGAAAGCGTGGGGGTCCCCTTTGTGGTTCATTTTTTTCTAAGAGCTGTTTGATGAATTTCTCAATGGCCTTTTCAGACATGCCACACTGGTAACCAGTCTGTCTCACCAAGTCAATAGTCTCTGAAAGTTTATCATAAATGCTGAGTTCACTGGCCGAAAGCTCCATGTCCTCTGATGAAAAATCCTATTAGGGAAAATTTACCACAGTTAAGAAAGAATCTATTCCAGTGCCTCAAGGAAGGTGACAAAATTAGACAGTACGTTCTTTCTAGTAAGCCTGCCAATCTGGCTGTGCAAGTAGCAAGTCTACTTCATTCAAATATGTAATTAATGGAATCAAGGCATCAGCATTTAGATTCTTGAAATAAAGCCATTTTATTAATCTCAGTAAACCACAAACAGATACTATCAAGCAACAATTGTGTGTTCTCTTTTGTTTATGCTAAACACAAATGGCAGATCAAGAATTACTGTAACTCTAAAGTTTCTGGAGATATACTGCAGCTATTTCTTGCCTATGAATAATAGTTGACAAAGAACAAAAATGGTGTTATTCTACTTTATCAAACACAAAGCCGAAGAGCCAGCGCTTGTCCGAGGACGTCTCCGTGGTCATGTGGCCGGCATGACTAGACACCAAAGGCGCACGGAACGCTGTTACCTTCCCACCGTAGTGGTCCCTATTTTTCTACTTACATTTTTACATGCTTTCGAACTGCTAGGTTGGCAGAAGCTGGGACGAGTAACAGGCGCTCACTCTGTTACGCAGCACTTGGGATTCGACCCGCCAAACTGCCGACCTATCTATCTATCTATCTATCTATTTAATCTATCTATTTAATTTTATTGTAATTTTTATATTGTATTGTTTTAATTTTGCCCTGTAAAGCGCCCTGAGTCCTTCGGGAAAAGGGCGGTATATAAATTGAATTAATTAAATTAAATTAAATTAATAAAGAAATAGTGAAACGTAGGAGTCAGAACTTCAGAATGCAAAGTAATTTCACTATGGCAAATGCAAAGGTTTATATGCTTGCAACTTAACAGACACAGATATGATCCACACTATCTCTAGTCAATGAATACTCAAACCATGCAAATGAAGAGTATTCCTTAATATTATACATAAAATATTTCAAAAAAGTGCTATTTACTAAAACTCAGTCATTTCTTTTACCACGAGATACTGCTCTATTTATGGCACTTAGCAATATAATACCAAGAGCGGCCCATACTTGCACAACAGAAAATCTGATAACATGTTTTCCGAGAAGAGAAAATATTTAGAACATTGAATCCTTCTTAAATGAATCTTCAAGGTCCTGGTGTCTGATAACACCATGCAGTCATGTAATGGAGTAAAATAACACTATTTCTATGAATGGAAAAAGACCAAAATAGTCTGGATATCAACAAGATGGAACGATATGCTAATATATGCAGTGTTATTTGAAAATAATGTTTTCCTCATTGTTTTAATCTTCTAACTTTCCATTCCTCATATGATGCAGAGAAGATAAGAGACAGGCATCTACCCCCACAAAACACTAAGCATTTATACAAATCAGCACCAGCATTAATTCCCAAAGAAAGGGAAATGCACAGAGGAGTAAAATTCCACATGCTTTTGTTAAGTTATATTTACTTTTACAAAATGCATTAATACAATATTTTCTTCATTTAAGAAATATGCTATTTATGGGTATCAAATAACATGGTCATGACTCATGTGACTTCTGCAAGTAGGATTGTTCTCTAATGGAAAAACATTACGTCAGGAGCAACGTAATGAGGATATGTGAATATCCACATATGTGGATATATATTGAACCATCACTTATGCTTATCTTGAACTCTGAAAGGGATTTCAGATATGGCAGGGGAATGAAAAATAAGTGTACGTATACACCGCTTCACATGATATTGGTCCACAAGACTATATACTTCCTCTAACCTTCTTTCCTATGCAAATGTCTAATGAAACAAAATGGTTTTCTAAATAGTTAATAACAATCATTTCTGCAAAATGCACAATGAGTGGTTGTTGTGGGGAAAATAGGAGAGGCTACTATGTGTATCTTAAGCTTTTGAAGAAAAGATAGGAGATTAATAAAATAAATAAGTAGACTTTTGTTGCAATGTTCCTTGATTAAAACATTGAAAAATGATGAAAGAAAAAAAAGAGCTTCAGTTTATTCAGCTTCTGTAACAGCTCTGAGCACCACAGCAAGTGCTAGAATAGAAAAATGAAAAGACTATGAAGCAGGAGGGGACAATTTCTTTTGGACTGGGGATACAACTCAGTGTGCTAAGCTATCACAGGTCCCACAGAGGGCATGGGAATGCTTTGCCTCACTGAGGCTTGTGTTCCTATTCTCACACTTAAAACCCAAAGATGAATGAAAGCTACATGGCTGTAAAATCAGCCACTGTGCAACTGAATTTCAGTGTCACGATAGTCAGATATCCTACAGCTGAAAACAGAGTGCTGGAGATGGCAGGCACATCTCAGGTTGTTTGTGGGTTATTCAGCCCTGCTATAAGGCATGCAGTTTTAGATTCTATCCACTATTTGTTGAATTGACATCTTGTAATTCCAGGCCACTCACCTGTGTTCTAAAACCAGCCCAAACCAAACAAAAACACCCACACACATGTCTACTGTTCCTAAAATTCAGCAGTGAGAACTGAAATGTTTTAGATGCCAACTCCCTCTGACAGATATAGATCTCAGAAGACATACTTAGAGTGTTTAATATTACACTGTGTGTTTACTTCACAATAAAACTCAGGCACTTGACTGCTTCTTGTGGAAAATAGTACAGAATAGGTACCCAGTGTTTCCCCGAAAATAAGACCCGGTCTTATTTTTTTTTGCCTGCAAAAGAAGCACCAGGTCTGATTTTCAAGGGATGTCTTACCTTAGGACTGCTGCAGCCAGGCTTCCCACGCCAACCCCTGTCCAAGTTCTTTTGCAGCCGCATGCCACGTGATGCATTGTGCCGCTGCTGCTCCCGCTTGCAGCGTAAGGTTCATCCTGCTGTTCGCACCACAATTGGTGAGACAAGCTGCGCAGTCTCCTGCATGAGCAGCGGCAGCATCGCGATCAATGCAATGAGCCTCGCAGTGCAACAAGCCTCGTGGCGTGATCAGCGCAATGAGCCTTGTGGTGTGAACGGCGGCAGCAGCACAATCAGCAGCAACGGCATCACTGATGTGATGAGCCTTGTGTTGCAAGTGGCAGCAGCGGTGCGATACGCCACATGGCATGTGGCCAAAGAAGAACTCAGGTAACAGCACGACACATATTGGGCCATGGGAGGCCTAGCTGCAGCGGTCCAAATATAAATGGGTGAGCACATGGCGCAGCTCCACCCCCTCCACCCCTGCCCTAGCTTGATTTTTAGGAGTGCGCCTAGAACTTATTTTTGGGATAGGGCTTATATTAGGCCCATGGCCAAAAATCAAGCTAGGGCTTATTTTCAGGGTAAGTCTTATTTTGGGGGGAACACAAACACAGAGAGAGACATTTTTGGGCTACATTGACCCCTTACCAAAGTTAGGAATGATGGTAACTAAAAGCCAGTGTCATTGGAAAGCAAAGGGTTCTCACTACCAGAATTTTTTCTGATGCCAGCTGCTATTGATGCTCATAAGAGTTTTTGATTATGTTAAATATATTCAAAATGTCAACAAGTTATTCAATGCTATTTCATACATTACAAGACACTGTCAAAAGGACCAACTGGAATACAAAACGTTATAGGACAGAATGACACTGAGGTATAATCCATATAAATCCATGTTACGTTCTTTGCTGGAGTCCTGGAACATACTATGGTACTGTACTGTCTGAATGCACTAACTGAATATCAGGATCAAGAATTTAAATTATGGTAGATAGTAAAGGCAGTACTTTATTAAAAAAAACTCTCTGTGCATATCCGTCCAGCCAGCCAGCCTGCCTAGCGCTAAGTAACATCACTTAAGCGGAAAGCCTTGCAAAATCCAACTGCACGATTTCCACTAGAACTTTAGAACTTTCTGAATGAACCTTTATTGTCGAAGTACAACCATGTATACACTGAGATTGGCTTTAGAACTTTCCTCAATTACATGATACAGAATTTAGATTTAGAACTTTCCTCAATTACATGACACTGTTCAGATCTCAATACAAAAAAACATCCTCATCTCTCAAAAGCCCGTTTCAGGTCTCTAGCAAAGAATACACCATGTCAGAAGCCTCTGACCTGAATTTAGAGCCTTCGTTTCTGAGAATTACCGTCACCCTACCGGCAGTCAATGGTAAAGGGGCTCGTGTTTTTCCATTCCACCTGGTTCCCTTTTGCTTAACAGACCAATCTTGAAACATGTCTCCTGGGAAGTCCATCCCTATAACCTCAAAGAGGGGCTCATTCCCAGGAAGCGCGCATACGGCCTTGCAGGCTGCCCTATATATAATTCACTTGGCCACAAAGCAAGGAGCCAGGAGTCCTCGAAAAGCCATTCGAGCTGCCCTCTCAAACACGCCTACCCTCCTGGACTCTTGATTCTCGCCCCCCCCCCGCCCACACTTCGGCGCGGATCTCCCACCCGTCCCCTCCCTGCATCCCCCAAGAGATACAGTCTGCCAATATCCTTCCCCACACCAGCCACAGCCTCGGTCCATGCTTGGCGGTGACACTCCCGCTTGTCGAGTGCGCGAACGCCGTCTCACCCCATGAACCGCCCGGGCGGGTCGAGTCGCGTGGATCCAACATGGACCCGAGAGTCCAGCAGCGGTACTCCGGGCTTCCTGCTTCCGGAGTCTAGGCGAAGCCTGGCCTCAAATTCGTAGCAGCACATTCGCCGCAGCGGCTCCTCTTCGGGATTAAGAATCTGCCGTTCAGCCCTTTTTCTCAAAGCGCCACTGGGACTTTTCATTTGCCGGTTTCGCAGACCGCGCTCTGGGGAGATCCATTCCTTACCGCAGGGGTCTTCAAACTTGGCCCTTTTATGACTTGTGGACTTCAACTCCCAGAATTCCTCAGCCAGCAAAGCTGGCTGAGGAATTCTGGGAGTTGAAGTCCACAAGTCATAAAAGGGCCAAGTTTGAAGACCCCTGCCTTACAGTAATGAGCCTCTAAACTGGCAGCCTCTTTCTGCCACCACCCATTGAACGCCAACCGACATTTTAGCTTCCTGTCTCCCGAAAATGGGGTTAGGTAAACTCTTAAGTCGGTGCGTTCCGTGCACACAATTTGTATTGGTGTCCACCCGCTTAACTAAGCGTAAGTTGCTACCGTAGTACCCAGCGAGGGTGATAGGATGGAAGGCATGTGGAAGTATCAAAGGCAAAGTAGCTTCGAGAGGCAAATGCTTTTTCAGATTGGGTGGCAGAACTCAAAATATCCAGAATTCCAGAACTTAACTGCTTCCCAATGCACAGAGGAAAGCTAAGAAAGCCAAATTCATTTAAGATCATGAGTGCAAACACCAATGAATATTTTTTTAAAATGACATAGAGTTGAAGCCTTGGGAGTATGTACAATAGTTCCCACATCTCCTGACTTTTTTTAATGTAGTGCCAAGGTAATGCATCTTTGTTCATCCAATATCAGAAAAGGCTGAATTAAGTGGCTTTTGCTCTCTCAGTATTTTGAAAGAAATCCAAATAATGAGTGTTAGCTGCTAGCTGCTTTTCAGAGGGTGGGGAATATAAGTGGTGACTGTGTGAAAGATTCTAACATCTGCTGGACAAGGTGGTTAAGGTTGAAGGGATCCCAAATCCTTCCCTCTTGTACTGTATAGGGTTAAATAAAATATAAAAATGCACCATTTTTCTTTCCATTCTTTGGAACATTTTACAAATAATTTTAATATTCCCCAGCATATTTTTTAAAAAAATAAATAAATTGAAATATACTAATAGACAATATGACAATGCTACCAACTGCTTTATCCTAAAATTTATTCTAATTCTGTACACTGCTTCATGGATAATATATTTACATTTAGCCACTTTCCAGTTTTGTCCCTCCCCTTCTTTTAAAGCCTTAATCTTTCATTTGTTTTCATTCTAGTTTGGTGGTCTTGAATTTCTTCATTGTAAACCTTCCATTGAAAGCCTTAACAGCCTAGAATAGCAAGTCAATATGGCATGCAGGTTAAAGTGGTTGGTTGGATAAGAATTAAACGTTCAACAAAATTAGGCCTAAGTTCATCCTTACCTACAGAAACCCACTAGGTCACTTTGGGTCAGCCACCTACCCTAGTTATAGGAAAAAACGAGGGAGCATTATTTATTTATTTATTTATTTATTTAGTTTTATATACCGCCCTATTCCCGAAGGACTCAGGGCAGTTTACCGGGCAAAATTTAAAATACAATATAAAAGCTGAAATAGAAATAGAATTAAAATGAATTAAATTAATTAATAGCCCAACAAATTAAAACAAAGTTTAAAAACTTAAAACCCCTCAGTCCAGGCCAGATAGATCAAAGAACCAGGTTTTCAGGTCCCGGCGAAACGAATGAAGGTCGGGGGGCGGTCCGGAGTTCCACAGGCAGATCATTCCATAGGGCAGGCACGCCCACAGAGAACGCCCTCCCTCTGGGGATCACCCGCCGGCACTCCCTGACCGGTGGCACCCTAAGGAGGCCCTCCCTATGGGACCGCACAGGACGATGGGAAGTTGATGCTGGCAGCAGGTGCTCCCTAAGATAATCCAGGCCCATGCCATTTAGGGCTTTATAGTTCATCACCAGCACCTTGAATCTCACCCAGAGGGCAACTGGAAGCCAATGCAGCTCGCGGAGAAGAGGCGTTACACGGGAGTATCGGGAGACTCCCATCACAACTCGCGCGGCTGCATTCTGCACCAGGTGAGGCCTCCGAGTGGTCTTCAAGGGCAGCCCCATGTAGAGAGCGTTGCAGTAGTCTAACCGGGAGGTCACGAGTGCATGAGTGACTGTGCGTAGGGCATCTCAGTCCAGATAGGGCCGCAACTGGCGCACCAGGCGAACCTGGGCAAAAGCCCCCCCTGGTCACGGCTCCTATATGATCTTCCAAACTGAGCCGTGAATCCAGGAGGACGCCCAAGTTGCGAGCCCTATCAACAGGGGGTAACACCTCACCCCCCATAGTTAACGATGGACAAAGCTGGTTCTCCCGAGATGCCGGTATGCACAGCCACTCAATCTTGGCGGGATTGAGTCGAAGCCTGTTTTTCCCCATCCAAACCTGGACCGCCTCTAGGCAACGGGACATCACGTTGAGGGCATCACTGGGTTGGTTCGGGATGGAAAGAAAGAGCTGGGTATCATCAGCATACTGATGATACCCCACCCCGAAACCACGAATGAGCTCACCCAGCGGCTTCATGTAGATGTTGAACAAGAGGGGAGAGAGGACCGACCCCTGAGGAACTCCACAAACGAGAGGCCTCGGGGTGGATCTCTGCCCTCCCATCAACACCGACTGCGAGCGGCCCAGGAGGTAGGAGGAGAACCACTGTAAAACAGTGCCCCCCACTCCCAACCCCCTGAGACGCCGCAGTAGGATACCATGGTCGATGGTATCAAAAGCCGCTGAGAGATCTAACAGGACTAGGACAGAGGAACAACCCCTGTCCCGAGCCCGCCAGAGATCATTCACCAGCGCGACCAATGCCATCTCCATGCTGTACCCGGGCCTAAAGCCCGATTGGTACGGGTCTAGATAATCAGTTTCTTCCAGGCACAAAGGAAGCTGATGCGCCACCACGCTCTCGACAACCTTCGCTAAAAAGCGAAGGTTGGAGACCGGACGATAGTTGTTCAAAATAGCCGGGTCCAGAGCAGGCTTCTTGAGGAGGGGCCTCACCACCGCCTCCTTCAAGGTGGTAGGGAAGGTACCCTCTCTCAAAGAAGCAGTTATTACTGCCTGGAACCAGCCTCGTGTATGCTGTCTGGATCTTCTGAAGGAAATTTGCAACATATAGATACTATAGCATGTATATAAATCAGTAATACAATAGTTTAGAGACCTGGTACTCAGTATTTTTTCTTAAGTTTTTTTTTTCTGGGTTGCATGAAACTTTAACTCTTGGCCATAGATTCACTTGAAATGAAACTCAAAATGCAATGTATGAGAAACAATTTATTGTTTCAATTACCATACTTATCTGAGTTTTGTCACTGTCATTTCACTCATTTGTGAGATGATTCATACATTTTTCTTGTTATTAGTCCATCTTGCTTTTAAAATAGCTGTTTTAATTAGGATCTCATTTTATTGTTGATTTTCAAATTACTGTAAAGATTTAAATTCTGGAACAAATTCAAATTGGCCCAAACTTAACACAAGGGATGAATTTTAAATTGTGTTGCTGCCATCTGGTGGAGACATTTCAAACAGGGTTGATAATAAAAATGTGTTTCTGTTGTACTGATTTGATATCTGAAGTAAGAAAGGTACTTTTGTACACAACTGGCAGTTTTCTTGAAATCCTTCTTCCATGCATTCAGGATTATTTACAGATGGTAGAGAAAACACAAAAGAAATGAGCAAAGGGTATCTTTGCCTAATGGATGACTCACCCAAAATTAAAACAACAGTTTAATGTTCTGCTTGTGTCTCAGTAAACATAATTCTATTCAATTATGCCTATTCAATATTATCTAAACAAATTAATGTTAAATCCCTTTTTGTCTAGAAATTGGAGACTTGCCAATATCTATCACATCATCTTGCCTTCAGACTTCCCCATAGCTACCCATGGGATGTTTTGGCCAACAGCCCCCAGTTTGCCTTTTAGCAAGGCCTTGCACAAAGATGTGTAGCCAAACACATCTAGAGGTCAACAGAGCAAGTCTTGTCCAAAATAAGTGGGCCATTATGTGGGCAAACTACCTTTTGGGTAGTTTATTTGTTCCCTTTGTGTGTGCCAGTCCAATCCCATAGGCCTCAGATTGTCTTAAAACTATGAGTAAAAAGATTAATAATAAACAAAACAGAATGTTGTAATGTCAAAATAAATCTGGAACCTAAGGGACAGTCAAAAAGTCAAAAAATCAAAAAGTGCTTAATTTACAACAATTCATTTAGTGACTTTGAAGTTATGTCACTGAAAAAAGTGACTTATGACTGTTTTCCACATTTACAACCCTTGCAACATCCCTATGGTCACATGATCAAAATGGATGCTTGAGAACTGGTTCACATTTATGACAGTTGTAGTGTCCCGGAATCATGAGATCAGCTTCTGACAAGCAAAGTTAAGGGGGAAGCCAGGTTTACTTAACAAACATGTTACTATCTTAACTGCAATGATTCACTTAAGAAATGTGGCAAGAAAGATCATAAAATTGGGGGGGGGGGACTTTAACAACTATCTCACTTAGCAACAGAAATTTTGAGCTCAATTGTGGTCATAAGTTGAGGAGTATCTGTACTTCTGATATCTCTTCTGCCCCCAAAGTTCTATAGAAAAGATATGTTTTAATGGCCATATCCTTAAGACTGGCCAATGTTCACACCAATGCAGTTGTTTTTAATCCCAGGTAAAGCTCTGCTAATTTCACCAAGAAGTTTTAAATTACTAAATATTTTTGCAATTGTTATGGTTTTTAATGAAAAATCTTTCAAGAATGTAAATTATTTGGAATTATTTTATTTATTTTGCAGATGTTTCAGATCAATCAATATGAAACAGAAGTTGAATAATTAGGTCCAATACTGATGAATTTATCTAGGATTATTACCAATGGCCAAGAGCTCATTTCTGATAGTGGATCACAGGTTACATTCTGCTTTGCTTTTTGCCAATAATCGATGGCCACACTGACCAACTTTGCTACTCTCAAAACAACTAAAACATGTAGTATCATTCCTTAGGAAGTCCTAGAGCCCTAGGAGTTTCCCTGGCAAGCAGGCTAGAAGGCAGATGTTAAAAATCATATAAGAAAACAATGCAATCGGCTTCCATACAATTGCCCAAGAATCCCTAGGAAATAAGAGCTTTGAATTCACCATTCCTGGCTACCATGTTAATTGTTCTGGCCATATCCTGAGGACACTAATAGCAGGGAACATATTAAAACACAATGCCAAGAGTAGAATAAATGTGCATGTTTCTCCCCTCCCCACCTTCTCCCCCTCTGCATATCAGTAAAAATTCTATGAAGGGAAGAAACTGAACTGTATATTAAGAATAGAGTGCTTTATTTAAAGATATATGAACTACAGCTGTACATGGATATCATATACTTAAAAATGAAATTAGTAAGTGTAAAAGAAATATCATACATTATAGGCAATGCAATGCTTGCATACTGTATTATTCTTATGCCAATATTTGTCAGCACAAGGATGTCATAAACAGAAAAATACACATTATATGATATGCAGAATAGAATAACAAGCAAGAAAGATAATTTCCCCCACATTAAAATCTTCTTTACCATCAGTTTGAAATCACAGAAGACCCACCAAATTGTATTAATAAGCAGAAGAAACTTTGTATTAGAGGGGGGCTTAACTAAAGATAATACATGCTGGTGTTTCTCAAACTTGACAGCTTTAAGATGGGTGGACTTCAATTCTCAGCAAGCTGGCTGAAAATTCTGAGAGTTGAAGTCCACTCATCTTAAAGCTGCCAAACTTGAAAAAGTTCTGTAAGATGCATATGAGGCCAGCCTTTTTATTAGGTACCATACAGTAACTTCAGGACGCACTTTGGAATTTCTTCTATGTGAACAGAAACAGAGATATAAATGGGGATGGGGTAGGAGGCAACATAGCAAAATATGTGAAGTATTGTGGCTATGTGAAGAATTACAGGTGGTTCCCTCATCCAATCTCAAAGTGCAAAACCATCTTCCATTATTTCTTTCAGTAATTGTTATTTTTCTACAATCCAAAACATGTCCATAGCTCATATGAAATAAACATTTCCCCCCAGCACTGGCACTGTTTTCAATACAGTCCCTTTTATGAACATGTTAGCCACTACAGAAGAGCACAAATAATTGTCTCTGTCTCTTAACAGATATATTTTAAGGAGCAATGTAAATGACCTGTAGCATTATTATAGAAATCACATATCCTAAGCCACATCTATTGAATTAGATGACCAAATGCAGGGAAAATAGAGTTAATTTCATAACTGCTTGGCAAATTTCCAATGGAGAACAATTTGAGAATCTCAAGTGGAAAGAACAGGTCAGGGATCCAGAGTACCTCAAAGTCTGAAATCTGTAAAGTGATGACAATTTTCATCTGAGTGGCTAAACTTCCTAAACTTTAAAAGTTGGATTCAATCCAAATTCAAGAGGGCAAACAATATACACAATCACATAGTGGACACAAGTATCAACAGTCATTAGTCTTTTCCACTTTATAAACAACAACTTCTTTTATTTTTAAGTTGCACTGGCAAGTCTAGAGCCTTCTTTTTTAATTGGTCTTCCTGAGTTTTCATCAACCTATTATAAATACAGAAGCAAATAGTCTCTATATTGTTTTACATACTCCTAAAGATTTTCCAAAACTTTTGAGACCATTTAAAGTAACAGGTCTCTTTCACACAGTCTCTTAAACAAAACTTATACAGTACTCAAATTCACACACATTCTCCCCTTAAATAAAAAAATAGTCCAGCTTTAGTCACTCTTGACATTATGGGTATAATTGACATCCACAATGAATATTCAGCAAAGTTTCAGTAGGAGATGATCAGACTTAGCCCGAGGGAGGAGGTCAAGCATGTCATCAGTCTTGAGTCCCTTCGCACCCACAAGAGAATGAAGTCCAGCCCACCTTGAATTCTGTTGACTCTTATCTGCCACTAATTTGCCTTGACCATTAGTAGTTAAGATTCTTGTAGAGAGTGTTAGCATGCAATAAATTTTTATTCATTCATTGTTTCCTGATTTTTTGCACTTGACAGTTTCATTAATTCATTCACTACTTAGAAAGATCTCTGTTGCTGTAGGTTTCTGTATGAACTGTATGAGTTATTCCTGTCACAATCTAAGTAAGAGCTGGCACTGAATACTCACCTGACTAACTGTACTATGGATTCTGTAACATTGTAGCCTGAAGCAGCACTGCATTCATAAAATGGAAGTCCATACACCTGGCACAAAAAAGTAAGAGACAATGATGACAACAAACACATTTTTTTAATTGACAAATTTTACACTTTAACCCCAAAACTGAATCCAATTTTCAATCTTGCTATTTTATCTGGAAGATGGAATATCACACTGGACATCGTCAAATGTTTCTATTATTGTTTTGGATGGATTGATGTAGAGAAGTTGGGTAAAAAAAAAGGCAAGTAATTTGATTAAAATGAACCCACCTGCCAATGTCAATGAAATACAGGTACAAATGCCAATGAAGCTTCCCACTCTCCTTTTTAGCTTTTGTAGCCTGTTTTAGTGTACTGTCGACATAGGCTTATAATACTACTTTTTTTCTATTTCTCCGTGCAGAGAGTAAGTCTTGGACAAATGAATATAAAAGGGTTAGGGCCATGTCCAGCATTTGAACTTGTTTCTTACTATTGTCCCCCTGTCATGGTCCGATCATCACCTCCTGTGGTTGGTCTTCCACTATGCCACCCCCCGCTGCTGGGCTGCGGAACCGACCAGGTGGTTCCGCCCCAGGCGCCTAATGGATCCGGAACAGTTCCAGACGGTGCTTGGGTCTATACCTATCCCCCTCGCTCACAGCCCGGTAGATGCCTGGGAAAGGGCTGCCACCGAGGCGCTCAACCGTGTTGTACCCTTGCGACCCCTGACCTGGCGCAGATCCCGGTGGGCTCCATGGTTTTTTGTGGAGCTTCGGGAGATGAAGCATCGGAGATGAGGTCTAGAGAGCTGTTGGAGATCCAACCGGTCTGAGTCTGACCGGTTGCAGTTAAGAACCTTTACGAGGTCTTATCTCGCGATGAGGACAGCGAAGTCTAATTACTTCGCTGCCCTCATCGCGTCCGCAGATAATCGCCCGGCCGCCCTGTTTAGGGTGACTCGCTCCCTCCTTAATCAGGAGGTGAAGGAGGAGCCCTTGCAGGGGCGAGCCAAGGAGTTTAGCTATCATCTGATGGACAAAATCGCTCAGATTCGAGCCGGTTTGGATTCTGACTGGGCAGAGACTGACGGGGAGGAACTGAGTGGTCTAGAGAATGTTACCTGGAGTGAATTCGATCCTGTGACCCCAGATGAGGTGGACAGGATCATGAGGAGACTGAGTTCCGCCACGTGTTTATTGGACCCGTGCCCCTCCTGGCTGGTATATGCAGCCCGGGAGGAGACACGAGGCTGGTTCCAGGCAGTAATAACTGCTTCTTTGAGGGAGGGTACCTTCCCTGCCGCCTTGAAGGAGGTGGTGGTGAGGCCCCTCCTCAAGAAGCCTGCCCTGGACCCAGCTATTTTGAACAACTATCGTCCAGTCTCCAACCTTCGCCTTCTTGCGAAGGTGGTTGAGAGCGTGGTGGCACTTCAGCTCCCTCTGTTCCTGGAGGAAACTGATTATCTGGACCCATACCAATCGGGCTTCAGGACCGGGTACAGCACGGAGATGGCATTGGTTGCGCTGGTGAATGATCTCTGCCGGGCTCGGGACAGGGGTTGTTCCTCTGACCTAGTCCTATTAGACCTCTCAGCGGCTTTTGATACCATCGACCATGGTATCCTACTGCGGCGTCTCAGGGGGTTGGGAGTGGGGGGCACTGTTTTACAGTGGTTCTCCTACCTCTTGGGCCGCTCGCAGTCGGTGTTGACGGGAGGGCAGAGGTCCGCCCCAAGGCCTCTCATTTGTGGAGTTCCTCAGGGGTCAGTCCTCTCTCCCCTCTTGTTCAACATCTATATGAAGCCGCTGGGTGAGCTCATTCGTGGTTTTGGGGTGGGGTATCATCAGTATGCTGATGATACCCAGCTCTTTCTTCCACCCCGAACCAACCCAGTGATGGCCTCGACGTAATGTCCCATTGCCTGGAGGCGGTCCGGGTTTGGATGGGGAGAAACAGGCTTCGTCTCAATCCTGCCAAGACTGAGTGGCTGTGCATACCGGCATCTCAGACTAAGCAATCTTTTCCATCGTTAACTATGGGGGGTGAGGTGTTACCCCCCGTTGATAGGGCCCGCAACTTGGGCGTCCTCCTGGATTCACGGCTCAGTTTGGAATATCATATAGGAGCCATGGCCAGGGGGGCTTTTGCCCAGGTTCGCCTGGTGCGCCAGTTACGGCCCTATCTGGACCGAGATGCCCTACGCACAGTCACCCATGCGCTCGTGACCTCCCGGCTAGACTACTGCAATGCTCTCTACATGGGGCTGCCCCTGAGGACCACTCGGAGGCTTCAGCTGGTGCAGAATGCAGCCGCGCGAGTTGTGATGGGAGTCTCCTGATACTCCCATGTAACACCTCTTCTCTGCGAGCTGCATTGGCTTCCAGTTGCCCTCCGGGTGCTGGTGATGACCTATAAAGCCCTAAATGGCATGGGCCCGGATTATCTAAGGGAGCACCTGCTGCCAGCGTCAATTTCCCATCGTCCTGTGCGCTCCCACAGGGAGGGCCTCCTCGGGGTACCACCAGTCAAGGATTGCCAACGGGCGATCCCCAGGGGGAGGGCGTTCTCTGTGGGTGCGCCTGCCCTATGGAATCAACTGCCAACGGAACTCCGGACTGCCTCCGACCTTCGTTCATTTCGCCGGGACCTAAAAACCTGGCTCTTTGAGCTATCTGGTCTGGACTGAGGGGTTTAATGTTTTTAAATTGTGATTTTAATTTTTGCGGCTAGACTTAATTTAATTTAATTTTAATTTTATATTGTATTGTTTTTAAATTTTGCCTTGTAAACCTCCCTGAGTCCTTTGGGAGTAGGGCGGTATATAAAACAAATAAATAAATAAATAATTTAACATTTTGTTAAATAATTTATTAAATGTTGTATTAATATTTTATTAAATTAATCTTTTATTGATATTTTATTAAATTAATGGCAAATGTTTTCAGATTGCATCAGATTATTTTTACTATCAGTGGAAAAATAATTAAAATGATAAGAGAAAAGCAGAACCGTGTACCTTAGCCAAGTATGCTCCATTGTCTTCAGATACTCTCCTTTCCACACTACAGTCCATTTTGTTACCAAGCAGAAGGACGACGACTCCAGGTCCAGCTCCTTCCTATGAGGAAGCACAGATTTCCTCAAAGATTAAATGAAATCAAAATGTGTTGTTAAACCTTTCAACAGTAATAAAAGAAAATCTATTGGGATTAAGTTTCCTAACCATTAAAAGAAATAATATGCTCATTTATTTGGAGATATAAAATAGGCAAGATCTACTTTTAATTGCCTAATTTTTACAACATTTAAAACAAATAGTTGTTTTGACAATGGTTTACTGCATAACTGTCAATGATTTGTCTCACAACTGCATGTTTTTGCTGGTGAGTATTTGTGAGTACAAAAGAATTATTACAGCTAATAGCTTCACTATCTATCTAGTAGTCAGATATCCAGACTACCCAGATTCAATATATTTATAGCCAGGGCTTTTTTTCTCATAGAACGCTCAGAATGGAGTTCCGGCACCTTTTTTGGATGAAACCTTGTAGGGTAGGCAAGGCGGGTTGTATGACGTGTGTGAGTTCCGGCACCCTTTTCTTTTACAAAAAAAGCACTGATTATTATTATTATTATTATTATTATTATTATTATTATTATTATTATTATTATTATTATTATTATTATTAATTTTATTTGTATACCGCCCTTCTCCCGAAGGACTCAGGTCGGTGAACAGGGCAATACATGTTAAAAAGACAGAATACAAAAATTAAAAAAGATTAAACAAAGTGCCCAGAACTGTTAAATAGATTAAAACACATTTAAAAGTAATAAAAACCCAACCCCCTCCCATCAGGCCAGGCCAGCTTGTTCAAAGAGATACGTCTTTAGATCGCGCCGGAAGGAGCGAAGGTCGGGCGCCATCCAGAGCTCAACCGGAAGACGGTTCCATAAATCCGGCGCGCCCACAGAGAACGCCCTCCCCCTGGGGGCCACCAGTCGGCATTCTTTGACCGGTGGCACCCTGAGGAGACCCTCTCTGTGGGAGCGTATTGGGCGGAGGGAGGTTGATGCTGGCCGCAGGTGCTCCCCAAGGTATTCCGGACCCATGCCATGTACGGCTTTGTAGGTCAATACCAGCACCTTGAACCTCACCCGGAAGACAACTGGGAGCCAATGCAGCTCACAGAGCAGAGGTGTAACATGGGAGTATCAGGAGACTCCCAACACAACTCTCGCGGCTGCATTCTGTACCAGTTGGAGCCTCCGAGTGGTCCTCAAGGGCAGCCCCATGTAGAGAGCGTTGCAGTAGTCTAAACGAGAGGTCACGAGCGCATGAGTGACCGTACTCAGGGCATCCCGGTCTAGATAGGGCCGCAACTGGCACACCAGGCGAACCTGGGCGAAGGCCCCCCTAGTCACAGCCACCATGTGATCTTCCAAAGTAAGCCGTGAATCTAGGAGGACTCCCAAGTTGCGAGCCCTATCTAAGGGGAGTAATAGCTCACCCCCCATAGAAAGAGATGGGATATTCTGAATATCCCGGGATGCCGGTATGCACAGCCACTCAGTCTGTATTATTGCCTGAGTAATGTAATTGTATTTCTCTGAATGTGGCGAAGTTTTGCTTTATCATTTGTGAAATGCACTGTACTTTAACCACATCCATTTTATAATTATTGCTTCATGTTGCTATTTTTATTTACTGTCTTGGAATTGTTTTTCTTTTTGAGTTGGTCAAGGATTGAAATAAAGCTGATTGATAGAAAAGGGAGACCCAATGTTGTCCAAAAAGCTTCATGAAGGGGAAGCAAAAGAGGTGCTAGTTCTGCAAGTGCCTCATTTATTGGTTTCACATATAATGTTATGCTGTGATTCCTTTAGTCAAGCTTTATTCAACAAACAACAACTGAGTTTCTACAACATCACAGAATAAGCTATGTTAGTGGTTCAGATTAAGCCATAGCAGCAACTAGGACATCAACTGTTACATAGCATATTAGTGGACTAACCCTGGCTCCATGCAATATCTTTACCACCTATAGTACTAAAACAGATACAGCAATTTGGAAATCCCCTTGAAATTATGGGAGAAGCATATGTCCTTCTGTCTACATATCTAGTTTGCTATACAGTATATTACGAAATTCTAAAGCCACCATAAAGACATATGAAATAATAATGAAAGGGAGAACTTACAGATAAAATATGTCCATGCTTTAGAAACTAATAAGACATTCAGTGAAGTGCACAATAACATCAATAAGGTATATTGAAGATGGCAACTGGAGTTCTTGCAGCCCTTGGACCACCCTCAAATCTTGACTGATAAAAACTGAAATGCACTCCCATTTTACAGTGGGAAAATATGTAAGCCCTTAAATAGTTATTTCATGGTTTTAAGAATTATCACAAATAAAATGCCCCAACTCCCATATTATCCAAGTTTCACATGCCCATGTGTAAAACTACCCCACCAACTTGGTGGCTTTCAGGCTTCTCCCATAAAAATGAATGTGTCTCTCGGTCAAAAAATGTTGCCTACCCCTGATTTTTAGAATAGTAAAAGTTTTTTTAAGGAAATTTTAATAATAATAATAATAATAATAATAATAATAATAATAATAATAATAATAATAATAATAATAATAATAGTTGGAAGGGACCTTGGAGGTCATCTAGTCCAACCCCCTGCTCAGGCAGGAAACGCTATACCATTTCAGAAAAATGGCTGTCCAGTCTCTTCTTAAAAACTTCCAGTGTTGGAGCATTCACAGCTTCTGCAGGCAGGTTGTTCCACTGGTTAATTGTTCTAACTGTCAAGAAGTTTCTCCTTAGTTCTAGGTTGCTTCTCTCCTTGATTAGTTTCCATTTGTTGCTTCAGACGCTTTGGAGAATAGCTTGACTCCCTCTTCTCTGTGGCAGCCCCTGAGATATTGGAACACTGCTATCATGTCCCCCCTCGTCCTTCTCTTCATTAAAGTAGACATACCCAATTCCAGCATCTGTTTCTCAATATGTTTCAGCCTCCAGTCCCCTGATCATCTTTGTTGCTCTTCTCTGTACTCTTTCTAGAGTCTCAACATCTTTTTTGCATCATGGTGACCAAAACTGGATGCAGTATTCCAAGTGTGGCCTTACCAAGGCATTGTAAAGTGGTATTAATACTTCACGTGATCTTGATTCTATCCCTCTGTTAATGCAGCCTAGCACTGTGTTGGCTTTTTTGGCAGCTGCAGCACACTGCTGGCTCTTATTTTACTCATTTTTTATTTATTTCCATGAATACATATAATATATAAGAGATGTGCCTTTAATTCCAAAATGGAGCACTCGCTATCCATACTCAGCCTGAGTAATTAACGAGTATTAAATATTTGTTTGTTCATGGCAGTGAATCAGATAAGCTACCCTCAATTTTGAAGCGATAAGAAAATACAGAAGATTTACTGATTAAGAAGGGTGTTTTGATACCCTACAAAATTCTGTAAGGCAAGAAATAAAAATATAATCCAGAAGCACCCTAACCCATGTCTAAAAAATAAAATAACATACAAATTTCTGTGGAGATTCTCAGTCATCCAGATCATGGTTGTCTCCAAGGTGCTTTTTGAAAAGGCAACTGGATTTGGTTTTTTCCTTGAGGAAAACATTTCGCTTCTCATCCAAGAAACTTCTTCAGTTCTGACTGAATCATTCAAATTCATCATCAAATGAAGTCAGAATTGAAGAAGCTTCTTGAATGAGAAGCGAAATGTTTCCTCAAAGAAAAAAAACAAAGTCCAGTTGCCTTTTGAAAAAATACCTTTGAGATACACAAATTTTAAAGTTCTGCTCCATGACTATTTTAATAACACAATCTACCTAAAATAATTTCCAATATTTATGCTTTTAAAAGATTTTGATATTATATCTATGCAGCAGCGCTGCCATATACTTTTAGCTAAATCTTGAAACTGCATTAGAGTAACATCACAGAGATTGAACTGCAACCCTCAATGTATTTATAAAAGCAATAAAGACTATCAAAAGCAGACTATGTACAGTAACCACATAAAGCACCAACCGGCATTTTTCCAACTAAAGTGTTTCAAATTTCTGAGAATCATCATGATCAAAATTAAAAAACTGAGATTAAACAATAGAGGAATATAGCTGTTTATTGCTTACCTGGACACAGGTCAACCAGTAACGCACGTCTGTAAAACTGTATTCTGAGGTGATGTCATACATCAAAACAACTCCATCAGCCTTTCGGAAAAACTGCTTGGTGACACTATGATATCTGTCAGGAAAAGTGTCATTTTTCACAAATATTGTGTTCATACTGTACATATTGGTTCATTTGCATGATTGTGCATGAAAAAAAAACTTAAAATTTATCATACATTTTCTTTTCAATTTCTTGAAACTTAATTTAACAATTGAAATGCATTTTAAACAGAAGGGAAAAGGTTTTTAGTGTTTAGATGTTGTTTAATATATTTAATATGTTATTGTTAGAAATAGAGCAGCATGGTGGCCTAGTGGTAAAGATGCTCACTTCCCACTCGGAAGGTTGAGAGTTCAATCCTAGGTAGAGGCAGATATTTGTCTCCTAGGGCGTGAAGAAAAAAATATCTGCTGCAAACTCTGTGTGGCATCAGGAAGGGTATCCAGCCAGTAAATGCTTAGTTCCATCCAGTCACCCTGATTCTACCCTGAATTAAGGGGCTACAGGGTTGTAAAAAAGGAGCTTTGTTGTTAGGAATACGGTATACATATATGCACATTCTCTGAATGTGACATACAATATTCTGCTACACTGGTCAAGGCCCTCATAAGTACTGTGCATAGCAATTTCCTAGAGACCCCACTTTAACAGATTCTTTAAAAACCAAATAGTGGCAAATGATCAAGGTCCTGAAACCTATACAGGTAGTCCTCAACTTATGACATGGAGACTGAAATTTTTGTTGTTAATCAAATCATCACATGACTGGATCCAATTTTATAACCATTTTTAATGTGGTCATTAAGCGAATCACTATGGTTGTTAAGCAAATCATGTAGTCATTAAGTCAATCACCCAGTCGTTAAGTGAACTGACTTTGCTTATGGAAAGCCAGCTGAGAAATTTGCAACTCACAATCCTGTGATCACAAGACAAATGTTGTAAATGCATGCCAGTTGCCAAGCACCCGAGCTGAGATCATGTGGATCGCAAGGGTGGTATAATGGTTGTTACTTCAAGGATGGATTGTTAGTCAGTTTATCCAAGGTCATGGGCACCATTATTAAACAAGCAGTCCTTAAGCAGAGGACTAGCTGTAAAAAGGGAATAAGGAGCAGGTACGCTTATCCTTGAGAGAACTGAGTTATCATTGCACTTTTTAACCACTTTTCAACCATTTGATAAAGTGCCTCTATCCCACAACAAAAGATGTAGAATAATGACCTTAAATTACTGGAAGACTGGTGGGATACAAATGTTAGAAAAATCTTCAAAAGGGTATGATAGTTCAACATTGGAACTAATTACCTGTGGAAACAAATACGTTTTTATGATATGTTCATATAAGGGTTAGACAGCCTTTTGTCAGAGGTGCTACAATCTGGCTTCTTACATTGATTGAGCAATTGCACTCAGTGGCTGAAATTATGTGAATGATATGTTGATGGGACTTTCCCTTCAATAACAGAATTTGCAGTTATAAAGCCATGCAGTTCTATGAACAAACATTGTTCATCAACATTAATCACACTGGTCTTGAGTATAGTCCAAAGTCAGTTCCCCAACATTTTGTCCTTATTTTTGCAGCCTTTTATACTACCTTTCTTGCCCAGCTGTGTCCCACAGACGTAAAGCAAAGCATTGGCTATCCAAAAACAGGTTTTTGATCCGATAGTCCATTCCTACAGAATACAATGCAATCATTTACAATAAAATTCAAGTCAAGCCTCAGGCTGGCTCAGACAAAAGAAAACAAGGAATGCAAGCAGGAATTTTACAGGTAAGAGTAGAATATTGAAGATCAGTCATTTTGCAGGCATTAATAAAATCAAGGTTTTTTTTACCTAGCATTGCTATTTGCAGGCAGAGAATGACATTGGATTTTCTTTCATGTTAACTATACCAATAAAAAGGGGGGGAAATAGAACCTTATGCAAAATCCTGTCAGGAGGCATGAGGTAATGTGGAGAAGATACATATCCTGCCTATGTTTTCCTTTAAAAGTGTATATAGTTCAACTAAGAGTATGGTTGTGCAGTCCCATTATAATACCAGGAAGGAACAACATTAGACATACAGTAGAAAAAGTAATGCTTTCCATTATTGATCAGAAGCCCTACTTAAGTAACAGAAGTACTGGGTCAAAAGGAATTTGTCAAGCTGTCTCTGCATTATTTATACAGCACACTGTAAAAGGGCCACACTGTTTGGAAGATACCTCCAGTATACATAAAGCTAGTTATCTCTAAAGGGACCCTGACAGAGCCAGTAGGAAGAGGTGGAAATAGAGACAGCATTAGTAGTTGGCAATATTCAATAGATACCAAAGGCTTCCAATTCAGAAAGTTGCCTCTTTGTAAGCACAACCCGAGCCCATTTTTTAAAAAAAAAAATCCCAAAAATCTGTTTTTCTTCAAGATATTCAAGGAGTTGTTTAGCTCCGTATCTAATTTGTATCTTTTCTTTAAAATTTGTATCATTTCTTTTTTTAAAAAAATCCTGCTTTATTATAGAATAGTTCCAACTATTCTATATCCCAACAGTTATTTGCATCCTCTTGGGTTATATTTCAATAACAATAAAAACAACTATTATTATTGCTGTTATTAATGTAATATTACATCAAAATGACACTTGCTGTCATTTACTGGTCATCTGGATTTCTGCAACCCAAATCTGATAGTCCTGTTAACAGAGGACTAAGTCAAAGCAAAATCAAAGAAACAAATAAACCACTAAAACTAAAGTAAAAGACTTTTCAAAAAGAAAAACCTATACATTTATCACATGATTTTCAAGCACATGATTCATACCTATAGTTGCAGTCACCTTTGCTTCAAAAGAATCATTTTGAAACCTGTTTAAAAAGGAAGTTTTGCCAACATTAGAGTCTCCTACAAATAGCACGTTATAAAAGTGATCTGGATGAGAATACAGAATGGCTGTGTCTTTAGAAGTTTCTTTATTCATTTGGCAATCACAAACTTCTGTTCTAACACTGGTTTCTTCATTAAATTCTGCAATGACCTCTTGATTCTTCTTACACTCAGATGGACCAATCCATCCTTCTCTCCTATCTTCTGATGAGTACATCTCTAGCCTTTCAGCAAGTTTTGTGTGCATTCCTGGTCCAAACATATTCTGTAACTGACTGCTTGGATTATGCCCTGCAGGTAATTTGTGCAGAGCCTCATTGGACAGAAAATACTCTGATGGCACATCTTTCAGTAGAGGAAGTTGAGTCTGTGATACATTTCTATCTAGAATTTTCATTTTTGCAGACTGGTTTGCCACACCTTCATCAGTGGATAGGTGTGGAACCTGAATGGTATCATTATGTTTTAAAACTTTCTTTTTATGTTCAGGTTGAATGACCTCTTCTAAAACTAGAATCCCACTTTCTATTGGGCTTTTCTTGTAGTCACTGACCTGTATTGCCAAGTCTGAATAAACAAAAGGCTGAATCATGGAAGTAAACCTTTCTCTCAGGGTAGGCTCTGTAGTTTTGACTTCCTTTCTGAATTTAGAAAAATTAGCTGTCTTCATCTCCAGATCTTTGACTTGTACATGAACTGGTCCTTCTCTAAAACGATCTCCTGCTTCTGATATAGGTTGATCACTAGCTATTTCAGAAATTCTATTTTGTATAGCATTGTTTGTTGAGCATCCTTTTATTGGAGACAGAAGCATTCCATTTTGTTGCATATCTTCATGATGTTTAATATGATCCAAGGATTCTTGCTGCTGAAAACCAAAATCATATATTTCTTGATAATGGGATCCAGACATTTTGCTCAGTGCAGCAATAGCCTCATTCAACTCTTTAAACAAAGAATTTTGATCTGCAGGCTCCTGTGGAAAGTATTGATCTTCATCTATAAAAGGCTCTATCAAAGGGTCCTCTTCAGTTGAAATCACTTTTCTACTGGCTTCTACATCAGGTTCAGTCGTTGATGTCACATCATCAGATGTCCTGTCACATCATTAACAATACAAAGAAAAATAAATGACTGCTCATAATGACACAGATCATAGAGCTTACTGAATTTTAGTGACGCAAAACTATCTACCAGAAATATGGGATTCCTATATGCATTAAATATATTTTAGCTTGCCCATTATTGAATGAGTCTAGGTTCAACTCCACCTTGGCATAATGATAAAGGGAGTCCTTGAGTTACAACGGCAATTGGGACCAGAATTTCAATTGCTAAATGATGCAGTTGTTCTGTTCAGCTGTAAAGCGCAGTGTCACATGGCCCCATCACTTAGCAACGGCAATGCCTGGCACATCATTAAGTGAAGTTCCTAGGGCATTAAGCAAGCATCATCTCACAATGTCTATGGAGATCCTCAGTCATCCAGGTCATGGTTGTCCCAAAGGTGCTTTTTTCATGAATCAACTGGACTTTGTTTTTCTTGAAAGATGGTGGGGAATGGGAGGATTTATACTCTTGTCTGCAAGGAATATAAACCCTGCCATTCCCCACCATCCAGTCAGAGCTGAAGAAGCTTCTTGGATAAGAAGCAAAACATCTTTTTAAAAAAAACAAGAAGTCCAGTTGCCTCATGAAAAAAAACACCTTTAGGACATCAGCTCACAACTTTCTGCCTATTTTCAAAATCAGTGGGGAAACCTGTAGAGAAGCCTACAAGTCCCAGGAAGCTCAAAAGCAGGCCAGTATACAGGTAGGTGTCTGCTGTCAGGTGGGAGAAGGAGCAAGGGGGTGTATGAGTAGCAGGGGAGGCATGGCACAAGTGCAGGGATGTTTTGGGTGGCTGCTGCTAGGTGGGAGAGGATACACAAGAGTGCACAAGTGGCAGGGGAGGCATGAGGCAAGCACAATGCTCAGAGATGATGACTGAGGGGACATGAGTGGTTGGGGAAGCACAATGTGAACATGAGGCTCAGGGACAGTGTGAAAGGATATGTGAGTGGCTTGCAAGGCTCAAGAGCAGAAAGGCTGGAAGAAGGTATGTAAGAGAGGGAGATTTCCCCAAGCAACTTGCAGTCATCCCTTCCAGCTTCTCCATTGACTTTGTGGGGAACCAGCAGGAAAAGTTGCAAATAGCAATCACATGACTTTGAGGACCAGCCATAACTACCACTTCTTCAGCACTATCATAACTTCAAAAGTGGTTGTTAACCAAGGAATATCTGCATTTACCTTTATTAGTATGGGGGAAAATAGCTTCTACTTTTTTACCAGCAGCAGTAGTAATCAGAAGTTTGGAGCCCAGATCACCAAGTAATAATTTTCTGTACTGAAGGTAGATATTCGCTTTTGCAAAAGATTCATTTGATTAAAAGAAGTTTTCTTTGAGGGTTTTTTGGTCTGTTATATAGCACATTCTGAATGGCTTTTTCCTTTGTTCTCTAGCACATGAGTTAATGGATAATGGAGGGAAAAGAATTCAAATTGGGTTTTAAGTTCTTAAATACACCTGTCACTTCACTCTTGCCTTAGAAGCTCCTGACCCCACCAATACTGGAAACTCTTCTTTTCCCTTCTATCCTACCTTCATGTAAAAGCTGTAATAGATGCGTTTTGGCCCTTACTGTTGTATAGAGCTATCCATTTTATCCTCATTCAGAATGTATTCTATTTTCACCTCCTGTTGAGAGCAGATCATCTCATTTAAATTCACAGGATCCTCAGAAAAGGAAGAAAGGAAAGAAGAAAAATATTAAAGATTAATTCTGTATTTGGTTTTGAAGGAAATGCTAAATACTATTCAACATGATCTACTACTGCGACTTTCCCAGTTTCTAAAGAGACAATTCTGTTGTTGTTGGTTTTTTTTCATTTTTGACGTGGCAGGAAACAATGGGGAACAAAGGCAAAAAAGCACAGCTCCAGGGCTTATTTTAAGAGCAGAGCAGCAATATAATCTTTCACTAAATCAAAGTGTTTCACATACATTCCTTTCCCCAGCCAGTGAATCAAACTTTTAAACTCTATCATCATTTATAAGAAAATAGCATAAAAGAAAATTATTTATTTTCCAAGCTCTTCTATCAGAAGCAATTTCTATAAGAAAATACTGTACTTAACATCTTCAGTGGGACATTTCATTTCTCTGCAACGTATCTGGATTTGTTGAAGATTCTTTATTAAAGCTTTAAAAAAAATCACTCATGAAACTAGGAATAAATAGCATACTATCAGATTAAATTTACTTGCTGATAACTATGTATAGGATTGAAAATCATTTTGGAAATAATAAATGAAACCACGAAGTATCCATGTGAAGAATTTCTAGAGTAGCACAGCAGTAGAGGAAATCAAGTAAAACAAATACTTTTTGAACTTTACTGTAACTTTAATCTTTAAACTTTATTGATTACAGCTACCAAAGATAGGCATAACATAAAGTTAGATATGTACTTCAGACAAATTTTTAAACTAGTTTTATTTTTTCAAAAAATAAGCAAAATAGCTAAACAACACTCTGTACACCCGATGAATTAATTGTAGACCATAAAAGTTTATGCAGAAATAAACGTGTTAATCTTTAAACTTTTAAGAGCTCTTAAAGAGATATTGCCTTGGATGCTCCAATAAGATTGGAGTTGTTTTATATAATTTTTTAAAAATTGTTAACTATTAAAAGACAATATAGAAGTCAGCAATATAGAAGTTACATTAATAAAATGTACTTGCTGGGGGTTTTTTTCTATCAAAGCTACAAAGATGAAAGATGATAAAAACTGTTATCCATCCATCTACCTACCTGGATCACTGAATAAATCTTATATAGCCATACACAATAATTAACTTACCAGGGAATCTATTCTGCTTCTAATGAAAGGACACAAAGCAAACAGTGACTCATAGAGAAACATAGGAAATGAGGCTTTGTGAAAGAAGTTGTGTCCTATGAAATTCAATGATCAAATGAGCTGCATTGGTTACCGGTTGTCCTCCGGATGAGATTTAAGGTGCTGGTACTTACCTTTAAAGCCTTACATGGCCTAGGCCCGGGATATTTGCAGGACTGCCTGCTGCCGGGAACGACTTCCCATCGCCCAGTGCGCTCACACAGAGAGGGCCTCCTCAGGGTGCCATCGGCTAGACAATGTCGGCTGGCGACCCCCAGGGGGAGGGCCTTCTCTGTGAAAGCACCAGCCCTGTGGAAACAACTTCCCCTTGAGCTTCGGACGGCCCCGGATCTCCGGTCCTTTCGCCGCGGCCTTAAAACATTCCTTTTCCATCAGGCTGACCTGGACTGTCGATAGGGATTTTTAAAATGTTTTTAAATTTTAACTTATTAATTTTAATTATTTTATTGGGGCTGTTAGTTTAATTCTTTTTAACTTTGCTGTATTTTTATTGTTGTTAGCCGCCCTGAGTCCTTCGGGAGATAGGGCGGCATATAAGTCCCACAAATAAATAAATAAATAAATAAATAAATAAATAAATAAATAAATAAATAAATAAATAAATAAATAAATAAATAAATAAATAAATCTTAGATTATTATCAGAAAGCCATTCTCCAATATTAACTCAGAAGAAAATATTGGTGTCAGCAATGAGCAAACAGTACCTGTACAGAGTGAGGAACCTTGTTGGCGTCTCCCTCCCTTTGTCTGTCTCTGCAAAGAGAGGAAGGGACATAGCACAGGGTTTTCCATTTCTTCCATGCACCTTTGCAAATTGTTTCAGTAGAGATATATACCTGATAGCAGGAATGTAAGTCAAAACTAATAGAATAATGTATGCGGAGAATGGAAATACAAATGATGGCGCAAAGAGAAATGGGTGTTCTCTCAAGAGATCAAGGAAAAGAGAATACAGCTAGTCTTTGACCACAATTGTGCCCCCTTGTTAAAAGAGAATTTGTTAAATGAGTTTTGCCTCATTTTACAACCTTTCCTGCCACAGTTAAGTGAATCACTGCAGGTGTTAAGTTAGTATCAAGGCTGTCAAGTGAATCTGGCTTCTCCATTGACTTTATTTGTCAGAAGGTCGCAAAAGGTGATCACATGACCCCAAGACACTGCAACCGTCATAAATATGAACCAGTTGCCAAGCATCTGAAGTTTGACCATGTGACCATGGGGATGCTGCAACGGTCATAAGCATGAAAAATGGTCATAAGTCACTTTTCAGTGCTGTTGTAACTTCAAACAGTTACTAAATGAACGGTTGTAAGTTGAGGACTACCTATAATCACACCGCAGCCCTAATAACTTTGCCCTGTAAACCGCCCTGAGTCCTTCGGGAATAGGATGGTATATAAAACTAATTAAATAAATAAAAATAAATAAATAAATAAAGGTTTTTCAAAAACAGAACAGCCTTTGGACATTTATTTCAAGGCATATTAAGGGTACTAGTACAATTAAAATGCTCTTCCTCCTGCCAAAACTCCACATGCTTATCCCAACTTTTTGTGGAAAATTACTGGGGAATGCAACTGAGCTGTTCTGTGCTCACCAAGTTACCAGGTCTTGATGCTTGTGGAGCAAATTAATGGATACTGATGGGAGTAGATGTTCTAAGGATGCAAGGACTTGTCCAGAGAGGGAAAAAAACCAAGCATTTCCATCAGGTAAGAACTGCTTTATTCAGTCTGTTTTCTGTGCACCTTAGCCTTTCTTCCAAAGACATATGCACTTGTTTTTCACATTATTTGTCTGAAGTACAGAGTATATAGCCGTGCAGATTTTATGGAGAGAATAGTGAGAATAGAGATGCTTCTACTTCACTATTGCTTCAGTTCATTTCCTACAAGAAATTTGAAAATGACCTTTCATTGTCTTCCCTCCTACCCACTAAAAAAATCCTGAGAACAAAAAAGCAAAAATCACTGTCCTATGGTTAAAAATCCTGCTGCAGGAGCAGCAAGGAAAAAAAACACCATCTCAATTCTTCCAAACTTTTGCACACAGTTGATCTCCTGCCAAGTGGTGTAGGATGATCGGGTACAGAGCCAATCCAGGAGCAGCAGGGAAAAAAAAACAGAAGCTTCACGTGGAAGTGTCTTAAAACAGCATAAAACAAAAATTAACAGTGAATAAAACATTGTGGAGCTATTAAAATGGTCAAAAGAATTTGAAAGACTTTCCCCACAAGCGTATCACATAAGGCAGTAAACTGACTTGTAGCAGTGTGTTTTTCGTAAGAGATCCTAAGAAGAAACTTAGATTATCAGTTTATGGTCTAGACTGGGGGCCTTCAAACTTGGCCCTTTTATGTCTTGTGGACTTCAACTCCCAGAATTCTCAGCCCTGGTCTATACTCTAATTCTCAACAACTTTAAGATGGGTGGATTCCTATTCCTAGAAATCCTTCCCATGTATTCCACCCATCTTAAGTTGCTGAAGTTCAGAAATTGGTCTAGTCCAGCCTACCACAACCTTTTCATCCTGTAGGGACCCTCAAGATAATTTCAAGTCTCAAAGAAGCCTTTCATAAACATTGCAAAGTATACAAAAAGTTCCCAGCACAATTCACTTCTAACCTATACATTTCATGGGTTTTACAACATTTACAAAAAAACAGCACCAAAATGGCAGGTGGACAGCTGAATCATGTATTAGCACTGTGTGGCAAAGTTCAAAACAATTTTTTTAAAAATCGCAGCCTCTCATGGAAGCCCAGTTGACAAAAGCTGCTTCTAAAGACGAGAGCAAAAGTCCCTCTGTATCCTTTGGCCCCAAAGTATGTCGTGATCCATATTAAAATCAGCAGGGTTTTAGTTAATTTGGAGCTCTTGAACAAAAGCAGACCTAGGTGTGCTGCTGGGCCTAGGCAGCAAGGACCCGCGCTCTGAATCCAGTTTTCCTAGCCCAGTGAAGTAAAAACACAAGGGTGGGAGATGCAGGAAGGTCATGGTCCTCAAAACTGATGATGTTACTCAACAGAGAGAAAAGATATGATATAGGCATCATATAGCATGAGTGGCCAGTGCACTATGCATAGAACATAGAATAATAGAGTTAGAAGGGACCTTGGAGGTCTTCTAGTCCAAACCCCTGCTAGAACAGGAGACCCTATACCAGGGGTGTCAAACTCAATTTCATTGAGGGCCGCATCATCATTGTGGTTGCCCTCAAGGGGCCGGGTGGGTATGGCCAGGGTAGGCGTGGCCTACTGGGTGGGCGTGGCTAGAGTGCGTATGGCCTACTGGGTGGGCATGGCCAGCTCTACATCGTTCGCATCAAGGGTGCCTATGGGGGCCTGGGCAGGAGTGGGACAGATCTGAGGGTCTCTGGCAGAAGGAGGGTCTCTGGGCCAGGGCCAAGGCAGTGGGGGCCGTTCCCTCACTGTTTCCAGGATGGCTTCGTGGGCCACATGAAACCACTTCGCGGGACGAATCCGGCCCCCGGGCCTTGTCTTTGACATGTCTGCGCTATACCATTTCAGACACATGTTTGTCCAGTCTCTTTTTGAAAGCATTTGGGACCAACTGAAATGTGCTGACCTTCTTCCAAGGCAACCACTCATACAATTATTAGGACTCACCTGCCTTCACTGTACAATTGGGATATTCTATCCTTCATGACATCCAGGCATGTTTCAACCTTTTGAAGCTGATGGAGGGTTTGCTGGAGCTGATTTTCAAGGCTGCTCTTGATTTGTTGCAGCTGCTGGGCTTGGGCGCTGGCCACCAGTTGTTTCTCTTTGAGCCTGAGCAACTGAGTTTCAAGCTGAGAAATAAGAAAAGTCCAGTAGAGCAGTACAACAAGTTCAGTCTGGTGGTTAAGACCAAAAGACTGAAAGTCCTAATCCCGCCATAGCCATGGAAATCAACTGGGTAACTTTGGGCCAGTCATTCTCTCTTAGCCTGACCATTTCACAAGGTAATTGTTGTGGGGCAAATAAAAGAAGGAAGAACTATTATGTCTGCTGCCTTGAATCATTGAAAAAAAAAACATAATAAAGGCAGGATATAATTTTTTAGCCGGCTCCAGAGGCAGAAATAGAAGGAAAGCTAGTGATGCTGCCACCTTGGGGTCTTCTTACAAGAGAAACCTGATAGACTTCAGCTACATGCCCAGAGAGGGGGCTTAGTTCGCGTAGGGCTTAAGGCTTGGGGAAGGACAACAAGATTAATGAAACAGCTGGCACCTTTCCACGCTCCCCCCAGGAGCCTCATGTCCACCATGAGCTACTGTGATGCTGCCTTTTCCCCCCTGCCCTGCCCTGCCCAACTCAGTTCCTGTTCACAATTGGGTGTGCCAGCCTGAGCTGGGAATAGATAGCAAGCGAATGGCAGGGAAATGAGAAGCGTGTGTGTTGGGGGGTGGGGGGGTGTTCAGCTGCTATTCCACACTTGTGACTTCTCTGGCTTCTCACTTTCTTCACCTTCTGAGCATCATAAGTGGTTGTGAAGCAGGGGCAGGGAAGAAGTGGGTTTATAATGCCCTACTGGCCTTTCTCCCATCCATCCATCCACCTTTAATAACCACATTTGCCTTGGACACAGCAAGCCCCACTTGTCAGGAAGGGTCTTCTGCAACTGTTTTTACTCTCCCGGACCAGAATCTTGGTTGGAAAAAGACAGATGGCGCTCCACCCATTTGAAATAACATCGATTCCCTCCCCACACACACTTTTTTTTAAAGTGAAATCTCCTGTGCATTTAAGAACTGGGAAAAATAAGCAGATTTCATTGTCTCCCGCAAACAAAGAAATGGAAGGGGCGGGGAGAGAAAATGCAACTGTTGGATGTTGCTGGCTGTGACACAGTTAAAGCCAAGAAAAATGATAAAGCAAACTAATTTGAAAAGTATTTGTTGTATCTGAAAACCGTTTTTCTGTCTGTTCAGAAAGTGGGCCTGGAAGTAAGCTTCCATTGGAAACCACCTTTGACCTGTCTAAAACTCCTCCAGGAACCACTAGGGACCAAGGGGCTGGGGTTGGGCAGAGGAAGAGGTAATATTACTAAATATCTGAGAATGAGTATTCTTGAACTAAGGCTAAGCTATCCGTATATTTATTTTTCTTCCATGTTGCCACCTGGCACAACTCTGTTCCATAGATAAACAGACCTCTTCAGTCTTGTGACCTCCCAAAGGACTGCAAGTTGCATAATTTTCACCCAATGGGGAATGCTGAGTGTGCAATTTCAGAATTATGAGGTTGCGCTCCAGCTGTAATTGCAGGCAGCAAATTGGACGCAGGCAACAAAAGCTCAAAAATACCAGAATAGTTTCAAGAGACACCTCCCTATGGTATTTCAACCTGTCCAAGAGGATCTAGAAGGGAGGTCTCCCTCTGGATTCTAACACCAATGAAGTGTCATCATCAAGGGCCACCAGGGAGAGGTGGGTTAGTTGCTACCTCCATTGGAACAACATCTCTCCTAAGCTCAGGCTGTCACCAACCCTGCTGCTTCATTAAAGCTATTAAGCCCTGAGTGTTCCAGAAGGCATTCAGGGGTGGATGGGATTGGGCCCCTCCTACGGTAGTGTATGTTATGTTCTTCGGTTTGTTTGTTATTCTTGGTAGTTCAAAGGAAGAGTATTGCTTTAATCTTGTTACTGGAAAGTAGGAATATAATCTGCTTGCTTGGAGTCAAAGTTAAAGAAAGTTAAAGCAGGTAAGAGGCCTAAGTAAATAAATATTTCATAGCAGGCTTCCAAAGTGATGTCCCCTTCTGCTTGCGCTAAACAACAACCACTGTTTCTGCATAAAGTTGAAAGCATTAGGATGAAAACAGCAGCTTCAGAAGGATGGTTTGAAACCAAGGATAAATTTCCAGGAGATGGCGCTGCTTCTGTTGCAAGAAATAAACTCTCATTAAGCAAGATGCCAACATAAAGTATATTTCATCTGAAAGTGAAACAATGCCCCAGTGCTGTGAAAGATTGAAGAAGTGGTTGCAATCATATGCTCTTGCTTACTTCATCTCACACTGATATTTTACCTCTTTTTGAACAATAAGGGAATGCTGGATTTCCTGTTCTCTAACATCCAATTCTTGCTGCATCTCCATGTAATGCAGCTGGCTCCTGGCTTTACTCTGCAACAGTAAATTGTAATGAAACAATAAGGTTGCAAAAAACAACAACAACCCAACAACCAACAACCCTAATACATTTCTATACATGAAGCTTGTCTTCTGTAAGTCTGGCTTTGAAGAGAAAGTTGTCCTATACCTTTGGAGAAATTGCCAGAAATTCAGGTTTCTAGACAGACTGGCAGCCATAACTTTTCCATGATCATTTACTCTATACCCATCCACTCTTGTTTTGTATTCTAGTACCCATGGCCCTCTCTCTGGATTTCACTGTTTTATTTTTATTTTTTTAATTTTAATTCCATTTATATCCCGCCCTTCTCCGAAGACTCAGGGCGGCTTACAAGCTTAGCAGTAGCCTTCATTCTATGTATATGCCTGCTTATTAGGGCTTTCACACACACCCCAAGCGGCATTATTACAAAGTCAGCTTAGGGCACCCATCCCAAAATATGTTTACAATATTTGGAGTTCCCCACTGATACTTCCTTATTATGTATGTATGGTGCCATTGTAGCAATATAACAATACACAAAGATCATCTATTCACTAATCAGTAAGCACATAGAAGAATATAAATAAACCCTAGAATGGATAAAATGTATAAGGTAAAATTGATTGTTGGGGGCAATAAGCTGACTTTGTAATAATGCCGCTTGGGGGGGGGCGAAAGCCCTAATAAGCAGGCATATACATAGAATGAAGGCTATTGCTAAGCACATTGATTTGTGCTTTAGATTGTAAGCCGCCCTGAGTCTTCGGAGGGACTTTAAATGGGATTTTAAAAAAAATACTGGAAGGTACCACATGACAAATTCAGGATATATTCCAGAAAATAGACAGAAGAGTAAGGAAAAGCTTACAGCTTCTGCTTTCTCCTGCTAATTTCTGTCAGATGTTTTAGAGTATAGGTAGTCCTCAACTTATGAACACAATTGAGCCCAAAATTTCTGTTGTTAAAGGAGACAGTTAAGTGAATTTTTCCCACTGCAATTGCTGAGTTAGTAACACAGTTGTTAAGTGAATCTGGCTTCCCCATTGACTTTGCATATCAGATGGTCGCAAAAGGTGATCACATGACCCCAGGGCACCACAACCATCCTAAATATGAATTAGTTGCCAAGTGTTTACATTTTGATCACATGACCACGGGGATGCTGCAACAGTTGTAACTGTGAAAAATCATCATGTCACCTTTTTCAGTGCTGTTATAACTTTGAGCAGTCACTAAATGGTTGTAAGTCGAGGACTATAGTCATATAATGTATGTGGCCCTTTCCTTCTAATTTGGAAGGAAAAAATGAAAGGAACTAATGCACAAATACATATTTAAAAGAACACAGAAAAAGAGGGAAAGGGAGGGACCCTATAAGTAACAGGATACAAGTACCTAAGTAACAAATTTGTGCTCATCCCAAGGATCATGTCTGCTTTAGCTAGAAGAAAAGAAGCTACTTCTGGCTTTACAGAGTCCTTATATTTTTACTGCTTCAAGCTAGGTCAGGGGAAATGTGGAATGACTATTTCAGGGTAAGGAAAAGATTTGTATTTTTGTACTGTGTCTTCCTACAGTACAAGAGAGGGAATCCATAGTCTTGAGACATTACAAATGGCAGTTCCCATCATCTCACTCCCTTACATGTTGAGAATTGCTATTTTTCTGCTGAATGTGAAGTTATTAAACATTTATAATACAATGCATAAATCCTCTAACATAGAACCAGTACTTCTGAAGCAGAGGCAACTTAGTTCTGAATGCCCTTCTGGGGACACTTATTCTCTTCCAATTTTTTGGATATTGGGTGCTCTGATTTTCCTGGACCTCTCATATTATAAAGGTAAAGTAAAGGTAAAAGGTTCCCCCGCACATGCGTGCTAGTCGTTTCCGACTCTAGGGGCCGGTGCTCATCTCCGTTTCAAAGCCAAAGAGCCAGCGTTTGTCCGAGGATGTCTCCATGGTCATGTGGCCGGCATGTCTAGACGCCAAAGGCGCATGGAATGCTGTTACCTTCCCACCGTACTGGTCCCTATTTTTCTACTTGCATTTTTACGTGCTTTCGAACTGCTAGGTTGGCAGAAGTTGGGACAAGTAACAGGCGCTCACTCTGTTACACGGCACTCGGGATTCGACCCGCCAAACTGCCGACCTTCTGATCGACAGGCTCAGCGTCCTAACCCACTGAGCCACCGCGTCCCTTTCTCATATTATACATTTATTTAATTATTATAGCCTGCCCCAATCAAAAGATAACATAAATCAAAATATAAAATTGTATACAAATATAAACCAACCCACCAGCTGCAAAGTAGATACTGTTAACAATGAAATAAGGTTGAAGGCTTGAAGGAATAGAACTATGTTAAATCTATTTTCAAAATACCCTGAGAAAGGAACTTTATAAACACTGCTGGAGCTTAGGAATTCTAAAATGGGGGGGAAAGGGTTGGGAGGACTGACAAGGAGAAGGCCTGGTATCTCATCCATGTCCCTTAAATCCTTATAGGCCTTCCTGAGATGTCCTTATTGGATGGCCAGATTCAATTCTGCTTCTGTAGAAGAGGAAGATAAAATACACCCTTGCTTCCAATTATTATATAGGAAAATAATCCTAGATTAGGATGTTGCAGGTAAATTTGCCCAAAGTTATTGAGAAAGGGCACATTTTTTAAAAAAAAGGAAATAAACCATACATTTTGGGAACTGGCATGGTTCAACTGGTCACCTACCTCATTCTGCAGTTTTTGTTTCTCCCTTTCAATTTGCTGCTCCATTTCCTCATATAGCTTCTGCACCTTCTTATTGTGATCAGATATTTGTCTAGCAGAGTGCCAATAAAAAGATGTTAAGGGGTATTTATGCACATAAAGAGACTCTTCAACTGTTACTACTCTCAGTTACGCTCAATCTGCCCAGTAACTAATTTTACAGGAGGACCGTTCTGTAACAAATACACTAGCACAACCTCACCAGTTCCCATAAGGTAGAGAGACCAGAGGCCATTGGCATACCACTAGGTCTTCTACTGCTTTTTCTTATCTTTTCCAAAGCAGCCTTTCCCACTATAGTGATTCGCAGCTACATTGGGATTATCACTCACAGGTGTTGCAACAATTCTGCAGAAACCCATTTTAGAGAAAAGTATCTTAAGGAAACAAAACCATCCCTGGAGTCTCTATTTAACGTTGTTTACTTTGTTAAAACTAGAGGGTCATCTATGCCAATGTGGAAAAACAATACTCATGAAAAATATGACCCCAAGCATTTGCAGCTATCAATAATGACTTCTAATTCCCAATTATTAACTTCTTCTCTCCACTGCACCCAATTATAGTTTACATGAGGAAAACGTGGTGCACAAAACACTAATCCCTGAACTCAAAGTTTTCTAATCCCAGGTGTATGTGCTGACCTCACGTAACATACTGAGTCAAATCCAAATAAACAATGCCATGCCTCAAAGCAATATGTCGGTTCAGCAATTATGCATCAACTCTCCTAACTGTGGCTTCTCTCACAAATCATAGTTCAGCAAAATATGCAGGATTTGTTTTTGGTTTTTTTATTAAAGAGTTTTACAAAAACAAGATTTTACAATATATCCCCAAATCCCCCCCATCCCAAACCCGCCCACTTCCCCCCCCCCACTTCCCAGAGCTAAATACAGGATTATAGTTATAATAATCATATTCTAAATAAAAATTATGCATAATATACAATTAACCAAATTCATAATGTGCTTTAACTCCCCTTTAACATAGATACATACGAAGTACCAACACTAAGATCAATAACAATATCCCTCTACAATCTACTCATAAGCTAAATGGAACTTTTTAGTCCCATATTTATTCTGAATATAATCTATCCATCTCCTCCAAATGAAATATATCTTTCCTGTGAATGATCTTTCAAGTAAGCAGAAATCTTAGACATTTCTGCAAGATTCGAAACTTTAAACACCCATTCTTCTATAGTAGGCAAACTATCCTTCTTCCAATATTGTCCCACCAGTAACCGTGCTGCTGTTATCATATTCAACATCAAATTGGTTTCTTTAACATCGCAATCTACAACAATACCCAATAAAAACAATTGCGGAGAAAACTTTATCTTTCTCTTAAAAATCTTTTGAATGTTCCACCAAATTTTAATCCAAAAAGCTTTTATATTTCTACAAGTCCACCACATATGAAAATAGGAGGCTTCTAAACTACCACATCTCCAACATTTAGACTGTAAGTTAGGATACATGTTGGACAACTTCTTGGGATCCATATGCAGGATTTGTGAACTGGGGCTTTGCCTCTTGATATTTTTGAAGCTAAAATGCCTGCCCTCTTCTGATGTAAGCATGTTTCCTACATTACAAGAAGCAATGGTTTATTTTAAAAGCAACAGCCGTTGTAACATGCTCTGCTGTAAGATATGATTTACAAATCTAATGACTATATTTTGCATATCGCACTACTCATCAACAAATCAACTACCACAGCTTAGTATGTTATGTAATTCAGGTACTGAGGTTTGTCTTTTTCCCCCCGCCTTACAGTTCCATAGTTACTTTTCCTGGAATTGTGTTGCTTTCCCCATTTTAAAAATCTGTTAATGAAAACACATCCCATATTTCCACTGCTATACAGTGACCTACATTTTCAGCAGTAACCGTATCTTCTCTTTTTCATGCATAGCTTCCTTGATCAAGTGTGTCATTTTAGCCAAGAACTCCTTCAGATTTCCCAACAGATGTGGTTCTGCTTCCCAGAGCTGCACCCAGATCTTCCATATTTCTGACCTGCTGTACAAGAGGAGAGTTTATTGCTTCCTGGTCAGTATTCTGGTTCAATTACTTTTATTATATTAGCTTATCCCTGTTCTAGTTGAACATGAATAAATCACCATGGAAATGTGCGTTAAGGCTGAAACGTTTCTGTTGCCAGCATTGAAATATCCTTATTTCCATATAAATTGTCTTGGAAGTGACTCATTTACAGGTAAGTCACAAAAGATCTTGGGTAAATGAGATATAATAATATATATGCTAACTTGATTTCGATCATATCAATTGACAAGTGTTATGCTTGCTGCTGGTACTTGGTGTTCCACACAGCTGGAGATAACAGCCTGAAAAATATGCTATAAAAACACATAGGGATACCTATGAAGATAAATGGGATATCTAAGGATAGAGGGCAGTAGGAGTTACATAAACAAGGAAAATATTTCTACCAATGCTAAACCAAGCAGCTAAAACTAATTTTGCTGGAAAATCAGAAACAGATTTTGCACCTGATTGATAGAACTTGCGAGTTCTAGTAAACAAACAAGTGCCAAAACTCTTATATTTGTCTATCCTTTCTGTAGAGGGTCGTTTTCCCTTTCCCTAAGCACCTTATTTTTCAGATGCTTAGGGAAATTTAATTTTGCATCTTCTTTGGCTAAAATTGCATGGCCCAAACCCAAGGCTTTGCTATCAGATTTCAAGACCGCAATCAAGGAATTTATAGAGATCCTGAAAAATGGATGGAGGCAAGATATTCCTCAGTCACCTTTCCTGTAACGCTTACATGATTACTAACATCACCTTCCACCATTAAGGCTCTTATATTAGTTTAACTTGTTGATTTGTATTAAATCCATTTCTCTTTCACTTGTTCCCATTCTGCTTCCGTTTATCTGTGAGAGTCAGTGTTCAACAGATGTAAAGTTATCATATTGCTCTTACTCTTCAAAGACATTATCAGCTCCCAGCTGGTTAATGAAAGACTCAAAATGTTTTTTCTCCTCACTATTAATTTCCTCCAGGGACAAGGTTGAAGTTGCCTTCATCAAAGCTGTCTTCTTCTTCCTGTATTATCAAGAACTGTGAGGTCAGCAAATGCCCTGCAAATAAACAAATATGAAATCATGCTCCACACTCATGGTGCTACTATATGAAAACTCCTTAGTGCAGTGTTTCTCAACCTTAGCAAGGTTGAGATATGTGGACTTCAACTCCTTCATCTCCATCCCCTCTAAGGCCACCTACAATAAGATAAAATGAAAGAAAAATGGGCAGGTGCCACAAAAGAACTGACTTTTGAATTTTTATCAAGGTTTGCTCATTCACTATTGAACTCTGGCACCTTAGTCACACCAAAACAGAGTAACTAAAAGCTTCACTTTACCCACATATCAGATTGTGGAATATAAAACTTCTGTGCTTTCATCAATCCCAGTTCTTTTCCATGACTTTAGAGTTAAATAACTCTTCTTCTGAGATAGAATATTTTTGTGGGTTTTCACTGGGGCTTCTTCTTGTTCCCAGGGACTAAGTCTAAATGTTCTGCCATTCCCAGATATTCTCTACTTGTACATGATTGACAGCTTCATTGGGTAGGGAGGGTATTTATCCCTAATGTTTACATCCTCAGTAGACTTATTATTTTGACATATGAGACAGACATGGCACAGTATTAATATTTAACTGCATTAACATTTCACTCACAAACTTTTGCACAACTAAACCTTAGTTAGTTGAATCATAGTTTATATAACACATTGAACCGCAAATTAATTTTATCAGCTGGCTGAATTCAGATAATTCAGAACTTCAGTCTGAAGGATACCAGGGTAATTTAGGTTAGGGCAGCATTTCTCAACCCCAGCAATGTCAAGAAGTGTGCACTTCAGATTCCAAAATTTACCAGCTAGCATGCTGGCTATGGAATTCTGGGAGTTGAAATCCACATAACTTGAAGTTGTTGAGTCATAAAAATACTGCTCTAGGGCAAGGCTTTTCAACCGGTGGTATGCGTACCACTGGTGGTACGCGAGCACCTTGCTGGTGATACGCGACGTCGCCTTCCTCCTCCCCGCCTCCCCCGCCTCCTCCCTCCCTGCGCTGCGCTCCTTCCCAGCTCACTTGCTTGCAGAAAACATGCTGCTTGGCAGCGGCCTGCAGGAAGCCTACCGAGGGCAAGTGAAGAGCACAGGCGCAGAGCGAGGCCCTGCCCTACCCAGGGACTCGTGCAGCAACCGGATTGACTTCTGATCAGTGCTTCTTCAGGGCACACATGGCCGGGAAGGCGCATCAGAGTCCCAGGTACCAGTAAGGTGATCGGCCTGCTCCTCCCCCATTGCCCGCTAGCCCCAGGACAGCCCTGCATGAGCACCTCGCCAGCCACCAAAACCTCACTTGAGCAGGAGCGGCCTTGCCCTGCTTGCCCTTGGCCGCCTCCGTGGGTGCCGCTTTAGTGCGGAGAGAGGGAGGCCGGTCCCCGTTCGGCTCGCCAGCCCCGGGAGAGCCCACGCAACTGCCTCACCAGCCGCCAAACTCTGGCTTTAGAGCAGGAGCGGCTGTCAAGCCCCTGGCTCAACAATCAATGGGGGGGGGAATCCATGCAGCAACCCGGCTACCTGGCTTGCCAGCTGCTCTTTGCTCCACTGATCAGCTGGAAGGCTGGGGTTCTGGATCTGACTCCGCCGGCCAGCTGGAAATCCCGGCGGGTGGCTCCAATGCCGCTGAACAGCCAGAGTGTCAGCAACCTTCTCTTGGGGCCGCCAGTCAGCTGAGAGCAGGTGCTTTCGAGCAGGAGTGACTGTCAAGGCCCGGGCTCGACAATCAACCGGGGGTGGTAGAATCCGCACAGCAACCTGGCTACCTCTCTCCCCCAGTCTTTAAAAATATTTAAAATAAAATACAGGATGTGTTGTTTCAGATGTGAGCTTCTCAAAATCTCTTGCATCTTGCCAAAAGCATGCATAGCCCTCCATTCAGCTATTCTCGATCACGTTTGGGCCCCTAACCTCATAAAAGCTTTTAATGGTTTCACAGATCGGAGTGGCTGCAGGCCAGGTAGCCGGGTTGCTGCGCGGATTCCGCCCCCCACCGGTTGATTGTCAACCCTGGGGCTTGACAGCCGCTCCTGCTCAAAAGCACCGGCACTCCCAGCTGACTGGTGGCCACAAGAGAAGGTTGCCAATGCTCCCAGCTGTTCGGCAGCGTCAGGGCTGCCCGCCGGGACTTCCAGCTGGCCGACAGCATTGGATCTAGAGTCCCAGCCTCCCAGCTGATTGGCGGAGCAAAGACCGGCTGGCAGGCCAGGTAGCCGGGTTGCTGCACGGATTTCCCCCCCCCACCCTGTTGATTGTCGAGTTGGGACTTGACAGTGTCCTTGCCCTGCTTGCCCTTGGCCGGCACCAGGAGAAGGAAGGAAGGAAGGAAGGAAGGAAGGAAGGAAGGAAGGAAGGAAGGAAGGAAGGAAGGAAGGAAGGAAGGAAGGAAGGAAGGAAGGAAGGAAGGAAGGAAGGAAGGAAGGAAGGAAGGAAGGAAGGAAGGAAGGGAGGGAGGGAGGGAGGGACAATGGGAGGGAGGGAGGGAAAGAGGAAAGGACAAAGAGGGAGGGAAGGAAGAAAGGAAGGAAAGAAGGAAGGGACAATGGGAGAGAGGGAGGGAGGGAGAGAGGGAGAGAAAGGGAGAGAGAGAAAGAGAGGGAGAGAGAGAAATAGAGAGAGGGAGAGAAAGAGAGAGGGAGAAAGAAAGAGGGAGAGAGAGAAGGAGAGAGAAAGAAAAAGGGAGGGAGAAAGAAAAAGAAATAGAGACGGAGAGAAAGAGAGAAATAGAGAGAAGGAGAGAAAGGGAGAGAGGGAGGGAGGGAGAGAGAAGGAGAAAGAAAGGGAGGGAAATAGAGGGAGAGAGAGAAAGAGGGAGAAATAGAGGGAAAGAGAAAAATAGGGAGAGAAAGGGAGAGAGAGGAGAGAGAAAAAAAGAGGGAGGGGGAGAGAGGGAGAGAGAGAAGGAGAGAGAGAAATTAAATTAGTAACATGATTGTTAAATGAATCTGGTTTCCCCACTAACTTTGCTTGTCAGAAGGTTGCAAAAGGCGATCACATGACCTTGGAACAATGTGACCATCATAAATATGAATCGGTTGCCACGCATCCGAATGTAAATCACATGACCCTGGGGATGCTGCAATGGTCATAAGTGTGAAAAATGGTCATAAGTCACTTTTTTCAGTGCCATCGTAACTTTGAACAGTCACTAAGCGAATTGTTGTAAGTTGAGGACTACCTGTACTTTATCATATTTTTTTTCCTTTTTCTTTTGGTCAGGTTTTTGACACCTTCCTGGGTGACTGGTGGTACTCGGACACTGTCTTATCCTAAAAGTGGTACAACTTTTACAACGACACTGAAAAGACACCTGCCTGCCCACCTGGCGGCGCTTTTCCTCCTGTCCGAGGTTTTCATCGTTGTGAGCATTTCTGTTGAGGATTGGCAGCAAGGGTGGGGTGGGGGGGGTGTTTGGTTTTTATTCCCATCTGCTGGGTGGTTGCAGCAGGTTTTGGTCACTTCATATGAGCCTGGGACATTGTGACCATCATAAATATGAATCAGTTGCCAAGCATCTGAGTGTAAATCACAAGGCCCTGGAGATGCTGCAACATTCCAGCTGATCGGTGCTTCTTCCGGGCTCAGCCTGGTGCTGATCCTGGCGCTTCCGCTGAGCCCTGACAGCCCTGCAGCTCCAGCCGTCTCTCGCTCAGGCTTGTGCGGTGCTGCCACCGGTTCAGCTCATTCCCCTCCCCCGCTACCACTTTTCTAGGATGGTCGCGTACCACCTGCCAGGTGCCAATGTACTACAGGTGGTACCCATACCGCTGGTTGAAAAGTCCTGACCTAGTAAGCATTCCTGGATTCTGAAGTGATTGGTTACCTAAAGCTGCCAGTAGATTTCCTGCACCTGGAAGGAAGAAAACATCTTTCATATGGGTGATCTAAGCAACTACTTTCATAATGTCTGATCTCTGATTTCTAACTTTCTGGTTCTAATTTGGCTGTAACTAAACTCCAAGCTCAGACAATAGATCAACAATATTTTATACCCTGTGGACATTATTTCCTACCTACGTATATTTTTGTGGCTTATGATAAAATATACAGTATTTAAAATGTCCAGCCACCAGGTGTGGAGGAGGCCATAACATATGTTTACTTTGCAGAAAGTTCTGTGTTGAGTACCCATCTTTTCTAGTTGAAGGATCAAGGAGAACTGCAAGAGGAAAAAATACTCTCTACCGCTTTTAGGGAAAAATCATAAACACTGTAAACTATAAAACATAATTAACATAGCTTTTGAAAACAGAGAAATTCTCAAGAATCCATGTTTGGGCCCCAATCCATGCTACATACTGCCAGCTCATTCAGTTTCTGTAGCCCACCTTCATATCTCTCTCTCTCTCTCTCTCTCTCTCTCTCTCTCTCTCTCTCTCTCTCTCTCTCTCTCTCTCTCTCTCTCTCTCTCTCTCTCTCTCTCTCTCTCTCTCTCTCTCTCTCTCTCTCTCTCTCTCTCTCTCTCTCTCTCTCTCTCTCTCTCTAGCAACTGTCTGCCCCATACAGAATCCACATTTCCAAATATGTTCTAGATGAGTTTATTAGATGCCCAAAGCACTTTTTCCTACATTGGCTACTGAGGATTTTGGATTAACTGCCATCCAAAATCTTGTCCTGGTGCCTCTTTGGGAAAATCTTACGAGCTACATAGGTTGTCTCTCATAGGCATTGTATGCTTTTATCCATACTGATGAGATTCAGTATGTGAAAGGAGGTACAACAAGGAAAAGGCAGTGCAATCTGATATGCTGCACTTGGCTTGTTTTTGGAAGCAACTCACTTTCAGAGACTGGATTCACAGATGTTAAGCCATAGTTTAACTACAGGTTCTAAAATAAGTCAAGCACTTAGTTGGGTTTACTCATAGTACAGTCATAAACCAGGAATTCAAATATACTGTAACTGACTTTATGTCACATGCTAAACCAAAACCAGACAAAGCATATTATGGTTTAATGTTATGTATGAAATCAGACCCAGTTTCCACCATTAAAATGAAATCTAACTTCACATTTTTTTTAAAAAAAGCCTTCTTAGCCAAGTCAGAGATGAAGCATAACTTGAAGTTTAACCCTGGCTAAACTCTTAAGAAAACTTACCAGTCAATAAAAAGACAGAGCATTTAGGGTGCTCTACGGTGCAAGATTCATCTGCTTTAAAGAGATGGTTCCCTTATTTTATTTTTTTCAAGCGGAAGTTAGTGCAATTGCAGAGTGGTGGGGAGGTTTTATCTGCTGGTTCATTTCATCAGCTGCTCTGAACCATCAGTTTGTCATTTTCATTCTTGCTCAACCCACCTCTGGTTTAGTTAGAAAAGGACTGTCCCCTTTTTATTTTTTTTAGATATGGGCACCATTGGCTTTAAGGCAGTGTTTCTCATGCTGGGGAATTCTGGGAGTTGAAATCCACATCTTAAAGTTGTTAATGTTGAAAAACACAGCTTTAAGGGCATGCTGGAGACTACATTTCATAAAGCAGTGGGACTGAACCCAGGAGAACACCTAAAACTGATTTTAAATCTTTTGCATTTAATTCAGATTAAATAGCATTGGAATTCTCATTATTTTATGTATGTATGTAATCATACATTAAATTTTGCATTTGATAACTTTTAGCATTCCCTCAGGACATTCCTAAGATTCTTAGGGACCATTCATACTACTGGCATATATTGTATTTCTCAACAGACCTTTTGGAGAATTGGGTTTGCTTCCCAATTTAATGCAAGATTAGAAATTTGTTACACAGTTAGAATTTGTTGTGCTAAATGTAAGACAGAAGCTGAAAATGAAATTCCTTTCAACTCTACACGGGACATATTTCCGAGCAAATAAAGGATAGCAACAGCTTATCACAAATTCATGTCAGCCTTAGTTTATGTAACTGTGACGGAGGTAGAAATATATTAATATTTCAATATTGTATAATATAAAAATATACAATATGGAACAAAGTATTTATGCAAAGGTGCAGTCATGAATTTCTATGTTGGAGGAGTTTGTCTGAATCAAAGCTAGTCTGAGATGGCAGCCAAGAACATTTTTTTTGTTCAGGTTAATTGCTTTCTTCCTAATAATTGTGTAATAACCTGCTTCCCTTTCTGTCACATTGTTGATTGTAAATGCACATTGATTAGCTGTTATTTAAAGGGACATTTTAACAAGCAATGATGCCTTTGAACCAGTGTGTGCATTGCTTATCTCATGTGAAGTTAAGGTTTAGGCACAAGATGTCACAATCAAAAAGTTGGTCTGCATAGAAGCTATAAAATGGAATTGCACCCTAATAACATCCTACAAAATTCAAAATTCATCTGTATTGAGTTGATCATTCTAAAGGATCAACATAATTACAGACCCAAGGTCCTGGTTTTTTAACTTAATTCATAGTTTATGTGAGAAAAGCTCTTCAAATATTGTAACTATGGACTTTTGTATTTTATTCTGTAATCCCTAGACTGTCTTATCAAGAACACATTGTGCATTAACTTTTTCGAAACAGGATTTGCTAAGTGTTTCTAGATAATGCCATGAAAGATAAGGAAATCTCTCTCTCTCTCTCTCTCTCTCTCAAGACTACTTGTATAGGAAGCAATCAATTGTAGTCCAATTTCTTATACTTTCCCCAATATCACTTTTTCCTAGGTTCACACAATGTGCTAATTATAACTGATTGTTTTGGCTTAATGTAGGTATCTCAGCCACTGTAATTAATGGTTCAGTGTCCTTATGTAAGCTCAGATAATGGTGGCTTATTCAATAAAACACAATTAAGCAAACCATACTAATCTATTAAAATATAACAATGGAAGAGGCTATGCTTGATACAATGGCTGTTTGCATACCGCACTTATCCATGGTTAACTGAATCATGATTTATTCACTGACATGTCAGGTTAAAAGAAGATTGGCTGGTCTGTAATTCAGTGGGTTGTTCCACTGAATTTTTACCCTGTAATAATCTTCTTTTGTAAAGTCCTTTACCCTATAAAACTACTACTATTTTTAAAGGCCCATCAAATGTCATCCCTGGACAAAGCATCCATATGCTCAATTCTGATGAAACACGCAAGAAATTCACATCAGGCAAAGTGTTGTTCCATTATGAAGTGGCTTTATTTTACTCTCAGACTTAAGTCAGTTCAGCAGCATTATATTCACAACTGGATTAATGCTCAATAATCCCAGCATAATCCTGAATGTAAAAGTGCAACTGTCAAAGTGGCCAAATGTGTCTATAGAAATTCTAACAAAAAATTTCAGAAGACCTTACGGAAATTTATTATATAAAAAGTGCCTGAAGCTGTTTTTCTGATAGATTGGCCCTTGTGCAGATGGCATGAACCAACATGAATCTCCAAATTCAATCAAGCAGCTTTTCTTTCATGGTTAAAACTACAGATGACCCGATAAAAGAAGCAATTTCCTAAAAAAAAAAACCAAAATGTTACACTATTGTAACAAAATTTTGAAAAGGGACCCTTGTCCCTAACCTATTACAACAAGATGGCAATAAAGATTATAATAAGGCCTGCACTTTTGATTATAATAGTATACTGTACCCAGGATTAAGATTTGGATATTTGATATGAAAGTGCAACAGCAAGTATTTATAATAGCCCCAAATTCCAAGCAAGAAGTAATCTGTAAATTAGATTATCTCATACTAATTTAAGTGATACAATTGCCAGTTTGGCAATGCCTCTTACATAAAGTCTATAGGAATTACAGAAAGCAAGTCTGGGCCAAGTCCTTATATCAGCTTCTATCACAAATTTGCTATAACAGTGAAATAAGGCAACGGAAAGTCAAAGATTATACTACATCCACCCTTGCTAGCACACACCATTTCCCCTCACTAATCACTACAATGCTACATAATTACAAACTGAACAATCTGCAGATTCAATAGCTAATTATCCTGGCAAAGAACATATTGTATGGAAGGAGCAAGTAAGACAGTAGTGAAATATGCTCAGTTTTATGATTATACCTGTCTCTCACACTAATATTATGTGTTGCATCTTCTGTCTTTTATATTATAAGAGAGGCAGTTATATCATATATTTCTGTACAGTTATATAACAAAAGAACATATAAATTACCCAGAAAAAATAACTGATAAAGGCTACAATGTTTACAATATTTCCAACCCTACCCTCTTCACAGCAGTAAGTGCTATGGTTTGATGTACATTTGCACCCACCATAACCATAGATTCTTCATCTTTAAGAAAATCCCTTACCAGCCTGAAAAAAACCCCAATCCTTTCTTTCCCCTCACAATACTTGTTTAAATATAATGGAGTAAAAAGATGTAGGAAGATCACAAGTCTAAGATATTATCCTATACTTCTATTGATTCCTAGATCGGCACCCGCATATAGTGAAAACATATCAAGCTTTTCCTGAGGCCCATAAAAGATGGCAAGTAGGTGACACATAAAACACATCTCTGCAGCTAGCAGAACTAATGTTGGCCCTTTCTTGTGTCCATCAAACTGGCCCCTACATACTTGGCCCTTTAGATATGATCCCTCGTGCTGCAACTTATATATGGTATATTTAAAGATAAGATTTTACAATATTTCATTGCACATAAGGCTCCAGTGCTACCAATGATTTAAAAAAAAAACCACTATATCCTTCTGAAGTGTTATACTAGTCCACTAAAACAGTTTACATAAAATAACAGATCTCTGGATCTTCAGAGAAGGAATTATAATGCTGATTAGCTGGTCCTTCAAAATAGCCATCCTGCATGAGTTCACTGGGTGGGGTACCCAAGTAGGTCATTCCAGCAAATAATAATAAAGACAGATCAAGATCTTCAGCCAACAGACTACATGGATGCATTTTGCTTGCAGTGTTGTTATCATGGCTTTGACTTATAAGGGATAGTTCTTCGCTTTGAACCATAAAAGTCTAGAAAAGATGAGAAAAACAAATTAACTTTTTTTACTAAAAGGGATAAGAACAAGTGACCAAATGGGATTCAAGCATGTCAATAAGTCTGCTCACAGATTTTAGTAGAAACATCAGCCAACAAGGCCTTGCATCTCCAGAACTGTCATAGTTTTGATAAACCTTAATACTGCAGTGTTTGTTGGTGTATTAGGGCATATGCTCAGGAAATACATCAGAAATGATGATTTTATCACTAAATGCCAGCTTTTGTTTCCTTTTCCTTTTGTGTTGTCAACAGAAGACATGCAACCTGATAAATATGACTAGGCAGAATAAATACTCCATCTATAATCTTACGTATTTTTAAACCAAATAGATAAATTGCTTCAATAGGGTGTCTTTACATACATATTTGCTATGTCTCCAATTAAAAATGAATTTACTTGCACAGTTCCCAATGATGAACACTAAATTTGTTAAAGATTATACACGCACACACACACAGAGAGAGACATACCACACTATCCTGAACAAAATCTGTGGCCATTAAGTATCTTCCATAAGTTAAGTCAAGGCACAAATGCCCAACTTTAAACCTTAAGCTTTTGAACTCAAATTGTGAGGGGGTTTTTTAAAAAAAAATGGGATTTGGGTTTTATAAAATTTCATTTCAGTTCCAGTTCTGGATATTAACAACTTCTATATAACTTGATACAAAGAACCAGGGCTTTTTTTCTCATAGAACGCTCAGAACGGAGTTCCGGCACCTTTTTTGGATGGAACCTTGTAGGGTAGGCAAGGCGGGTTGTATGACATGTGTGAGTTCCGGCACCTTTTTCTTCTACAAAAAAAGCACTGCAAAGAACCAATAGAGCTGCCCCATTCTTACCTTTGATGCTTGTCTGCTTTCTTTTCAAACATCTGGGGGACTCAGCCTTACAAGCTTCAAGGCCCATTTGCACTTGTCTCTCTGTCTTTGTGTGCCTCTTGAAGAGTGCTGATGAACTCCGGCTCTTTTCCCCTGTACAGCTGTTCTCCTTTGTATGGCCCAAGAGATCCGGAGATGGCAGCATATTTAGATGAGAGACCTTTTCCCATTTGTAATTGCCTTCCAGAGGGGTTTCTGTTTCAAAGTCAAAGTTCCACTTTCGCTGGGCTTCTTCCAGCTGGACCTTCATCAAGGACTGAAAGTCCTTCTGGAGCTGTTCATGATCAACTGGTCCAAAGAGATTTCTGCATAGTTTCCTACTGCAGGAAGGTTGAAGGATTTTACTCTCAGAAAGAGGCATGTTTCCTACTGGGAGAAAGATAAGGAACATTTTTTAAAAAGGAGAGGTCACTTTTTACCTCCAAGCCAGTAGCAATTTAAAAAAAAACAGTAAATAAATTTCCTTGAAAAGTCTATCAGGGTAACATTAATCATTTTGATTCAAATTACTGGAATTTGACAAAAATAGCATGATTTAATCTAATTCAGGGGTGTCAAACTGCCAGCCTGCGGGCAGGAGCGTCACGGAGAAACCGCGCCCATCCCATTTTCGGCAATGGGAAAAAGGTCCGATACGTCGCGCAACATCACGTAACGTCGCGAGTTTGACATGCCTGATCTAATTTATTAAAGAACTGCAATATGTCTCAAAAGAGAGATAATACTGAGCATCATTGTATCTAGTGACACCAGCTAAGTGTGACAGAGCTCATAATAAAATGTCATTAGAAACCTTAGTCGGAAAACAAGTTTGGATGAGTGGGACACTTTCATAATCAGGATACAAACCGTATCTCTAATAGAACTGAACCATATAGAATTGTACTTATGAGATTTTCAGGGACATATTTTACCAAGAGTTCACCCTGAGAAAGAAGCATGTCAGGGAATATTTGAAGAATTAAAAGTTTCTTTGGAGTAACTATTACCAGCTCCCAAGTAGATGCTCTTTGCCCTATACATGCCAGTATTGTTCTTCCTAATGTTTAAACAGTTCTGAACACAGAAAAGTATTGCCCAATAGTTATAAGTAATGAAATGCTTCTAGTCCAAGGAGAATTAAAGCATTTGCACAACCCAAATGTTAACATTGTTGTCTCATGTAACCTTTTTCTTACTAGAACAGTGTCACTGGGCACCAACAAAGGCAGGTACTATGCAAAAGAAAGTCCTACATTTAAGATACAGCATTTTGCACCATGCAGAGTTTGCAGATAGCCTATGAAAGTGGAAATTTCCATTGTGAGATATCTACTGTTTATACATCCTCACCATTCAGGTAGGCCTAATGTTTTGTTTCAGAATTTCTGCTGATTTTTTTGTATTTATTCTCTCTAAAAGGCACTTCATACAGGACTCAATTATTTCACTCACTCATATTCTGAAGTACTGTTAAAATAGAGATTAGAACAGCAGCAAATCTCTCTCTCTCTCTCTCTCTCTCTCTCTCTCTGTGTGTGTGTGTGTGTGTGTGTGTAATCAAATAGGGTGAGACAACAGAAACAGGGGCACAATATAAGCATACAAAGGACTGCATTGTGATCCTGTGTCTTGCCTTTTTTATCTTCCTCTTTGGACTGGATTAGTGTGGAATAATAACCTCTGACTCCCCATATTTAAAAAATAGAAAAGATGTATAAAAGATATAATTTAACATATCCATTCTACATTTGTCATAGCATCATCATAGCATGAAATGCAGTACAACACAATAAAGTTCCTAACTATTAGCGGAATAGTACTTCTCCATCCATATCTTTTTAACATTAACAATGCCAAAGTCCAAGTCTGTGGTTATGCAGCACGGATCATCCAATTTCTGTATATGTTACAATTCTTCTGGCCATAATGGAGTTTGCATTAATTACTTCAGTGTATTTGATAAATAAAGAGCTACAGTTTGGTATCTTCTCATTACCTCCCCTCCATTCACAAGGCTCATCACAAGGCAAGCAACTAAGACTTATATTCTGTATCCATCCAATAAGGCCATCCTGCATTGATGCCATTTTTTCAGTTATGAATTCCATTAATGAAGAGCAGATTACTAGAGAATCTCCAAGCATGACTTCTGGCTAGTGTATAAATTGAAGACCCATTTTACTCTTTGACTTGCCACCTTTATTTGAATATATATACAGTACATCTTTCCACACAGAAGCTCTGGGTCAAAACCACAACTGAACTGCGATGCCCATGTCTCTGTTATTTTTGGTCAGTGCTTCCCCAAATAGTCCTCACATCTGCATTGCTCTGCATACTGATGTTGCTAAAGAAGAGGCAGAGAGATTAAAAATAGTAGCAGCCTTCACATACCCATTACACACAGCTATGCCACATGACATCACTCAGAGCTTTAGTCACATCAGGACAAGTCCAGGCAGGTTTGTAACTGCTAAGGACAGGACCCAGCTTGATCAGTTTTTAACTCACCACTTCAAGTCACTAAAACAGGACGCTTAGCAGATAGATATTTGCAGTTCTCAGCCATTTACCCCATAAATATTAACTCTGAACTGAGTTTCTTTATTCTTATTCTTTCACTGGAACCAGTTTCCAATGAAATGGCAAGTGTGTATGGCTGTGGAATTCTGAAAGTTGAAGTCCAAACATTTTAAAATTGTTGAAGTTGAGAAACATTGGCCTAGAAGACAGACAAGCTTGTGGACTATTGACATGCTTCAAAAAGAGTGAGGGCACAATCAACTGTAACAACATCTGTCTTACAACAGTGCTTGCATCTCAACTGAGTTAAGGGCAATCCATATAGCACATATATGGATTCCAGATCACAAATACGTGTAGATCAAAGTGTGGGGGCGGGGAAGGTATCATTAAAATATATTATACCATCATATGCTTTCAATATATAACCAAAACAACACTGGGCAAGTTTTTGGATGGTTTCTCCTAGTTCTCCGAAACCCTAATCTCTGAAACTCTCGGCCAAAAAGAGATCAAGCTAGCTCTATTTTTGACGTTGTTCTACCAGCAAGCAAAGTTATTTTCAAGACAACGCATTTCTGGCTTCCAAATGTTTAGTGAAGTATATTTTAAATATTTATTTCTCAGAATGTATCCTTAAGTGTTATTCAGAACTTTTCCTTATCATTCTTGTTGCCTTCCACTTGACAAAATGACAAAATTAAAATTGGCTAAAGCAGCTGAATACACACATACCAGTTATCAATGAATTTAAGCAACAGGTTTTTAAGTATTTTATGTCATCCACATCCCCCAAATTGTACAATTAATTAAAAAAGTAGTCTTGGTTAATTCTAAGTAACTGAGTTCCATTGTGGACACTTGTATACTAATATGTGCTCTGTTAGGCTGGTTCCTCGTTAGTGCATCTGACTTGAGAAAAGAGACTTGTTTGTGCCTTCATGATCCCAGCCACAATGGGTTATAGTGTAATGTGTCCCTCGAACCCATCTATTTACTGATTCAGTAATAACTAAGTGCAAACACAGCCCCACACAATTGTTCTTTGGATTTGTTCACACACTGTCATTCCCTATGAATTTTCACCCGTAGTTCCACTACAATGGTTTGGTTCCCATCCTACCTCAAGCCATTAACTGTGGTTACAGACCATAACGGTGGAATTCACATAACATGCTAAAACCACAAAGGCAACCGCATTACAATTTGCACCGTGAATCCAGCCTTACTGCCTGTCACGCAACTGCCAAAACTCATATTTCACTTGGCTACTAGTAGTCCAACTAGCTCAGTACCTATCGAAAGGGATTGCTCTGGAATCTTTACTGCTAACTTCAACCAATGCTTTCCAGAAACGTTGGATGACGACTCCCATACTCTCCTCCAAGCGTTAACTTTGGCTGCTATTAAGTTATCAGAAAATCATTTGCCACCTCTATATAAGGGGAGAGGGATCCTTTGTAGGTTTAACAGATAATAGCGCCTACTGGCGGAAGAAAATGAAATACAGCATACGTTGCCATCTCAATCGCAGCACAAATTTAGTCTCTTGTTTACCCTGCGAACTTGAATTTTAGTCGGACTTTGCAAGCGCCAGCCAATCAAAATTTAGGTCACCATTGTTGAAACAGTAGCTATCCTCCCTCCCTCCCCCTCCCCTCCCCTCCCCTCCCCTCCCCGCAGTTTAGCGAGTCGTCCCGCGGCTGCAAAAGTTTCGGTCGCGCGATTGCCTGCTTTATTTCCAGGCTGGAAATCGCCCGTCTCGTCGGCTGTTTCTCTCAACAGACCCTTCCAACTCGGCCCTCGGGGAAGCCGTGCGAGACGCTCCCGAAGCTCGCCCGAGGGATTACGTCATCTGGTACCACGGCAAAGCCGCGTCACGTGCCGCGTTGGAAGTTGCGAAATCGCCCTTGCCACACAGACCCGACAGGATTGCTGCCAGGAAATGGGAAACGTGCGCCGAATTTACTACGGCTCCGCCTCTCTTTCCTTCCCACGCATATTGCCCCCTCAGCTTTGGGGGCTTTTACGGTTTGGAGCTCTCTGAACTTCACCCGACCCACCACCGCCTTTGTGTTTAAGAGAAGCAAAGGAATGAGAAAAACTCCAGGCGCGAGCCGCGCACACGAACTGGTCTCTTTGGGGTTTAAAGCCTCGGCGGGTCTCCTTAAAGCTGGTCAGGGGTGCTTCTTTCCTCACCTTCACACACCCCGCCCGCCCGTCCCCTCCTTTAGTAGGGGGAGGAAGGCAAAGGAAGACGAGGATGCCACAGCTGCTGGAAGACACGAAGTCATAAATTCGGACCAGTAAACAAAAAACCAGCCTCCGTCTAGCCGCTTTCCTGCCACCGCCTCCGGCGCGTGCCCGAGTTTGCGCGCGACTCTTCAAAAAAAAAACACCAAAAAAAAACCCAACAGCGTAAGCGGGCTGATTCTCCAAACAGAGCAAGAACAAAAATAAAACTGCGTTTGGGAACAAGGAGTTCCCAACTGAGACAAGAACATCGGCTGGGCTGGGCGGAGAGTCGGAAGAACTCGTGCGTCTCAATGGCCCACCCCTCCCAGTGACACGGGCTATTTCTGCTCACAGAAGCCGAGGAGACCTTAGGAAGGGCGCCCGGGGGGTGGGGGGCTGTCTCACTCGCCAGGAAGGTGGTTATATATCCCTATCGAACGAGGCGTTTTCCAAACGTCCCCAAAAACTGGCAGGGCTGGGCCTTACGTCTCTTACATCAGCCCCAGAGAGTGACTGTCACTGAATCACTCACGGCCGCCGCCTGACTCTCCCCACCCTCTCGCAAGCGGCAGCCTCAGCCGCCGCCGCCTCCACGCCAGGGCATGCCCTGACAGACTCCTTTCCTAGGCAAAACTGGAGTGCAGCTACCCAAGAGCACCCCTTTTGGTAAGGCGGGAGAAAGGTTCTTCAAGCTCCTCTTGCAGGACTCGGCGACGGCTGCGGGCATCACCACTTACCCTATTAGACACGCACGCACCCGGTTCTACGAAGAGCGCACAAATCAGTTTCGCCCTCCGGGAAAGAGAAGGTCTTCCTGCCAGAAGCCTTCATCTCCTGTTTTTCCCCACCCCACCCCCGCCTCCCTCCCTCCGATTATCAGACCAAACCTGCTACTTCTCCTTTTGCTGCGACGTTTTAATTTTGCTGTGTGTAAAAGAGAGAGAGAGAGAGAGAGAGAGAGAGAGACAGAGAGAGAGAGAGAGAGAGAGAGAGAGAGAGAGAGAGAGAGAGAGAGAGAGAGAGAGAGAGAGAGAGAGAGAGAGAGAGAGAGAGAGAGAGAGAGAGAGAGAGAGAGAGAGAGAGAACGAACGAACGAACGAACATCGCAACCCCGTTTCTCCTCCATATCGCCGTCTTAAAATTAGCCTTTCGGGAATCTGAGGGCAAATCGACCACATTCGACGATAGCTCATCAGAGAGGCTGAAGAACTTGGGGTTAAGAAGCCTCCAGCCGACGCTCTCACTTCCAAACGAGTCTAATCTCATTTGGCGATTATCTCCTCCTGGGAGCAAGGAGGAAAAGTGCGAAAAGCAACCCCACCATCCACCTAACGAGTAGCGAGAGGTGGTGGAAAGAACAGGTGGAAGGACGAGACCGTCTCTACGGGAATGCAGAATCTAATAAAACCGGGATCAAAAGGGCGGGGAAGGCAGAGAATCACTACAGCTACTCGATTCACGTTCCTTCGGTCCGCTGATCTTCCTTCCCTCGCCAGACGAGGTTCCGTTTCATATTCAAAAACTATAACCAGGGGATTGGATAATCAGCCCATCGTAAGAGGCCGTGATGCTCCATCGAGAGTCTCTTAATCCAGAAGGGGAAAAGTAGCAAATTCCAAAAGAAAGGAACATAATCCCAGCCCGAAACATGCCCCCTCACACACACACACACACACACACACACACACACACACACACACACACAAAAACCCTGGCAGTACCTGCACGCGTCTGGAATTGCCTAAACAAGCTCTCCCAGTCCAGGTAGGGAGATAAATAGAACTTTGATATTCCTATAAAACGGGACCATATATTCATAAATGCATCCGAACAACACGCCCATGCAACACTGATGATAGCCCAGCACCCTCCCTCCCGACAGACAGACAGACAGACAGACAGACGGGGAAAATGTAGGTTAGACGCAACGCTCACCTCCCTTAGCCGCTCAAGGAAAAGCGCCCTCTGGTCCGCAATTCTGAGCTCCGCCGCTTCTGCAAGACTACATAAAGCCTGCAGAAGCCCGCCTCGTGAAGAGGCGGAGTTTCGCCGCTTTTCTCCCTCCTAGGAATTTCCGAAGGTCCGCCTTGCTAAGTGAGCTAGCTTGCTTCGTTCGCATCGTTCGCGCTCTCACGCAGTGGCCCTGGGAAGGAATCGGACTCGTCCACACGAGACGTGAGAGGTAGCTTAATGAACTCGTCCAGGGTTCATTTAAGTCTCACAGAGAAGTACAGCCTCCGACTAATTTTAAATTCAAGTAGCTCTGTGATTCGATGGGGCCTTTCAGGCTTTCTGTTCCCTATCAACAATATTCACAGCTGATTCAAACAGCCTGAGAGAGGAAATTATGACCAGATTTATTTCAAGGATGAATAAGGAGAATAGCCTTCCACAGTCTAGTGCACAGGTAGGCAACCTCGGCTCTTTTATGACTCATGGACTTCAACTCCCAGAATTCCTGAGTCAGCTATGCTGACTCAGGAATTCTGGGAGTTGAAGTCCATGAGTCATAAAAGAGCCGAGGTTGCCTACCCTAGGTCTAGTGCCTTCCTCTTCTACAGGACTACAGTACAATTCCCTGTGAGCATCGCCCCAAAGTGCAGTTTGCAAAGCTGATTCAGACTGTCTTCATGTGTACTGTTTGACAAGTAGAACTACAGCAAAGGAATCACATGCATCCTGCAGGTCAAATTTCTGCTTGGCAAGATACCACATTCACAAAAGTAATCCTCATTCAGAAACCCACCCCTTCTCAAAATGCAGGAAAAAACAGACAGTGAGGATAGCTTAGTCCTGAAGGCAGTGCTGGATTTAGGAAAAAACTAAGCAACCTACATTCTAAGGGCTCACAATCCATGGGGCCTCACAAAATTTCAGAATATCAGTTTGCTGATTTTGCAAACAAATTTGTTATTGCTTATATTGGTAAATTGAAACTCAGCATTAAGAAAGCCAAGGTCATGGCATCCGGCCCTCTCAATTCCTGGCAAATAGATGGGGAAGAAATGGAGGTAGTGACAGATTTTATTTTCCTGGGCTCCAAGATCACCGCAGATGGGGACTGTAGCCAAGAAATTAAAAGACGCTTGCTCCTCAGGAGGAAAGCTATGGCAAATCTAGACAGCAGAGATATCACCCTGCCAACAAAAGTACGTATAGTCAAGGCTATGATCTTCCCAACTGCAATGTATGGCTGTGAAAGTTGGACCATAAGAAAGGCTGAGCGCCAAAGAATTGAGGCCTTTGAACTATGGTGCTGGAGAAGACTCCTGCAAGTCCCTTGGACTGCAAGGCGATCAAACCGGTCAGTCCTAGAGGAGATCAACCCTGACTGCTCTTTAGAAGGCCAGATCCTGAAGTTGAAACTTAAATACTTTGGCCACCTAATGAGAAGGAAGGACTCACTGGAGAAGAGCCTAATGCTGGGAAAGATTGAGGGCAATAGGCGTGAGCTTAATTGGACTCCAGAAGATGGTAGAGGACATGAAGGCCTGGAGAAATGTTGTCCATGGGGTCACGATGGGTCGGACACGACTTCACAACTAACAACATATTGATAAAGTTGATCCTAATTGTCAGCATTTTGTATATATGTTCATGTGTCTTAAAATTGTTTAAAAATACTAAAAGTACTAAAATTATATTTAAGCTGGCCAGAGAATTCTGCGAGTTGAAATTCAGATGTCTTAAAGTTGTCAAGGTTGGACATCCCTGCACTATTGTGTTTCCCTGAAAATAAGACGGCCTTTTTTTTTGCACCAAAAAGATGCATTAGGGCTTATTTTCGGGAAAACATGGTATCAGGGTGATCATCCTGGCCTGGTGCCCAACCCCGGCACACGCACAAGAGGTGAAGAGCCCACATTGGCCAATGGTATCCAGAGCAGCCGCAGCCCACTGGCCCCTTGGCAGTGAGAGGGGAGGCAGAGGCGGGAGGAGGGGAAAGGCAGGTGATCCAGACATGCTGCAGCTGCCTGGCTTGCAGGAAGCTGGCACAGTAGCAGCAGCAGCAGGTGGAGGCAGAGGCATGGGGGGGAGGCAGGCAATCTGGATGTGCTGCGCAGTTGCCTGACTCAGGTGCCAGGTGGCCGCACAGGACGTCCAAATCGCCTGCCTCCCCTCCCTGTCTATCCATGCTTGGATTTACCTGCGCTGCGCTGGCTGCGGCTACTGCCAGCTCGCCGCCTCCTGTGCTGACCATGCCCACACACCCCAGGGCTTATTTTTGGGGTGGGGTTTATATTAGCACCCCAAAAAAATATCAGGCTAGGGCTTATTTTCTGGGTGGTCTTATTTTCGTGGAAACACAGCAGTATCTCTCCCTTCCCTCTAATACAGAAATAACTAACAATTTGTGGCCCTTTTCCACTCATCTGAAGTCAGTGGCCTGATGTCTTTTTAGAGTGTACTCAGTTTCTGCAAGGATTTAATAAACTATTATGGTTTCCAATATATCCAATCTCTGAACTAATTGTTAAGAGCCTGTGCACTGAAAAAGATATTACTTACATTCACAATCTGTATTTGGAAAATCAAAATTACCTGAACCTGTTTATTTTTTTCCCCCATTCATTTTGGAACAGTAAGATTATTAGGTCTCTTTAAGTTCCTAAGAAGTGATGTGAAGAAGGCCTCGGTATGTGAGCGGAGCCTTTTAAAGCAAAATACGGAGCTGAAAATCTTCATGATTTGTTTAAATTAAAATACTATTTTGATAAAATTGTCTCAAAATTATTACCATTATTTTCATGTTTTATTTACCTGAGGATTAACTTCAGCTTTTCGCTGTAAATGCTGACTTGTGCACATGTATCACATCTGCGGGAGCTGCATTGGTTGCCATTTTGCTTCCAAGTGCAAATCAATGTGTCACCTTTAAAGCCCTTCATGACTTGGGATCAGGGACTTGAACCCAGGAACCATCTCTTGCCGGTCACATCCACCACACCCACTAGAGTGAGGAGGCAAGGAATGTTGAAGGTCCTGTCCCCTAAGGAGATACATCTGGCAGGGCCCAGAAGATGAGCCATCTCCGTGGCAGCTTCCTCCCTCTGCAACCTCATCCCTCCAGAAATTAGACTAGCCCCCATCCTGACACTTTTTTGGAAGGCCCTGAAGACGTGATACTGCCAGTGGGCCTGGGGAACCCAAAGCGGGATGGAGCCTGTTAAATGGCTGGTAAGTGTGTTGTCGTGGGATGGGGGTGGAGGGTTATTTTTTATTATTTCTTTTTTATTGTGTTTTTATTTTCTGTAAGCCATCTTGAGTCATCTGGGAGTAAGTAGGCAGCAATATAAATTTTTCAAATAAATAAAATGAATAGCAATAGCACTTAGACTTGTATATGGCTTCACAGTGCTTTACAGCCCCCTCTAAGCAGTTTACAGAGTCAACATATTGCCCCCAACAATCTGGTTCCTCGTTTTACTAACCTCGGAAGGATGGAAGGTTGAGTTAACCTTGACCCTTGTCAAGATTAGAGTAGAGTCAGCCAGCAATACTGCATTCTAACCACTGCACCACTACTGCGCCATCGTGGCTAAATGAATGATCAGAATAAACCTTCCCCACGCTCTGGTGTTCTCCAAATGTATTGCATTTCAGTTCCCATAGCCATTAAACCAACATTAAATTAAAATAAATGCCACCCATAGTCACTTGATAATGAGATGGATGGTAGTTAGAATGTAGTACTGCAGGCTACTGCTGCTGACTGCTGGCTGCCAGCAGTTCAACAGTTCAAGTCTCACCGGCTCAAGGTTGACTCAGCCTTCCATCCTTCCCAGGCCTGTAAAATGAAGACCCAGATTGTTGGGGCCAATATGCTGACTCTGTAAACCACTTAGAGAGGGCTGTAAAAGCACTGTGAAGCAGCATATATAAGTCTAAGTGCTATTGCTATATCTGGATCATCAATGTGGATCATCATCATATATCTGTTACATGACAATATTTTAAATACCTTGTCTCTGGCCAAAAGAATTTAGAAAAGACAAGATTTCCTCACTGCAACTATATAGGAGAAAAAAAATTATAACTCTGGAATATTCTCCTCATGTAGAAAATCCAAACTATAAATGGTTGAGTTTAGCAGCTATAGAAATTGAATACATGAGTAAAAATAAATATATGTGTTGAGTGCCCTACAAATATAGGGAAGTTGTCACACTCTGGGTATTGCTGAGTGTCAGCTACCAGAATTGCTTACCTGTGGCTGTGATGGTTCAGGATGCTGGGAGTTGTCACTCGGCAACTTTTAGAGAGTTATAGTTTCCCTAATCAAATATTATAAATGCTTACTGTATTATGATCTTCAAAAACTAATTACAGTTGGGACAGCATAAAATCTCTTAGAAAAAAATCTGCATGGGAAGAGGGAGTAAGCAGCAGAATATATCAGTCTCATCGAAAATCAGTGAATTTTTAAAAGACGCAGGCTCCATGAACTTGTAGTATTTCAATACAAAACAAAAGTGAAGTAAACAACCAGTTGTTTCGAAAATTCACTTCTACATAAAAACGGTAAATGTCCTCTTCCGGCATTCACTGAATAAGCTGATTTCAAATTGCTGTATTTTAGCAAAGAACATGTTTGGGCATGAGAGACTGAAGAGGCTGCATCCTAACTATATTTACTATTTCTGAACCAATAAACATTTATTCAGAAGAAGAGTACTTTTTCAAAATGTTTAGTTTATTCAAAAAAGGTTAAAATACAAAACACCAAAACATTAAAAAAACCAAAAGAAAAAATACAACAAAAAAGACATTTACAAAAAAGTGTCTTAAAAAAACTAACTAAAACTAACACGTATATGCCTAATGTTCTCCCTAGTTGAATGCTGATTAGTATAATATAACAATATTATTTTCCCACCCTTTGCGAAACAGGCCAAAAAAAAAATTTCAAGCTGTTAAACTATTAAATCTACTTGCAAATTGTTAACCTGTCATCTATAATTTTGAAAAGGAGAAGAAGAGTACTGTGTAGTACATACAGTACTATATGGTGGTCACAATTGTTCTACATGAGCTGTATTTACTGTGTTGTGCTTTCATTCACCCTTTGCAACTGAAAAAGAACTAGATTTGATTCAAGCCTGATTTTCTTTATGATGATGATAACTTTATTGTCACTTTGAATGTACACCAATCGGCATACATCAAAATGACATTTCGTTGCATACAGCTCTCAAAGGGTCGCCACCTCCGATATATACTCCTTGTTCGTGGCCTGCTCAAATTTCACATTGTCCATTTTAGTCTCAAACCTGATGGCTTACCTTTACTTCTGGAAGTGTGCCTACATATTTACCAGCTGTTCAACTGATGCAGCAGCTTCTTCCCATCATTGCCTTTTTATTTCACTATATCCATCCCATTTCTTCCCATTATATATTTTGAGTTTTGTCATGTTTGTGACATGTCATTCTTCTTTGTGCCAGGCACTGGTTTTTTTTTCTTCTTCTTCTTCTTTAGCTCAGACCCAATTTGGTGACCAACTTCTCCAGTTTGGCTGATGTAAGACCTCCCCCTGGCAAAGGGCCACATGTGAAAGATTCCCTTGTTATACCCAGTCTCTCTCACTCAGCTAAACAGAGCAGAGAAATTATGTTTACAAAAAAATAGAGTAGAGGGCCTGGGAAGGCATTAATTTCGTGCCAGAAACAGTTGTGACTGTGAGTTAGCAGCTCACTATGAATTACAAAAACAAAAACAGCACCTCTTTTCCATATGTTTTCAAATGATGCCAAAACAGTGGGAAACTCCTATAAGTGGAACAATAGCAGAAGCTGTTTTCTTTTTTAAATAGGATCACATGCCTTGTTACATTGATAGCCGTGAGCTAACAACAGAGTGTTCCAAAATGTGGAATTTATGCTACACTGAAAACTAGGCCATACGATAAGAACCAGATCAGTGTTGCTCATATTTCTTCTACATGTCCCATATTTTCTCTGCAGCTTTTATCACTACAGCAATGATTCCTAAACTAAGCCACTTTTCCTTCCCACCCCCACCCACCCCTCTCTGTATTGCACAAGGCAAAGAGGAAGAGGGCATAAATGCAAGGAGAGAGAGAGGATCTTACAGGACCCTATTACTATAATAAGCATGGAATCAGCAGGCACTCCCCATTAATTTATATTTCTCTGAAGAACACAAAATAGCGCTTATAAATGAGTCTGCCAACTTTGATTTATTCTCATGTTAAGTTTACTTGATAGTTTAGCTTGAGAAATAGTGGCTGTATTTGCCTTAGTCAACTCCCTGGGATGGCAAGAGAGAGATTAAAAAGGAGAAATATGTCCCAGACACTTTATCACGCTTCCTGATCCACTTGGCATGTTAAAAACTTGTTAAATTTGAATCTATAGAGCCAAATACTGTATGCCACAAAGCACAATACAGAATAACAGAGTGGAAAGGGACCTTCTAGTCCAACCTCCTGCTCAAGCAGAAGATCCTATACAATTCCAGAGAAATGGCTGTCTAATCTTTTCTTTAAAACATCCAGTGATGGAACACCCACAGCTTCTGGAGGCAAGCCATTCCTTTGATTAATTGTTCTCACTGTCAGGAAATTTTTCCTTAGATCTAGATTGCATCAAAATGCCAACCATATAGCATATAGCATTATGCTTACTTGCAAAAATGCCTTTCAACTTCGCAAGGGTCTCGCTGGCAAGGTAAAAAACATTCAGAGAAGATAGTTTGCTAGTTCATAACTATTTTGGGACTGACCGTGCACATGTGGCAGCCACTATGTGTGAGGGCATCTAACCACAGCCTCAGTCTAACTGCTGGAAAGTTATTAGTTTTGCATAGCACATAAAACATAAACTAACCAGACAGGCTGGTTTGCAATTAGGTGATTCAGTAAATCATGTGAATGTCGCCAGGGACTGGTCCAAGGGGACAGGGTGTATGATAAACCTGAACCCAGAATTCCCTTTTTCATGCTTTCTTCTTTTAAGAGCAGGTTGTCTTTAGGAGGTATCTCAGAAATGTCTGAAAGGGGTTCTGTTTTGCTAATGTTGGATTAGTCTCCCAGTTTGTAAATGCGTGAATTACTACAGCAAGTTATACAAGCACCTGTTTCTGAATATGTTATGATACTGCCAGCCAAAGAAATCATTGTCAGGTGGTTGTAGATGTAAAGATGAAAAAGTAAAAATAAATGGTCTAAGAAATTCTGCTCCAGATTAAAGGCGAGTGAAATTGTTCTTGGAAGAGCAGAGACACAGAGAGAGAGAGAGTACAGAAGGACTCTGTATCAGTATTTCTCTCACTTACAAGAGGGGCAGGCAACCTTTGATTAGATGTAGGCTGAACTCAACACTGCTAGGAGTGAAACTGAGGTCACAGGCAAAGTGTGTGGTGTTTTTTTATATATATAAGTGGTTGTGTGTGTTTTTTGAGGTATAAGTGTATGGGACTTCATTCAACTTGGTAAAGCTTTTGTGGGAGCTGCACTATACTCTTAAGATGTTTCCTGCCTTAAAATAGTAAGAATAAGGCCCTTATTTTTCAGCAGTACGGGCAGGGGATGTCCACAGGATACAGTCAAATGTGTGACGATGGCAATTATGATACACATAAAAAATTGGCAGAGCTTCAATTGCACTGTTGTGGCTGTTATCTTGTGACATGTTTGACTATACCCTATGGACATCCCTGCTCCAGAGCCTTCATTAAAGAAACTCAGGGACCACAGACAGTCCTGGGGCCATAATTTGCCCAACAGGACAAAAAATAGGCTTTAGCTTCACAAGTGAAATTGGCAACAAAATGTTACCATTCAGGTTTCCAACCACTTCCTATCAATTTCTCTTTCATTTTGGTTTTCATTTCCCACTCCCAAAAGACAGAAAGACACATGTCAGGGTCACTAAGCAGGTTTGGCCTCATTGAGATACTTTGAATTCCCCTCTCCCTTTTTGTGGGTATTGGTTCTTCTGCAAACTTTGAGTTTCCCCAGCATAGACCTTTCATTTGACTATATTGGATAGGCTCCAGCACTGTTTATAAAGCTAAGACTTCTATAATTTTTAAGCCATAAATGTCATTTCCCCACCCACCCCATTCAGTTTACAGGTGAAAACAGCAATTGCTCTTTTTTATTATTATTCATCAGTCTCTGGTGTTCACTAACCAGTTACTGACTGGGTGACAAAAGAGTTCATAAGGGAAGAATATCTGTGTATTCCCTACACTTTTCCCTCCCTGCTGGGAACTCAATCTGAGTATAAAAGAACTGTTGTTATCTGTAAGACAGCTAGCAGCCAGCCAGATTTGGGGTTTTGTTCTTGTGACCTAGAACAAAGAAGTTAGAGCATATTGTCACACTCTTATTGTTGCCATGTGTTGAGAGGTCATTGCCCAATAATAAAAGGCTTTGCTTATTTCAGGCAGTACCAAATCCCTTTTTATTCATGTCAACTGAATGAGAGCAATATAGCTTATGTATAGCATTACCTTTGGTCAGCTGAAATTCCATATGTCTAGCCTCCAATGTAGGCCTATCAAATCCGGGCTGCAGTAATCTGGAATGACTGCACCTTGGCATAGTAGTAATATAGAAAGCTCTCTTTGCTGTAGTCTAATGTAGTCTAATGGTCATTCAGATTTTTGCAGTCAGGTCTTCCTTAATCTGTTTAATCCTCAAGAAAGTTATTGTTGGGTATTGTGGGAATCTTCAGGAAACGTGAAAGACTTGATTGTCTTTGAATGTGAGAAGTTTAATACTTTTGTTAGGATTTTCTTTATTACACGCCTTCATATTGGAAGCAAACAATCTACATAAAGCAAGAATTCCTTGAAAAGCAATCCATGTAGCTTCCACAAAGTCAACAGAGTTCCAATTAAAAATCTCATCTTCTTTAGCATTTTTTTTAATTTTTTATTTTATTTCCATTTATATCCTGCCCTTCTCCGAAGACTCAGGGCGGCTTACAAGCTTAGCAGTAGCCTTCATTCTATGTATATGCCTGCTTATTAGGGCTTTCACACACACACACACCCCAAGCGGCATTATTACAAAGTCAGCTTAATTGCCCCCAACAATCTGGGTCCTCATTTTACCTACCTCGGAAGGATGGAAGGCTGAGTCAACCTTGAGCCTGGTGGGACGCGAACCTGCACTAATTGCAGACAGCTGGTGTTACTTAAGGAGGCATTAGCCCACTGCTCCACCAAGGCTCTAGGTCTTCTCTTCTAACCTCAAGCTGCAGTGTGTCACATAATCAGCCTCCAGGTACCAGTCTATATATTTCTACAAGTGAATATGACAGTTCAGAGAACAACCCAGTCAATAATAACTGTTATGTGTTTCACATGATTCTAATATTATCTAGCCAAGATAGGTGTATCTGGAATGACAACATATTCTTCTCCTTTCTACTTCTAGTTCTATTTCTCTGCCCTTCTTCTGTTGTTTCCCTACTGTCTATTTTTAGGCTGATCCCTGGGGGAGGAGCCTGTCAAACCTGTATTTTGTAAAACACTACACACCTGAGTGGTGCTACATGAATAATAATTATTATTTTATACTTTATACAGTTAAAAGGTTTAACTGTCCTATTTATACTATATTATACTGAGTAATTAAATATAAAACTTTGCAGCAGGTTAAACAAGTGGGTTTTTTAAAAAAAAAACAACAACCAATATTATATCAGGATCAGCCTATTTTAATTCTTATACATTTATCATAAGAAAAATAAAAATGAAAGATTTAAAAGATGAAAATGAAAGATTTAAAAGACAGCCTTCCTGAAAACTAGAACTGATTTCACCATCAGTAATTATGTCATTCATTTTATTTAGCAAGGAAAAATTAAAGGGAAATTCCAAACAACTCGTACCCAAAATGGACAAAGGCACACTCTACATTATGAATTTTTATTTCAAAAATTGTAGATTCATTGTAATCTGCTGTACTCCATGAAGATCTTTTATGACTATTAGAAACTGAAATTACATAATTTTACCTATGATCTATCCATCAAAAATATTTAAAGCTCAGTCTCTCTGCCCTTACAAGATTTAGCTGGTAAATTATTTCAGTCTTTCACTGACACTGCAATCTTGTCTTTCAGTTAAATCAGGGATTACAATTCAGAGATGTCAAATTCATGCAGAATTCTGGAAATATATCCAAATAGATCTTGAGGATTAGAGATTGGAATGATTGATTTATGTTACCTAGAAGACAGTAGGAGCTTAAGTATCCAGGATTGTGTGATGTTGAACATATGTTGGGATAGAGAACTATCATGTTACCAGGGTTACAGCAGATGTTTTGCCTTGTGTAGGTTCCCCATAAAAATTGTTAATGAGTTTCTCTTGAATCATAATCTTGTTTATCTGTGACACAGCATTTTGTGTGAATCCAGGTAACTATAGTTTATTCAATAAAACATGGATTGTCAGGATATGTAAAGCAGATCATAGACCACCAAATCATACATCATCAGGTGAATAATCTCTTCAGGGAGATGTGGTTGTGGAGTCTGTAAATGCCAGATCCTATCTTGTTCTCTCCATTTCCTCTACCAGACAGTCCCCAAACTGTGAACAAAAAAGGATTCTCTCCTCATGCTGATTTTTCATATCTAATCATGATTTTTGCACTCTTAGGGTTTAATTTATTGCACTAAGATTTTTTTCCCATCTGTGGATAATGGTAACTCTGTGGTAATTTACACTTACTTTGTTGAAGGAATATCTACTATAAAGACTACAGTAATGAAAGGTGAAGTGATGTGCAAAATCTATTTGAAACAGGTGAAAATAGGTTGATATATTACACTGAGAAGAAAGCTATGTTGCACCTAACTGTTGTGCTATCTTCATCAGGGCCATATCTGTAGAATAAAGGAAGAGAGAGAGAGAGCAAGCTGTGATTTCATCCATGCTGCCCACAGCATTAGTTCCTAATGTTGATACTGAGAGTTGCCTTCATTTAACATCAGTTATCTATTTCACATTGTACATTAGTGAGACCAGTTGGGATATGTTTGGACATGTCCAGATTTCTCTGCTTAGCTCTGTGGTTGTAATTGCTTTCCCATGAGGGTTTTTACCGAGATTCTTCTTGATGATTGCTTCCAGATTTCTAACGGGCTTCTGCCGGTATCACATGCAGCACTTTTTAAAAAAAATAACTCTGTTTTTTTATTATTTAGACATCTCGAATAGGCAAAAATAAAATAAACAGGGAGGAGTCCTATGAGAAATGCTATTACTTGAGGCATTTCCCACAATTTCAATAACATAATATAGATCAGGAAATTGAAACCAGGAGAAAAGCTATACAAGCCTTCAGTTCCCATTCAGCAACCCTGGAGATGCTGCCAAGTTTGATTTTTTATTATTATTTTTTCATGCACCAGGCATTTGTACACACAACTGTTTATTGATGACCAATGGAATGAATCACAACTGGCTGTATTTAAAAAGTATGTTAAGCTGTGTAGACCATGATGTATAAGCCATAAAGACTGATTTCACATAATTTACAGCAAAACCACACAGAAAAATTACATTGTGTTTTAACATAGTGCATGAAGACCAGGGCTTTTTTTTCATAGAACGTTCAGAACGGAGTTCCGGCACCTTTTTTGGATGGAACCTTGTAGGGTAGGCAAGGCGGGTTGTATGACATGTGTGAGTTCCGGCACCTTTTTCTTTTACAAAAAAAGCACTGATGAAGACTATTGCCTGAACTCATAAATTTCACTAAGCCATGGCTTGATAAATCATGGTTTATTGAATAAACAACAATGAACTAGAAAAATGTCAGTTCAAATACCATTGAACATCCTAGGTCCCAGAGACACCAGAAGGATGAATGGTGAATAAAGGGGAAATGTGGAACACTCAAAAATAGTAACCATTTGTGTTATCCAATCCATGGAGCAAGCTCTCTAATCTCAAAAGAACAAAGGACTGAGCTGGAAACTATTGATTGGCCACTGAAGATGACTACAGATGTCTAAATAATGGACTGAAGAAAAAATAGCAATTGGAATGTTACTGCTATCTAGAATTTGGGAAATACCAACGGTCAGTCTGTTTAGTTGGTGGAATCACAAGATTTTAAAAGAGACAAACAGGTGATGGAATTAGACTGAACAGAATCGGTATAGGTAAGATGGAAAGATGAGAAGGTGACAGTTGGTGGAACTAGAAAGAAAAATAGAAGAAGTAAGAAGATGACAGAAGTAAGAAAAAGTTTAATTGCTAAACTGTTATGGCAGAGAAATGTATGGCTATTGACTGACAAAATAGGTGGCTCACAATCCAGGTAGAAAAAATGGTTGGAAGAAGAAGAGACTGGAAATCTCTTCCCCATCTTAGTAGCCTCAGCCTGGGCAAATGCCTTGGGAAGAGCAGTGATCAGGTGGTTGAAAAGCTAGACTACCAAACAGTCAATAGTAAACAAGAGCAGATGGCAGGCAAGAGGGACCAAGAAAAGCCATAGGTTCCGATTCAAGGACCAGGAACACCAATCAGTTTGTCCCTGGACCAGGCAGGCTAAGAATCAGACTGAAAATGGAGGCCACATGGAGTGAGAAAGTACCAACTGGGGTGGAGAGAATTTTGCTTTTGCAACCTATAATAGGGGGCAGAGATGCAGAGGGGTGAACCAGAAGATTTCAAGTTAAGGAATAGAAGAGGTAGGTGTGAACATGTGAAGTGTAATGTGAATGTGTAGATTGAGAAGCTAGAGATCATCTGGATTTATGCAAAGTGATGTCCTGGTAGAAAAGCAGAAGCAAAGATTTGAAGTGAGCATGAGGGCAACTTTGTTGCTGAAAATACAGGAACAGACAAATTCAGAAGATCTGATGGCATCATGAGAAATGACAGGCATAACCAAGTATTGATGTGTAGGGAAAGATATGATTAGAGGTTCTGGATAGTCACAATGGCTTGATAAACTATTGTGTATTTAAATTTAGTCATGGTTGTTGTTTTTCTGTTTTTTCCTATTGCCCGCTGGTAATAAACAGTTTCAGGGTACAGTGAGTTCTATATAGGCTATTTTCTCAAAAATGAGCCTCCAGTTTTGGAAAATCAATTTGCTTGTTTATGGCTTAGTGTACTGGGTGAATCCAACCAATTGTGATTTATTCAGTTAAGCAAACCATGGATTTAGTATGCAGCATGAACATGGTTTAGGCCAGGGGTAGGCAACCTTGGCTCTTTTATGACTCGTGGACTTCAACTCCCAGAATTCCTGAGCCAGGATGGCTCAGCTTGGAAACCTCTCCCTTTCCCCTCAGCATGGCTGGCTCAGGAATTCTGGGAGCTGACGTCCATGAGTCATAAAAGAGCCAAGGTTGCCTACCACTGGTTTAGGCCATTAGCAAACTTCCAGATTAATGGATCTTTAGGGTTATGCTTACAGGTGTTAGTCAAATGTATGTAGCCTGGATATTGACAAAGGGAAAAAAACCTGTTATATTTTGTCATATCCCCCTTAGTTTAGAAAGGTGAGAGAAAGTCACTGTCAGTCTTCACAAAAGCCAGCAGAAACAAGATAAACTATTCTGAGTAAATGTTGAAGCTCAATCCATTAAAACAAACAACTAGGAACAGATATCAAATGGTCATTTGAATAGGAGGCTGGTTCTGTACATTAATGACCTCACTGGATTGTTCAATCATTCTGTAATCAGGGTGGAGACAAGTTGGCAAACCAGTCAACCTGGAACCCCAAGTGAAATGCCAGTTTAATTCCTCTTCTTTTTTTATTGCAGGGTGACTGTTTATGATATGAATAATCCATTCCTCAGCAATAAAATGTCTGAGAGGATAGTTCTGCAATAGAGTAAAGAAGATTCATTTGAAAAGGAAGATTCTGTGCAATTTGCCTGAACATGTTACTCTTTCTTTCAATGCTTTGGATCATTTTTTTTTCTTTCTTTCAAGACTATCACTATGTATATATCATTAGACCACTACATATACCTTGGCCAACAGATCTCAGTGGAAGGTGATATAATAATGGAAATTGAACAGCGTGATTGGCAGGCATTTGGCAAGCTAAGTGTAAATTTCAAGAGCGACCTTCCCATATGCCTGAAGAGAAAAACTTTCAAACAGTGTGTGCTACGTTCTCTAACATATGCCGGTGAATCATGGACACTAACTTCACAATCGATACAAAAGCTACCAGCGGTGCAAACAGCCATGAAAAGATACATGCTTGGTATCACAAGACAAGATAAAAAGACCTGCACATGGATTAGAGAACAAACAAAAGTATACGATATCATCAAGAGAGTAAAAAGAATTGAAATGAAAATGGACTGGTCACGAGAAGAAGAGCTGATAGCAGATGGAAAAAGGCAGTCATAGAATGGATACCACTTGACTAAAAGCATCCACAAAAGAGACCTAAAGGAAGGTGGTTCAATGACATCAGTAAGTAAGGGTACAGAGAAGAGCAACAAAGATGATTAGGGGGCTGGAGGCTAAAACATATAGGGAACGGTTGCTGGAATTGGGTATGTGTAGTTTAATGAAGAGAAGGGTGAGGGGTGACATGATAGCAGTGTTCCAATATCTCAGGGGCTGCCACAAAGAAGAGGGAGTCAAGCTATTCTCCAAAGCACCTGAAAGCAGGACAAGAAGCAATGGATGGAAACTAGTCAAGGAGAGAAACAACCTAGAACTAAGGAGAAACTTCCTGACAGTTAGAACAATTAACCAGTGGAACAACCTGCCTCCAGAGGTGGTGAATGCTCCAACACTGGAGGTTTTTAAGAAGAGACTGGACAGCCATTTGCCTGAAATGGTATAGGGTTTCCTGCCTGAGCAGGGGGTTGGACTAGATGACCTCCAAGGTCCCTTCCAACTTTATATTATTATTATTATTATAGTATTGCTGGGCCAATTGGCAAAAGAAAGCTCAGGATCGTATAGGTTGGAAACATACGGAAGAGGCCTTCATCCTGTAGTAGATAGACAATGGCTAAAATGATGATGATGATGATGATGATGATAATGATGATGATATGTCATATATACATCTCACATACATATGTGAGAATAGATCAACTTTCCAGTCCAGCATCCAGCTTTTATTTATCCAGATATATTTTGAATACTCGATCTTGACTATCAATACAAAAGAGGTACTGTCAGTCTGACGTACAAAATACAGGTAGTCCTTGACTTATGACCACAATTGAGCTCAAGAATTGGGAGACCTTTGTTAAGAGAGTTTTGCTCCATTTTACAACCTGTATTGCCACATTTGTTAAGTGAATCACTGCAGTTGCTAAGTTAGTAAGACAGCTGTCAAGTGAATCTGGCTTGCCCATTGACATTGCTTGTCAGAAGGTTGCAAAAGGTGATCATATGATCCTGAGACACTGCAGCTGTCATAAGTACATGCCGGTTTCCAAGGGTCTGAATTTTGATCACGTGACCATGGGGAGGCTGCAATGGTCATAAATGTGAAGAACAGTCATAAGTCACTTTTTTCAATACTGTTGTAACTTTGAAAGGTCACTGAATGAATAGTTGTAAATCGAGGACTACCTGTAATGTTCTGGATCTAATACGTAGCTATGTTCATCTTGTTAGGACTTGCATCCCATGGAGCTAGCTGTAGTCTAATGCATCTGGAAAGCACCAGCTGCAAAAGTCTGACTGGATGATGTAAGTTTTCTTGTGTAAATAATCCTTCAATAGTACAAATGAATGTTGAAAGCATAGTGTGAAAGAGACTGTGCTGGCCTGATTATGTCCACATGTTAATAAACATGTGACAAAGCAAATAATGAAGTAGATCCTCTCACTCTTGAGCAACCACTTATATTTAGTGCCAAAGCTTATGACAAATTTCAAATATGCTACATATTTAAATAAAAACCTTTATGCCAGTGCCCCCACATAGTAGTCCTGAGCCATAAATTGTGTGTGAGAGAGAGAGACAGAGAGAGAGAGAGAAAGAGACAGTGAGACAGAGAGACAGACAGAGAGAGAGACAGAGAGATCCACCTGAGAGCACATTTGCAACCTACCCCAGACCTCCAGGAGAAAAATAGGTCTTGGAAACAGGTACCAACATCTTCTTTTGGAAATTAATAACTGAGAACAATGTTTTATTCCATATCTAGTACTTTTTTATTTTATTTTTATTTTTTATTTTTAATCCATTTATATCCCGCCCTTCTCCGAAGACTCAGGGCGGCTTACAAGCTTAGCAGTAGCCTTCATTCTATGTATATGCCTGCTTATTAGGGCTTTCACACACACCCCAAGCGGCATTATTACAAAGTCAGCTTAATTGCCCCCAACAATCTGGGTCCTCATTTTACCTACCTCGGAAGGATGGAAGGCTGAGTCAACCTTGAGCCTGGTGGGATGCGAACCTGCACTAATTGCAGGCAGCTGGTGTTACTTAAGGAGGCATTAGCCCACTGCTCCACCAAGGCTCTAAAGATGCTTTCAGCTATTTTCCAAAGAGGTAGAGCTATATATGTGAATTATTCTCTCAGGTTCAGATGAATGGAGTGGGGGGGGAAAGAGGGTGTTTTATGATAGATGATTGAAGAGGCTGAAAATAAAACCTACTTATGGTCAAAGCAACTAGAAACAATTATTCAGTTTACCGTATGCAATGGATAGAAGATACATGTGTTTATTATGCAAAATAAGTTGGTAATCAGCTGGTGACTCACCAGTTTAGTCAGAAAAATGAAGCATTAGAAGAGTAAGACATTTACAAATTCAGAAATGCATTACTACTTCTACAAAATCCATATGCTAATACTGAATATTTTTGGTGGAACCTTATACAGGAAGTCCTCACTGCACGACCACTCCTTCAGCGATAGTTCAAAGTTAACAGTGGCACTGAATAAGGAAACTTATACCCAGTCCTCAAAGTTGCAACTATCACATCATCCCCACCGTCACATAATCAAAGTTCAAGCATGCAGTTATGACAGTCAAGCATCCCATGAATACATGATCGCCATCTTTCTACCTTCATTGCTGTGGCTTCTGACAAACTTAGCAAGTCACAGACACGTGACACCGCCCTTAAGAACCACGGGTAATTGGCCTAGTGCAGGGGTAGGCAACCTTGGCTCTTTTATGACTTGTGGACTTCAACTCCCAGAATTCCTGAGCCAGCATGGCTCAGCTTGGAAACCTCTCCCTTTCCCCTCAGCATGGCTGGCTCAGGAATTCTGGGAGTTGAAGTCCACGAGTCATAAAAGAGCCAAGGTTGCCTACCCCTGGCCTAGTGACTGCAGTCGAAAGTTCCATCCTAAGTCATAATTTGATCACATGACTTTTTGCTTTACAACTGCATTGCTTAGCAACTGAATTGCCAGTCCTAATTACATCCTGAGGACTACCTATATAAGCGGAGGACATTATCTACAGATTTGAGTAAATCCCTAAATTGGTTGGCTTTTTACCAGGGCTCAGGAGGGGAAGCAGCAATTATTTGTCATAAAATGTCACCTTCCAGATATAAACCTAGGCACTGGAGTGGGGAGTACAACAGAAAAGAAAAACACCTTAGAAAAGCACTCAGTGGCTGAAACTATGAAGAGATATGCTGCGTGTGTATTTCTTTGCTGCAAATCCCATTGAGTCTTTCATATTCTAACTTAGCTTCTGGGACTAACATGTATTTGCTTATCTGAAAGCTATTTTCTGCCACCCTAATACCTTTCTCATGCAAATACAGAAAAATGGCACTTCCAGATAGCCAGGGAAAAAAGCCAGCAGAATGCTGTCTTGTACTATGTTCTAGATTTGATCGGAGCACTATTCAGCTCTTGTGTCCCTAATAAAAAACCCACATTGAAATTGAATGTGCAGCTCTGTCGCTTGCTAGCAGCACAATCTATCTGCAGGAAGCCAACAGCTACTTATTAAGTCCCAACTCGCCATATGGGTATTTTATTACCTGAACCCTCTCTTTATTTCCAAGGTTTCAGCATTCTGACTTAAAATGCCCATGAGAGTGTCTTGTGTCTTTTTCCAAAGAGGGAGACAAAGGCTTCCCACTGGAAAAGTTACTGTTTCACACCTATTGTGCCAAATACATCTATAAAGAGATATTGTCATCAGTGGAAATTGGTCTTTTAAGGTTGCAATTGTATATACATATATGTATTTGTATTCAGGCCTCATCAGGGCTTACTTCCAAGTAAGCATGCCCTGGATTGTGCCATAATTCTTTGATGGATTTTGTTATCTCTACTGACAAGCATCTTTTCTGAAAGCAGAGAAACGTGAACACCCCTAATGGAGCTCATGCTTCAGTCAGAGCCTAAATGAAACCTGTGTTTGGCTGAATGGTGCTCACATCCAAGAGGAAAAAAAAATGTTTCCCCACCAGTTCTTTGAAGTGCCTCTATTAAGTGTTTTTATACTAATAGGATTTTCCCAGGAAAGAAAGACAAAGCACAGAATGCTTCATTAACACTGCCCCTCCACTAATTTGGATCATTTAATTGACTCCCTCCCTGCTATGCCATATTCAGACATTGTTTACTCCATTTAGAAAGCATCTTGATGGGATCCAAAATGCAGCAGTGTGTAAACACAATCTTGCCAAGCACAATATGGATGAAACATATTCTGAAACAAATTCTCTTGGCTGTGGGTGACATTGCTGGTCCAGGTTGTTTGCTTGATGTATTCCCTGAATTTCATTCTTTCCCCCCATTCATCTTCTGTCATTTCAGAGTTCATTCACTAGCATTAACATAATTGCTCCAGGAATATTTTCTTGTATCTGGCAAGAGTGTAGGCTGATGGAAAGAAATGTCATTGTTTCAAGGCACTGCATTGAAAACACAGAAGGGACTACCCAGGTTTTTCTTCCAACGATTATTTTTCTAAATTACCCACTTGCTGCAGTTGCATCGTAACTAAGCATCCACTCTGTTAAACAGGTAAGAAAGGAAAAGAACCAAAAGCAGTGTATGATGCCATGAAAAGAAATAGAGGAAGCAGCAGGGATGGTTTACAAGTATAGAAATCTATGGAAAAGTATAGTACAGGGGTAGGCAACCGTGGCTCTTTTATGACTCGTGGACTTCAACTCCCAGAATTCCTTAGCCAGCATGGCTCAGCTTGGAAACCTCTCCCTTTCCCCTCAGCGTGGCTGGCTCAGGAATTCTGGGAGCTGAAGTTCACAAGTCACAAAAGAGCCAAGGTTGCCTACCCCTGGTATAGCATACCACTGTGAACTAATTTTGGTTATGCTTTTATTTTCTTCTCTCATGCTTTGAATTACTACTTCTTTTACATAAATGCATAAATGTTGCTTATCCTGAATGGGAAAATAAGGTGATGACTATACAGTAATAATACAATTAAAATAACCTTTGGCTTTTCCCCAGTTATATTCTTACCAGACTAATGGTTGTTTTTATCTGATTATCATGCACAATCAAATCCATTTTATTATTGCTTGGTCTGGATATTTCATAATTGCTGATGTTCAATAAATCTTTTTTTTACTTAATTACATAATACATTCCCATATAAGCTGCTGTAGGACACCACATGTAGTTTAAGTAGCCATGAAATATTTTAAACAGTAAATTTTTTGTTTCCTTCTGACTAAAAGGAACCTAATTTTTGCAGGAATGATCTGTGTATTCATTCCTATTGCCCCATTTGCTTGCTGGACTATGCATATTCTTTCCAGAAAATATTCGATTAAAACAATGGGATTTACTTATTTAAGTGAACACCAATTATTTTTAAGGACTCTTACTCTTAATGTAGTTCTATTTTTATGTGGGAGTAAAATAAACCCAAAGATGTTTTTTCTGTATGAAATAAATTATTGCATCGTCCAGTTGCCAAAAAAGAGGTTTGATGTAATTATTAGCAAGAGGAATAATAATAATAATAATAATAATAATAATAATAATAATAATAATAATAATAATAATAATAATAATAATAATAATAATAAGTTGGAAGGGAACTTGGAGGTCATCTAGTCCAACCCCCTGCTAAGGCAGGAAACCCTATACCATTTCAGACAAATGGCTGTATGAAAGCACAGCACTTTTATAACTGAATTGCTGGCATAATGTTTTAATAAAGGTAAAGGTAAAGGTTCCCCCGCACATGCGTGCTAGTCGTTTCCGACTCTAGGGGCCGGTGCTCATCTCCGTTTCAAAGCCGAAGAGCCAGCGCTTGTCCGAGGACGTCTCTGTGGTCATGTGGCCGGCATGACTAGACGCCAAAGGCTCACGGAACGCTGTTACCTTCCCACCGTAGTGGTCCCTATTTTTCTACTTGCATTTTTACGTGCTTTCGAACTGCTAGGTTGGCAGAAGAATGTTTTAATAGATGAGAATAAATGAAAAACTGCCTGTCCGGTGAATGTGCTGAGAATATGAAGTAATGAACATAGTAAAGTCCAGTTCAAGATCAGTTCAGTTCTTATGACTACACAATCATACCCAAATATTTATTGATAACGGAAAAATAATAGTTTATCAACACCTTCTTCAAAGACTTTTTTCAACTTCCCAGTCCCAATGACCAAGAGATTTCCTGATGGTCTCTCATCCAAGAACTAGTAAGGTTTGACACTAGTTAGCATTTCAAAATCAGCCAAGATTGTAATCGATGCTGCCATCTAAATGGGTTTAACATTGAAAGCAGCAATAGTTAATTGAATTAATACTATAATTTATATTATATCTACTAATTCCAACATTTTCTCAATCCAATTCAGTTCATAGATCTTACAAGCTATAAAGTATTTTAGTTTTGGCTCCCTTTGTGTGCCAACCAGCTGTTCTCAGTTTTGTGTTATGCCAGAATGCAGCTGGTGTTTTTAACATTCTACAACTTTTGTCTTCAAATAAGATTTTCTTTAGCACTCAGCCTAATGCTAACTACAAAGCAAGCTCAGAATGACAAACTATGTTCCGATAAATTAAAATACTAAAAATAATAGCCTTGAATTTTCCTTATTTGGGAAAGGTGCTAGAAAGTCTACCCACCATCTCATAATGCCTCCTGCCCCTAGAAAGCTGAGTGGTTTATCAATTACAGGGTGCTTGAAAAAGCAGAAGCATCTTTCACTTTTTTCCACTCATCCAACTATTAAAAGGATTTGTGGAGGCAGAAGGGGGAAGCTGGAGGTTCCTGTCCCAAGATCACTTTAATTAAATGTGTGGAGGAAAAAGCTACACTTGTTGATCTGATAGCCAGTCAGCCTCATGTTTAAATCAGGTACATGCATTTATCAGTACTCTCATATCTTGTATTGTGGCCTTAGATTATGTCTGGGCTAATATACGGAGGGTAGCAAGTCAATTTAAATGCTACTGGCTATATGTCAATACCAATGTGGCTACTTAACATACACATTCAGGATTACTTCTAAATTAGTCTTTTCATAAAATGATGGATTTTTAAAAAGTGTTAATCCATTGTCAAAAGCAAGCCCAGAGAGCATACAAAAAGGCCTTTTTCATAATGTCTCAATTCAGTAATATTCTTGACCGTGAAAATTCTCCAAATGGGTTAACAGATGCATTATTAAAGAAAAGGATTAAAACTAAGCTTACTTCTATAATTATCTTAGTATTTTAAAGGCTTCCAATATATTGTCAGTGTTATCAATCAGATCAGACATTAATACCAAATAATCTTAATATATGACCAAAATTTATCAACAGAGCATTAGTAGAGAATCTTGATTTTTTTCAAAACCAATTGTCAGAATCCATTTATATCACATTCATAAATGTATGTTTAAAATACTGTGCCTTCCCTGGATTCTGCCATTTCTCCGAGGGGGAGAGGAGAAGATGTTTATTAAGCCTGGCCGTTCAGCCTGGCCGGAGGCTGCATTCAAAGACCAGGGAAAATCCTTTTGATCTTAGGACAACAAAGGAGGGGAAGGGAGGGGGATCTGGTTTGTATCTCCATTTGAATCTGAAAAGGAAGGAGGCAATAATCATAAAGACACGGGAAGTTCCCTCTTTCCCAGGAAAGGGTTGACACCGAAGTTTAATTGATGTGGGTCTGACCAAATGGGTTTTGAGGGGAGGGGGTTGAACCGGGAACTCTTTATAAAGTATCAAGTTGTAACACAATGCCAGATCCTGTCTTGTATTTCCACAACCGATCACATCCTAGTAAAACCTCCTGTTGGACAAGCCCTGGCTCCAAGAGTTCTTTATTTTCCTAAGATGTGGATTGGGGTGGGTCCTGACACCAATATTGTAGTTGCAAAAAACCTCAATCAGCAATACATTGTATGAACAAATCATAAATGTTTCTGCAATATAACCTAGTAATAGGCAACATATATATTGCAAACAACTACTAATTCATAATAAAAAGGGTTACTAGTAGATACTTACACATTCCAGATTTAAAAATGGGGGAAAATCTTTTTCTTGAAAAGTAATGTGCATTATCTGATTCCCTAATTCTCATTTTTCTTATTTTTAATAAAGTAGATTATTGTTTTGAATCAGTTATTGGCTTCTAGGATATTGCTGGGAAAGCATAATTAAAATGCATGCACTTGCATAATTACATATGCATGCATGCATGAATGTTAACCACCATGCTAATTTTCACGCCAGTTCACAGAGTATAAAACATTTGTACAATGAGTCTGAATCCTTCCTTCCCACTCTGCTTGATTTTCAGACTTCAAGAAAGGGTATTCAAATTTCTGAACTAAATTTAAGTCGTAAAAAGCAATATTCCATAGAGGTATAATTTGGGGTGGGTGGGGGGTGGGGTCTGTCTATGGATTATAACAGTCTTAAATTATAAATTAAATGAATCTACATTTAATTAAATGTCAAGTCACTTTGTGATAACACAAAGTGCTATTGGACTAATTGTACGCAGAAACGCTGTCTCATAATTGCCCCGTTTCTTTTTCTTTCTCATCAACACCAAATGCAGAAATCAAAATGCATCCACTACTTTATTTAGCCCTCATAAAGATATACTAACCCTGTTTTTATTGGACCACCAGAGCTGCTATCTATTAAAAAAGATCAGAAATATGGTTCTCGTGTTATAAAATGTGGCTGCAACGGCCAGAGTTGCTTTTGTTACTAAGGGATCAACCACACACAGCTCTTCTTTACTTTTGGCTGTCATTTCTTAGTCTCTGACACTTGGAAATCATTACAGATGTGTATAACTTGGCAAGGATAAGTCTGATATACAGTACTATTCTATCTTCTAAGCTCATGTTATGCCTAAGGCTAGATTAGCAGCCAGGTTTACCCATCAGGCAATCAGAGGATGTTTTAAACTGTCTTTACAGAAAGAATTAGACTCTCTGCTGTGCAAGAACAATTCTAAGTGTCTGCCCAGGTGGTAGAGAGAAAAGGAGCTTCCTAATTTAGGTATCTCAGTTCAAGATAGTTCTGCAACCAAGTGAACTGCAACATCAACACAGACCTTCTTTTAGCAAATGGGGCAATTTCCCTGATCACCAGACTTCGTTATGATATTGATGCTGTTGAATAGGGAAGTAGAAGAGATCTGGCTTTGGGACTCAACAGCTAGCTTGACCCCTGCTTGTATTGCTGTTGCAGAACAAAAAATGGTGGTCAACAAGAAGGCATAGAACTTTTGGCAAAATTAAGGTGAAAATTGTCAGGGATTAACAATGTGGGGGTGGAGATTGTTTTATCCTCAAGCCAGGGTTATAGTAGTGGTTAATATTTAATAATTTAATAATTTAATAATTTAATTTGTATACCGCCCTTCTCCCGAAGGACTCAGGGCGGTGAACAGGGCAATACATAATAAAAAACAAGATACAAAAATTAAAAAGTGATTAAACAACTATGCCCGTAGTAATTAATAATATTAGTAATATTGGATTGGGATCAGGTTCAAGTTTTCTTTCATTATGGAGCTTTTCATCAGTCATCTTCTCTCAGTTTAATCGGACCCATGGGTGATCCATGTATGGTATCATAAGGTTTAGAAGGAACGTGAGAAATACAGTGGATATGGAAAGCCTATGCACCCGTTAAAATGCCAGGTTTTTGAGATGTTAAAAAAAATCATACTACGCTAAATCACTTCAGAATTGTTCCCATCTTTAATATAACATATAAGCTGTGCAATTCAATTGAAAAACAAACAAAACTTTTAGGGGGGAAAATAGCAATAAAATTTTACAGTAAGTTTGCACATCCTTAAACTGATACTTTGTTGGAGCACCTTTTGATTTTATGACATTTAGTCTTTTGGGCAGGAGCCTTTCAGAACGGCACATCTTGCTGTGGGAACCTTTGCTCACTCTTCCTTGCCAAACTGCTCTAAATCTGTCATATTCTGAAGGCGACTCCTGTGTTCAGCCCGCTTCAGGTCACCCCCCGATTTTCAGTTGGATTCAGGTCCCAGTTCTGGCTGGGTTACTCCAAAACTTTGATCTTCTCCTGGTGAAGCCATTCTGTCATTGATTTGGAGGGATGCTTTGGGTTGTCATGTTGAAAGGTGAAATTGCTTTTCATCTTCAGCATTTTAACAGAGGCCTGAAGGTTTTGTTCCAAAATGGACTGATACTTTGGAATTGTTTGTAATTCCCCTTCCACCTTGACCAAAGCCTCACTTCCAGCTGAAGAAAAGCCTCCCCAAAACATAATTCTGCCATCATCACCAATCTACGGTGAGGGTATGAGGTCCTTTTGGTGATGCACTGTGTTGTTTTTGCACCAAACATACTTTTTAGGATTATGGCTGAAAAATTCAACCTTGGGTCTCATCAAACCATAAAAGTTTTCCCACATGCTTTTGTCAGACTTGATGTAGTTTTTTTAGCAAAAAGTAGCCAAGCTTGTATGTTTTTCTTTGTGAGAAAAGGCTTCTGTCTTGCCACCCTAGACCACAGCCGACATATGAAGGATATAGGAGATTGTTGTCGCATGTACTTGCCAGAAATTCCTGAAGCTTCTTTAATGTTGCTGTAGGCCTGTTTTCTTCTTGTTTTTTCATCAATGAAAATTGAAATCCTTATTATCATTCTTGGTACTGTCACTGTTGTGCCAGATTTTCTTCACCTGTTGAACCCTGTCTTCACTATGTCTGCCGTAATATATCCAATGCCCTGGAAATTTTTGTACACTTCTTCTGACTGATACCTTCCACCAATAAGATCCCTTTGATGCTTTATAGGCTCTTTGCAGACCATGGATTTTGCAGTAAGAGCAACTAAATAAACGTCAGAAAAATCCTGCAACTACTGAACTTTGTATGGGTTTCATCAGAGTCACTTCACTTGATGGTAGGTATATACTGACTATTATTTAACATCAGTTTGAATGTGATTGGTAAATTTTGAATTCAGCCACGTTCCTACATATAAAAAGATGTGCACATTGTGCGACCATGTTATTCTAAGTTTTTATTTTTTTTCTCTAAAATTGTTATTTTATATCTGTAAATGCAAGAAATAATGTACAAACAGCCTGACTCACACTGTTGGTTCTGTTTGTTTTATTGCTTCTTTTACTTGGTTACGTTAATTAAGCTCATCCATTTTGAATAAAAAGTGTGGACAGATACTGATGGACTTCACTTTTATAAAAATTACACACACACACCCAATAAGGAACATTGTACTAGCATCTGAGGAATTGATCAATTGACTGAAACATGGAGCTTTCTGGACTACAGTGCTATACAAACTCTCAAGATAACCAGCCAATCTGTTTGCCAGCTGATGGATCCCTTGTGTACTTACGATTTTAGTTCTCATTTTGCCTTGAGATCACCATCCATCAAAACTAGCAGACCTGAAATTCTATCCTTCTGTGAAATGATATATGAATGCAATAATAGAGAATGTTTGAATAGAATTCTGGCCAGTTCTATTAGGGCTTTCTAATATCTTAAATCTCTAAAAAAAGTTCTTAGTCAGAACTGAAGAGAAAAAAATCTGGCACTTGTAGCTTCTCTGTGAGTATTGCAGCACTGTGACATGGCAATTTTGAAGCAGGGAATATTAAATGACAGAAAAGGCTTTATTTATTTCACCAGCTGTTGTAAGTTCACTGTAGGTTACAATAAAAACAAGAAAGAGGAAGTGTATTCCAGCCAGCAGGCCATATAAAGCAGGCCTCAGCAACTATAGCCAAATTCTCACCAACGACCTCAGTTAATACATTCTACAGCAACATAATTATTTCAGCTAACAGGGACCTAAACTGTGTAGGATTTTAGAGAACCAGTACTTTGCATTTTCCCTGGAAAAGGATTGGTAGCCAAGCTTTTAGCACCGTTGGCCCTTTGAGTTTGCCAGAGACCACTGTGGTGGCTGAATTCTTTGCTGACTGATATTTTTGGATTAGAGAGAAGGTAACTCAGTACAAAGTACATTACAACATGATCAATAAATGAATCAGGATGGAGTTGACGTTTACAAAAATGAGGTGACAAATAATCTTACACATTGGTATCTGGATCTGATGGGAGCACATTTAGATTAGAAGGATAAAGACAGGAAGATGTAAAGCAGGGGTGTCAAACTCAATTTCATTGAGGGCTGCATCAGCATTGCGGTTGCCCTCAGGGGGCCGGGTGGGTATGGCCAGGGTGGGCGTGGCCTACTGGGTGGGCGTGGGTAGAGTGTGTATGGCCTACTGGGTGGGCACGGCCAGCTCTACATCGTTCGTATCAAGGGTGCCTATGGGGGCCTGGGCAGCAGTGGGACAAGATCTGAGGGTCTCTGGCAGGAGTCTCTGGGCCAGGGCCAAGGCAGTGGGGGCTGTTCCCTCACTGTTTCCAGGATGGCTTCGTGGGCCACATGAAACCACTTCGCGGGCCAGATCTGGCCCCCGGGCCTTGTGTTTGACATGTCTGATGTAAAGTGAACTATTAGAATGAACTAGATTTATATATTTTTTAAAATATCCTGCCTTTAAATTATTTGCTCACCTGTTCGTTTTTTGGACTTTGCATAATGTAGCTTATTCCAGAAAGGAATCAGTTAATGAACATGTATGGATGTGAATAATTTTTGCTACTAAACTTTCAGTATCAGTAAATCAAAGCTATATGGGGACTTGTGAATTGTATCAGCTTCTGTACTCTCACTGAGTTCAGTATCTTTAGATAAACAGCTTGAACAATCCTGTAAAATGGAATAATCTTCAGGTTTTGTGGAAAAGCTGTTAAATGAAGGAATGTGTAAATGCTTATTGTTACTTTAGTCATCTGCTTCAACTTTATCAGCATTAGATGAAAACAGATTTTAGATTTCAGTGTCAATATGTTCTACATTTTTTCCCCTTAAGTAGAAGGCATTCAGTTGAGAACATACATTATTTAGGAATCTACCAGTTCTCATCTGCTGGAGATGATAATTCCTTGGGAGATTCAAAAAGATGCTGCAATTTGTTTGGCATGTCTCCTGCTGTATCTTTCCTAACCACAGTATCGGGCAAGACTCCCCTTTCCATTCCTGCTGGCTTGCTAGAACTCTCACGGACCTCACAGGAGAGAGAAATACAGTGCAGCTAGTACCTAAGCAATCGCTACAGATGCTGACAATACTGCATGCATTCCCTAGATCCTGCAGCCAGAACAGGTTCTTTCTCATCTGAAATTCAATTACAAAAGTCTGCCACCCACTGGACTACGTTTTGCAGATAATAAGGAAATCATGAATTGTGTCAACACAATGCTAGTCTCTCATTAAATTGCATTAAAATGTGTCTGTTGGAAAATATGGGCCAGGTGCAAAATGTATAGTGGTAGGTGGGCATGTGGTCTGCCAGTATCCTTTTTATAGCCTTCAGATTTCATCTTTTTTTGCAGGAGAGGAGGTAAGAGGCACAGTCTTAAAGCCTGCATGGGCTTTATGTGCCCATTTCATACTTTAAAAAAGGTAAAGGTCATTTCCGACTCTAGGGGCCAGTGCTCATCTCCGTTTCAAAGCCGAAGAGCCAGCGTTTGTCCGAGGATGTCTCCGTAGTCATGTGGCCGGCATGACTAGACGCCAAAGGAGCACAGAACGCTGTTACCTTCCCACCGTAGTGGTCCCTATTTTTCTACTTGCATTTTTACGTGCTTTCGAACTGCTAGGTTGGCAGAAGCTGGGACGAGTAACAGGCACTCACTCTGTTATGCGGCACTCGGGATTCGACCCGCCAAACTGCCGACCTTCTGATCGACAAGCTCAGCGTCCTAACCCACTGAGCCACCGCGTCCCTTGTAGTGACTTGTAATAACTACCTGGCTGACTGCAACCTCCAGAGCCCCAAATCCATTTTAACTGCTGTTGGTATTGTTATCATTTCAATTTTTATTCAATGTGGTGGAATGTGTGGTTAAAAGGATTTTCCATTTTGTCACTTTTCTGATCAGATCATTTGCATTTAAAAGAACATTTCTGTCACCCCCAAAACATCTAATCCAAATATAAGCCTGCTGTTAAATGAGAACTAATTTTTCCAATCTGATGGAGGCTGACTGCATTAGTGTACTGTTTCCTGAATACATGCATGAAGATTCCTTTTTCTGTTCCATCAACTTGCTTTTTAATTTTTTTAACTCTACCATCATGCCAATTTTAGACAAACCAGGGACTTTTTTCAAACTGTATCCTCTTCACCTACCCCAAACCCACTGTAATACCCATTGCTCAGAGAAGTTTGGGGAAAGCGAAGTCAGGGCCAAAGATTGCTTGTCTGCAGAGGAAGAGAGGTACTGTAAGACTTCAGCTGAACCTTATGCCATAGGGTTCTTTGGGGCACCATGGTAGGCTATGCTCAGGAAGAACACATTGCTGAAGCAATTCTATCCACCACACAAAAACAGATGACAAAGTGCATCCACTTTTCTCAGCAGCCCAAGTGCTGAGAAGTCAGATAAAACAATTTCCCTCTCCTGAATCCACAGGCACATGGTAGTAATGGTGCTTCAGACCAGAAAGGGACAACTCACTATAGCCAATTCTCCACAGCCAACTCATAATGGCCAACTCACTGTGGAACAACTTGCCATGGGACAACTCGCTTCAGGACAATTCAACAAATTTAAAATAAACATATTTTAATTTTGTAACTCTCATCCCTCAGCGAGTTGTCCCATAGCCAACTGGCGAGTTATCCCACGGTGACCTGGCAGTAGAGTTGGCTGCAGCAAATTGGTCATGGCTGCAGTGAATTGTCATAGACTTGCTTCAGACAACCCACCATACCATCTACCAAGGGGATATGCTGAATGGCCAAGAGCAGAATCTGATGGAAGCACTTGGCTTTTGGTCAACAATTCCTACAGATCCGCATAGGAAAGATATGGGGCATCTTTCAATCTCACAGATACTTCATTTCTTGTTTAGACATTATTGGGGTCTCCCTCCTACCTTTGGCAGTACTGGGTACCTATTTTGTTGGTTAACGTTTCTGCTGCTAAGCAAAGCAGTTTGCACAATGTTTGCAGCAGGTGGCTAGTAGCAGAGCAGTCGAAGACATCAAATATTAAATATGGCACCCTTCAGATAGGGTTTGAATATTCAGCCATTCAAGTAGCATTTCTTCCATCTAATTTTCTAACTACATGCTCATGCCCTTTTCAACAACTGAATTGTGCCTTCCTCCATGTATTACTAGGACAGGGCAGCAGGCCCCAATGCTGGTGTCCATTCCAGCTCACATTTGATTCCATTGAGGTGGAGTGCTTTTTACCTCTTCACTATCCACCAATGGGAGGAGAGGGAGATGTCTGCTGCTGTAGGCCCAGCTCTTCCTATGTTGCACAAAACTTAGGCATAGGTGGGTGCTGCTTCATACAGATGCTAGATGGGGTTCATGTGGAAAATGAGAAGCGGACAGCTATTAACCATGTTGAGCTGGTTATTTGGGTAATGAGCACCAAGTCATGTCCTACCAAATCTCAGCTGTGGCTTTACAGTTACAGTGGAGCTAATTTATGAAAATCAACTTAGCAACTTAATATTGAGATGATTTTGATCTGCAGAGGTCCAGCTATAGAATTATTAGTCACATTTGTGCCTGAGTGTGAAGAAGAGGTAGATGCTATATGTTCCCACCTGGTAAAAATCCTATTTTAATTATTTTACCTGTTGAATGACAGATAGTCATCTCATGATACTGACCACTAGTTTCTTCAGAATCCGAGAGTGGGAATTCAAGGCATACGTGCACTTCAGCGTTTCTTTGCAATGAAACTCAACTGCAAAAATAGGCATACTGGGACAGTTTCCTTTTTTTTCTTGAAAATATGCTTGGCTAAGCTTCAGAAGCACCTTGATTCAGAGGATGACATGGCATTGGCAACCCTATCACACTAATCCTGCAATGGCCAAAACTCTTGAATTCTTAACATGTCAGTTTGTGACCCAAGGGTGAAGGAAGCAATCTGTCTGCTCCTGGGAGCTTTTGGTTGCTCAAACAACCTAGCTGAAGGTCAAATTTTGGTGCAGCTAAGATAGGGGTCCCCACCCACGGTCCAAGGATTGGCACTAGGCCATGCAAACAAGTGAAGTCCTATCCGCGGGATGTAGGCAGCATGCGAAACCATGCCCTCTCCAGTCCGCAGAAAAACCTCTATAGAACCAGTCCCTGGCCCCCAAAAGGTCGGGAGCCCCTAAGACAAGGAATTTGGAGCCAATTCTGGCCTGGGATTCTGCCTAGCAAGCCCAATAACACCAACCTCAACTCGAGTTATCTATTGACAGACAAGAGTTGCTTTCCTGAGGAAAATTGAACCTGCTTGTTTTGGGCAATTGATGTAAAGGTCTTAGCAGATCCAGCAATAATTGTCCAACTATATGCTTCTTTCTCACCAAGGGTCTTGAGCAAGACAGTTCTCTTGGTTAAGTGGTATGGCATTATCATACAGCTCACACCTGAAAATGGGTTTGATTATATGTCCACAAGATGAACCTCCCTTTGCTGGATTTCTCAAAACAACCAGTGAAGACTGAGGGTTATGTCCTTATCTCAGTATCTAGATTATCAACTCATCCTTGTCAAGTTCTTAATCTGTTATTAAATCACCAGAGTAGGCAAGCAGTCAGTGGGATGGGTCTCTGGCTCACGTCACCTGAGATGCACACTGGATGAGATCCACATGGTTCACTGGTGTTGAGATTCAGAATGCCTTTATGTGCAGTTTCTTCAACTTCAAAGGAATCCTGAAAACTCCAATTAACAAGATGAAAGAGTGTGTATGCATAACTAAATTCAGCAAAGTATTACCATGTTCCCCCACCCAATATCTGTGCTGATGGCTTTCTTTGATTCGGTCAGCAGTGTTTTTGACTGAGTGCATTTGAAAGCAAAAAAATACGGCAATGGGTTGATTTGACTTAAGTTTGAACATGGATTTTGCTCCTTCTTTCTCCTATACCTACAAGGGAAAATGTCTGCTCTGATGCATGCAAGCTGATTTTGTGGATTTGGGCTGAATAAATGTAGATGGTTACTAAATGGCAACAAATTAACTCTTTACCACAATACCATGGCCATTAACATTGAAAACTTACATTTTCAAAAACTGATGTGACTGCTCAAAATGGATCAGCAAAACCTCTGAATGGGAATGTTTGCATTTGAAAGAAAAACATTTTCTATTTCATATACACCTAGGACATAAGAATCAACCATCTCAAAATATATAGAAAACTACATTAATTGTAGTTTGTATCATAAAACTGTTGCTAACAGAAAAAGATGATGTAAGCTGGAACTCAGAAATACCTAGAGCAGGGGTGTCAAACTGCCAGCCCATGGGCCAGATGCATCATGGAAGCTGCGTCCATCCCAGCTCCAGCAAGGGGGAAAACGTCACAATAGGTCATGACACGTCATGTGATACGGCGAGTTTGACACCCGTGACCTAGAGGGTCTATGTCAGGGGTAGGCAACCTTGGCTCTTTTATGACTTGTGGACTTGAGCCAGGTGGCTCAGGAATTCTGGAAGTTGCAAGTCCACAAGTCATAAAAGAGCCAAGGTTGCCTACCCCAGGTTTAGGTGCTTCATGTCTACAGTAGTGGCCAAAATTGTGGAAACCTTTTGGGAAAAGTGTATTTTTGAGGTTTGATGGCTAATAACACTTTTTTTTGTAGTATTTATTTATTTATTTATTTGTTTGTTTGTTTTTATAAACCGCCCTTCTCCCGAGGGACTCGGGGCAGTGTACAGAGTAAGGTAGGTAAACATAATGAAACAATACTGAAAAAACAATAGTCAAAAACAAACTGGTAGTAAAATTATATATCAATGGAAAGATAATTTAATCAAGAATGTAATGCAACATAGTTTGTTCAATTATCTGTACTCTACTCTATGAAAAGTTGAAGCCAAATAACCAGGAAAAGGAAGCACAACTTGCTTAGGTAGATATCAGGTAGCTTTCCTTCACCTGATTGTAGCCAATGAGCATGAGTGTTTAGCGAGCCAATCAGGTGTCATCTTGTTTTGGCAACGAGCCAATCAGATCACAGTAGGATTCAGTTATTGATGTCATGTATTGAAGCTCAGAGGACATTTGTCAGTGTGTTGTGATCGCTATCAAGTTGGTTGGAGTTTTCCCCCCCCTTTCATTTAGTGAGCTTATTAAAGTAATGGTGCAAAGAGATGACTGGTTGCCCAGAAAGCAATGTAAAATAGTATTATTAAGTGAACAAGGCTACAGTTATAATGAAATTAGAAGAAAAATTGGTGGAAACTTAACCAAAGGTGGCATTTCTACTGTACTTTTCCCAAAAGGTTTCCACAATTTTGGCCACTACTGTATATAAAACATAGGTCATTTTCCAAGATTTTGTCAGTTACTATTCTTTTTTTACTGAATCTTCAATTATTTATCAGGATTCCCACAAAATATTTCTGTATGGATACAGTCCAAAGGAAAATGTTTGGCTGTAGACATTTATTGGTTTTCTTCCCTTTTCTTTAACCTTTTATTTTTAACTAAAATTTAAGATTACATTTTTTAATTAATGAGCAAAAAAATTCACTAACCCAAATATAAATTGAACTGAACAATATTGAAGAAATTAACCTGAAGAATGACAATATTGATTCAATTAAATATATATTTAATAATTTCACTGGAACAGTTATTATTTACTATGCACCTACCCACAAACTAAAAGCCGATTTAACCTATCAGGAGAAGTAAAAATAGGATTATGTTTATGCTACTCTCCCACATCAAGTGCTGAATAGAATCTCCTACTTCCCAGCTGAAACTGACAACTGCAAAGTCAACAACTAACTCTGCTCAATGGTTACTGTGGTACGACTGCTATCAGTATCTCAAACTATGACTAGCGCAACAATTTTAATTTTATTTACATTTGGTACAAATAAAATCAAAAGAAAATTGCAAGCCTTGATTATAACACAAGTTAGATGTAATTTTCTGACTCAAAGAGTTCAAAATTAACTATACTGCACTACAGCACTTTGAGGGTGTTAAAATGTAGAGACCACCTATACTATCAGTCTATTAAAACTGAAGGAACTTTTAGAACTGTAGGCTGGGTGCCATATACCAAGTGATGTATGATGAGCATATATGCAACCCACTATAATATAATCTCTTAAGTGCAAACTTTTTAAAAAACATTAATTACTTTATACTTATTTTTCCTATTAAAGGAAATTTAATTTAGCAATTAAAAACCCACCAAGCTTTGCTATCACACTATGGAGAGGATTCACAGAAAAGAGGTCCAGCACTATAAAGGATGTTCCTTTCACAGATCACAATGCTAATTAGTACAAGAAAAACAACCAAATAAACAACTGTAACTAATTGCTTGGGCCAAATAAGTAAAATTCTATACAGCTAGCCTAAGTACCGGTATATACCCATTTCTTTCTTGGATCTACTAAACATGTGCCTGAATTAACAGGATTTACACAATTGTGTCACAGTGATGCTCTATAGTATATCCCCTACACAAGCTTCAGAACTTTATGTTTAGGGGAAATTTGCACACTTAGAAGGGTCAAATTTAACAGATATTCAAAAGAATAAAATAAGTCTCTTAGTTGTTATTACTCCTTAAATACATACTACTCCTTAAATAATTATAAAAATGACCATCTGGAATTCAGCAGTTATTAGTTTCTTTTTAAAAAATGCAGCATTTGCTTTTGGGCTACTTCATCACATGAATCTAACTACGTTAGGTGAATTGACTTCCAACTCCTACTGACTATAGAGTCATGTGAAAAAGCAAGTGCCCTCTTTGAGTTCTATGGTTTTATGTATCAGGACATATTAAAAACCATTTGGTCCTTAGCAGTTCTTTAAAAGTAGGTAAATACAACCTCAACACATATTACACAATATCATTTATTTTACAAAAAGGAAGTGAAGGGTGTGCCTTTTTTTCACGTAACTGTAAGGACCAACCATATTGTACTTGGTAACCACAAATAGGTGGCTGCCAGTATTTAACCTAGAATTACCAGCTGGCCTCCCATCCAAGTACTAACCAGGTTCTGTAGATTTTCTTCAAAATGTCAGCTAGGTACCAGCCAATTAATCTTAAATGAACAACCTCATTACCTATCTTCAACTAGATGTTCAGTGTTTATAAGCTTGAAGTAGACCTATATGAAAAATAAGCAAAATTTATTGTTCTCAGATGTTCCTAAATGACTCGATTTGAGTATTAGTTCTGAACTACGATAATTTAAATAAACAGCTATTTCACAATGGGCTACTAAAAGGTGAGCAGTGCACGGAATGCTTTATGGCCCATATAACTTGACAGAGTACCCTATTTTTCGGACTATAAGACGCACTTCCCCCAAAAAAGTGGGGGGGAAACGAGGGTGCGTCTTATGGTCCGTAGGTGATCGGTATGGCCAGCCCCAACCTCCACAAGTGGAAAGCAAGGGAGATTGCCAGGAGCACGAATCGGCACATGCTGAGAAATGCCGCTCGCGCTCCTGCAATCTCCCTCACTTGGTTTCAGCCTGCTTTCTCTTGTAGCAAGGGAAGCTGAAACCGAGTGAGGGAGACTGCAGGAGCGCGAGATCGGCCATTCGCGTTCCTGGCAATCTCCCTCGCTCTGTTTCAGCTTGCTTTCTGCAAGAGAAAGCCAGACCACAAGGCCGCCTCCGCAGGTACTGCTCTAACGCGGAGAGGGAAGGACAAAGGAGGGAAGGAAGGAAAGAAGGAAGGGACAATGGGAAAGGGAGGGAGAGAAAGAGGAGAAATAGGGAGGGAAGAGAAAGGGAGAGAAAGAAAGGGAGAAAGAGGGAGAGACAAGGAAAGAGGGAAAGAAAAATAGGAGAGAAAGAGGGAGAGAGAGGAGAAAGGGAGGGAAAGAGGAGAAAGAGGGAGAAAAATAGGAAGAGGGAGAGAAAGAGGAGAAATTAAATTAGTAACATGATTAAGTGAATCTAGTTTCCCCCCTAACTTTGCTTGTCAGAAGGTTGCAAAAGGCGATCACATGACCCTGGAACAATGTGACCATCATAAATATGAATTGATTGCCAAGCATCCAAATGCAAATCACATGACCCTGGGGATACTACAACGGTCATAAGTGTGAAAAATGGTCCTGTCACTTTTTTCAGTGCCGTCGTAACTTTGAACAGTCACTAAGTGAATCGTTGTAAGTCGAGGACTACCTGTACTTTTATCATTTTTTTCCTTTTGGGGGGGGTCATGTTTTTGACACCTTGCTGGGCGACTGGTTTTACTCAGACATTGCCTTGTCCTAAAAGTGGTACAATGGATGAAAAGGTTGAAAAGCCGTTTTAGTATACCGGTACTATTTGGTTCAGAATATTTTTTCTTGTTTTCCTGCTCTAAAAACTGGGTGCATCTTATGGTCAAGTGCGTCTTATGGTCCGAAAAATACGGTATATTAAGTCTTATGAAGTTCCTATTTGATGCCCCCCACTTTGAAGATCTTCCGTTTAAAAAAAGATTTAAACATTTAGGATCTTTGAATTATTTTTAAAAACCATGAGGAAATTAAAACAGATTTATTTCCACTGGAATGGATTTAATTTAAATGCATGAGACCAATAAATATCTGTGTACAAGATCAATGTGTATTTAGGCATTCAAATCACAAACCATCAAAGGCTTATGTGGATAAATATTGCATGCAATACTTAGGGGGAATTTTAAAGCTCTGCAAATGTTAAGAAAAATAATTTTTGTATGATTTTTACTTGCAAGGCAGAAAGCCAACTTTTGATGTTGAAGCTTGAATTCTCAAATACAAGAGTAATGGAAGACAGCATGCTAAGCCAAACAGCACTAGTGTTTACTTGGAAGTTAGTGCCTTCAAACTATTAACAGATTTTAATTTAGCTAAACCTAAGTCAGCCTATATGTTTTATTTTGCATGAATGGTTGTCAAGATACAAGAGTTAAATACTTAGAATGATTTGTAACAAAAACTTTAATCTCCAAGAGTTTACAGTGACAACTTATGCACAATGAGGAAAATTTCTATCTACAATGTACCCTTACACATATGTACTTATCCAATCAAGTTAATTTGCATTACAAATCTGCTTTACCAGTAGTGCTCTACACAAAAAGGTGTAATATTTAATTTGCATTTTGCACAACAAATGTAATTCTAGCATAAATCAGTACTCGATTAAGAAAAAAGGCTATCTACAAGTTTTCAGTCTTCTTGTTTACCATTAGTTTATTCTGGCCAATTAAGCCTCCACATTTCATGCTGCAGATTGTCCATTCACAATTATAGCAAATATTCATGATTTACAAGTCCATGTGTTAATTTATTTTTGAGTTTAGCTTTTACAGATTCTAGAATATGACCCAGAAGACTATGAACATTTGCTGCTGCAGGTGTTTTGAGGATTTGTTTGGTAGTCCTCTGCAAGGTAACTGCCTAACATTATACAGTTTATGCTTTAAGGGTACAATGTAGAACAGGTTTATTACACTTTGAATGACCTGTCCAAAACCATATATATTTTCACAACTGTTACATGTCACCTGTTACAAAAGAAACAAAATTTGACAGCTAAAACATTTTTAAAATGCACGAAGCTTTATCAGGTCTTAAACAAAACAATGTTCTGTACATACTGTCTTCAGACCAAAATGTGACTTCCTGTACACCATTCTTCTTGAAGTTCTATTTCCTGTCATTTGACCTGGAACGGCTAGAGTATACACAAAAGATTTAGTTAAACAATGATAAATGAACTCCCAAATATATTTCAATGTCATAATGTAAATACTGTTACCGTTTACATTTGAATATTCAATTTGGCCTGTATACGATCAGAGACTTTTAAGGACAAAACGTATTTTTAATCACTCTAATATTTGAATGTATCCATATATTCTTACCTACGAGATCTGGAAAATGAACGGGAAGGCTTATGATTTCTCTCCCTTGAGAGTGATCTCTCTCTCCTTCTATCTCTAGAAAGGGACCTGTAAAAAAAAATCATAAAGTTGCATCAAAAATCAGGTTCTAGAAGTGTTTTATCAATCTCAAATAGAAATACTGTGTTAAATACTTTTCTGTTAACACTTGTGGCTGATGTATACATATAAACTGTTCTCTAGAGTGATTTAAGAGCTGTAATATATATTAAGCTCTATCATTGCTTCAGATTCATGCTTGGCAATCCCAAATAGATTCCACCTGAATAGTTAGTACCAGAAAAAGTCAAGGATGGTTTCAGAATAAACTGAATAAACTACTCCGCAAAAATTTAACAATTCAATATATATCTTATTCTGAAGCCATCTAATTCAAAATTAATTTTTCCCTCTTGACAAATTAGAAAAGGTCATTTTAAAAGTTTATTTTTATACGTAGTTCAGCCACTTCCTTCCATTCTGTAGTGTTTCTCAACATTGGCCACTTTGAAGTGTGTGGACTTCAAGTCCCAGAATTCCAGAATCAGCAAACTGCCTGGGTAATTCTGAGATTTTAAATCCACATATTATGAGGTTGTTGTGGTTGAGAAGTACTAATCTAGTGTATGGATCATTAGTGCATTACACTACCCATTCCCAGTTCTACAAAGTCTGTTTATTTGTGAAACATTTTAATGACACAGGGAATGTTTCTTTAGATCTATATGTGAAATAGTTTGGCAATGCATGATCAGCCTCAACAATTTACCTGCTGCGACTACGGGAAAAACTCCTCCTCCGTGGAGATCTACAATCAAAAAAAGAAAGGTAAGTCTTTTCATCAATTCAACACAAGTGAGGTGAGGTAATTCCCAACTTGTCAAGTCACTGTTGGGCCCAGTGAATGTGCCAAGATAAATGGCACCCATCGTCCAGCAAAATGGAAAGATTCAGGCATTAAAAAGACTCAGCGTGATCAGCATGTTTCCAGCCATGAGTTTGTTTTAACTAATACCATGTCATAGCAAACCTGTCTCCAATGCAGCACTTCCATCTCAACAAAATCCACTGCCTAAGACTATATCAAAAGTCCCACAAGTAGTTCCAAAATTGGTATAACTAGTGCTTTGGAACCCATGCAAGGCAGAGTACCAAGTGAAAGACTAATGCACACAGTGACAATGACATTAGAGCTGCATCTGTGAATGTAATTTTTTAAAAGGTCATAGTGTGTTTAGTCTAAAGAATCTTAGCTTGCCCAGTTTATCCCAAAAAATAATTGTTCTGAAATAGTTAGTAAAACAATTTAAAGGTGAAAGGAGATGGCAGTTTTTTTGCAAGGAAAACCAGTTAGCAATTAAGTTTGCCCAACTCACATGCAAATATACTGCAGCTTAGTTATTTATATTAGATTCCTTAACACCCTTAAAAGTTTTGTTCAAGCAACATATGTATGTTACCACGAAATTATGCACAGCCAGCCTTTGATTGAGAAAAATAATTACTTATAAGCCGCTTACTCCTTATTTTAACCAGCAGTAAACTGTATAAGCAGGAAAAACTTACTAGTTTTTGGTTTCAACAAGCTAGAAATGGTGAGGTGAGGCTGCCGGACTGACTGCCAAGAAGAATTTGCTGAAAAGGTTTTGCCAGATGTTGCGTTGTATTTAGTTGGTTGGCGAAGGGGGTGTTGTGGATTTTTCCTGCTTTTTTGTTAGCCGAAGGCTGCTGCTGTAGTTGTTGTGAAGACATTTGGTAAATAAACAGCTGAGCTGATTGGCCGGGAATGTGTGGGCGGTCGAGGTGGCTGCAGCCGATTTGGTTAAGGTTGGAGAGAAGGCTGAGAGAAACAGCATGCTCGGGAACCAAAGGGCGGTGCAACCTGACGACTGGCCATGCCTGGGTCATGTGAAACGACACCAGCCAAGCTGAATGGGGCGCGCTGGTCACATGACGCTGAAAGGGCTAGTTGACTGGCTAATGCAGACTCAGAGGGTGGTGAGAAGAGACATGATGGTGACTCTGTAACGGGTTCATTTTTATTAATAGATGGACCAAAAAGCATAAAAAAATGAAAAACAAGCCATCAGTACAACCATCTAGCAGCTAACAAATACTCCTATTGTGTTCTACAGTGAAAGGGAACAGGTTTCATTATTTTGTATGGACTTCATCTGCAATAGGTTGAAGATCAGCCCTTGCAGAAACCAAGTTTTAAGTACTGAAGTGAGTATTTAACACTTCATCAATTGTCCAGGTCAGAAGATGCATTACCAAGTAAAAATCAGCTTTGTTTGGGAAATTCATAACTGCAGAATTCCAGTGAGGCAATAATATTTCAACACTTATTACAGTTGAAATTTAGCTGAGCAACTATTGTTTCAGAACCCATAAAACAGTTGCCTGCTTAGCATCACTTGTGCCAAAGTAAAAACAAACTGAGTGAAAAAATCCAAGCTGTGTATGTAATGTTTATCAACAAGAAAAAAAACTGAAGTACTGGGACGAAAAAAGAAGTGACTAGATGAATATACCTCGGAAGAAAAGATGGTAATCCAGGTTAGAGGATACTATCAACTGGTACAGGTACCCAAGGACAGAAGCCAGTGGTCAACAAGTGTATCCCTCTAATACCTGCTTAATGCTTTAGAATTTGGTGATTTGATAGATAGTGCAGGTTTTGAAACATCTATTTTGTCAAAATGGTAATACTGCCAACATCATTAATAAAGTTATTTCATCCTGGATACCTGCGGCGAGGTGGAGGACTTCTCCTACGGTAGTCATCTCGAGGTCGTCTACCCCATGAGGGAGGTGGGCCACGGTTCCGACTGCGTTTTTCACCATTGGAGAGTTCCACCCTGACCCGACATCCACACAATGTTCTGGGAAAGATCATGATTGGCATTTGTAGTTTTAAGTCAAACAACTTAAGGACATTTGCTCAGTTTCCTATACTAGAAGTTTTCCAGTGTTTTAGACAATTCCTATCAATAGTCAGTGGTCAGAATAATCTGAACATAATCTTGCAAGACAATTTACTTTGACCTACTGCTCACAAACTTACTTCATTATTGGAGAATGCCATCAGTACAAGTACAAAAATCCAAAATGTTATTTTTTTATTTCACTTTTAAGTTTTCAGTATAGACACTACCATTTAAAGAAATTAACACACAAACATAATTGCCAGTAATTTGGTTGGACTGAATCATTATTCCTATTAAGAATGCTTAAAATTTTAAATACTAAATCAAAATCCCAAGTGATAGAAGTACACAGTATTTCTAAAATCTGGTAACCTATGAAAGAAACTTACATTGAGTTGCTGTCAAATTAAAATCTTTCCCAAACTAACAATTCATACAAATACAGCAGATTTTATTTTAATTTTCAGTAGATCAGTACATAGAACTACCTACAAAAAGTCCTTCACTTCAAATCCCTTTAAAGGAACATTGTAACGTTTTTTTGTTTTTCGCCATTCATTCTATTTTTTAAAATCAGAATGCTCACTTGGAGGTTTCCCCCCCAAAAAAAATCATAGAGAAGTTTACCTCCCATCTAGTTCTCTCACTGCATCAGCAGCATCCCGTGGATCTTCAAATTCAACGAAAGCAAAACCAGGGGGATTTCTAGCAACCCAGACGCTGCGCAGCGGTCCATAGTAGCCAAACGCTCGTTCGAGTTCAGTTTTGTTGCCATTGTTCCCAAGGTTTCCTACGTAAACCTTGCAGTCCAGTGGACACGAATCACGATGCATCTCTGAAATTCATGCAAAAATGGTAATCAATACGCGCAAAACCGACAATCATAGCGGAAGGTAATCTTCGTACCGATCATGAAACAAGTGCATCTTACAAATGGCATACAGGATTATTACCGATAAACGCTATTTTTTTTAAAAAAATCGTTGTAAACAATCGACTTCCGAGTTCACAAATGTTTAATTTATCGAAAAAAATATTGATTTAAGAAACTTGTTCTTGGTGCAAGTCGAATTCCGAAAATGATCTGAAGTTGGAGAAATTAGCTAGCTCAATATAAAATCAGGACGGTAACCCCAGCAGCGACTTTTTCCATATACCACATACTCGGGGAAAGGCTTTCGTAAGCAGAAGAGCATACCAGTTAAATAAACCTCGTGCTCATCCACAAGGAAACACACACGTAGAAAATGGCGCGCTCTTCTTTAACCGCTTTTACCGTAATAGATTAAGCTACGGGAGTCCCTCACAACCTCTCCCTTTGACTATTCCCCGTTCGCCTCGGGTGCGAGTACAGTAAAAAAAAAAAACAGCCCATCAGTCCATCTTCTCTCCCACGGTATGCGATCAATCCTAGATCGCAGCATCTTTGACGCTATTCCGATCACACAAAATGGCGGCGGCTCTTTGTCCGCTAATGCAACCGCGAGGCCTTCTACGCCGACCCACCCTTTCCCTCACCGGCTTCCTGGCCAGGAATGTAAAAGGCTCCCCGCGAGCGGCTGCCAGTCTTTTCCTTCTTTGCCTCTTCTACTTCGTTTTGCAGCCCCCCCAAAGCGCGGTCGGCGTCGCTTGCTTTCCCGCCAAGACTCGATTCTGCTACCTCTTTCACTTCTACCCACTGGACAAAATGGCGGACAGCGCCTCCACGCCCTGAGTTTATATACGGCCTGCTCAACCAGCACGTGATCAAAACATTCGCCAATAACAAGGCACCTCTCTGATGATTGACTTTCTTCAACACCCTACCCTCTTCCTAGTGCACAGCTCAGACTGAGGGAGCTGGTCGGAGGGCAAAGTCGGTTCGCCTTAGCAACCGTTATTATGGTTGGCGAGGGAAGGAAAGGAAGGGATATGTGGGCCCAACAATGGAGACCAGGGAAGGGGCAGTGATTAAGTCGGTCTTCTTTTGCGCTCAGCGGGTTTTTTTTGCGATGCATAAAGGCTAGACAGGATTCTTTTTTTTCATGCATTCTGTTCTTTCTGTGGAATAGTTATGTCCCAGTTGATGAATGTTTTTGAATATCAGGACTCTGTGATACTGTCTTAACTACAAACCGCATTGTGTTGCAGAAAAGGGAGGGAAAAAAGGGACGTTTACTCAGACCTGACTTTCCAAACCTTGTAATGTTGCAGCTCTGTTTCGGATACTGCCGGTTCAGCGCTGAATGAAAGTGACTTCATTCTATACTTTTTAAAAATTATATCTTGCAACCGAAAACTTTTTTTAGATAAGGAAAACAATGATTAATAAAACATAATTTCCCGTTTCTTGCCAAAATTGCTAACTGGCCGAGTATCTTGCTCCTATGAATATTTAATTTGAATATTTTAGTGTTTTATTGGTTGTACTGTTTTCATTCTTTTAAAATGTTTTGAATATGTTTAATATTTTTTGAATTGTAAGCTGCTGAGAGTCATTGAGAAGGGCGACTACAGAAATTGAACAAAAAAATAAAAATATTTTATGCTAATGATTTAACATATTTGAGCTCTTTAATCAGAATATGAAAAATTTTATTTTTTATTTTTTTTTAAATTGCATTTATATCCTGCCCTTCTCCGAAGACTCAGGGCGGCTTACAAGCTTAGCAGTAGCCTTCATTCTATGTATATGCCTGCTTTAAAATGATTTCAAAGGTCAGAATCCCCCGGTAAAGTGAAGCATTCATGCAATTTTCAGTGGAAGCACCTTGTTCTGGTTATCTTTAGACTAAGATGACATGAAAAGGGGCTAAAAACAATAATTTAAAAATTTTAATAATTTACTTTTGTGCCAACAGATTCTCAGCAGAAAAGAAGCAACAAATGTTCCCAAATGGAAGCTTTAATGATTTGTAAACAAATGGGCTCTGGGACCATGCCAAGTGGATTTGGGTGGACTAGTGGAAAAGGAACCACAAGCTGGGAGAAATGACAAAGTGGGGAAAGTCGATAGTCTAATTGATGAAGAGTTGGGAGTTTGGACTATTGCATCAATAGGGTGTTTCTACATTTTCAATGGTGAACTCTGCCTTGGATTCTGTAAAACATAACTATTTCACCCCACACAAAAGTTTTTCCTGCAGTACACAATGTTAAAGTCTGAGATGAGGGAGAAGTCTAATGCCCAGATATTTTTACATCTGCATAATTTGTATGAAGATTTAAGACCCCACCCCAGTCTTTTCACTTTTTGCATGATGTATTTGTTAAAGGCCAAACATGCAATAGGTGAGTAAAATATACTGCTTTGTTTCTTTGATCAATTCCCAAACCCCGCAGCAGATCTCTGGAAGACGTTACAGGTAGTCCTCGACCATTTTTCACACAACTCTTGCAGCATCCTCATGGTCATATGCTCAAAATCCAGAAGCTTGGGAACTGATTCATGACAGTTGCAGTGTCTCAGGGGTCATGTAATCAATCACCTCTTGCAACCTTCTGACAAGTAAAGTCAACGGGAAAGCCAGATTCATTTAACAACTGTGTTACTAACTTAACAACTGCAGTGATTCACTTAATAACTGTGACAAGAAAGGTAAAGTAGAGCAAAATTCACTTAAATGTTTCACTTAGCAACAGAAATTTTGGGCTCAATTTTGATGGAAAGTTGAGGACTACCTGTATTGCCATTACCTGTCCTATATATATGCAACTTGCTAAATTATCACTCGTAGTTTAAAATGAGTGAGCTGGCAATAAGCTAAACGTATTGCATTTTTGAAGTACCGGTATAATGCACCATGTAGTTTCCTTTGAACATGTGAATGGAACAACAGGATTATTATTAATCATAATTTATGATTTAGAATGATGGACAAATAGATCATTATGACTTTTTAGACCCTGTAGCTTGCGCTCTAGACCCTACCTTTATTGTTTAAAAAATCATTTATTTTGGTTGCTCTTAAACTATTGTTCCAAACAAGTCTGTGTAACTTGTAAATATCCTATCAAGGAACCTATGGGGCTGATGTCTTCTACTTTTATATATTTTGCTTTAAAATGGTAGCTTGCAGCAAAGTATATTCCTCTGAAGGAATATTCAGAAATGATATAAATGTGCTACTGGAATTCACAGAGGAGATTGTGTGTGTGGTGTTTTCTGAGAAGTACCTTGGTGCTTCTTTTGGGATCAATATAAGTAGGACCTGGGTGGCATATGGACAGTGTCTTACCACAGTGTTTTTCAACCACTGTTCCGCGGCACACTAGTGTGCCGCGAGATGTTGCCTGGTGTGCCGTGGGAAAAATTGAAAAGTAATTATAAAATACTTTCTTTGTGTTTATTTGATTCCTATTCAAGAGAATTACTTTATATATAGTCAATATAGGCACAGAGTTAAATTTTTTAACATTTTCTAATGGTGGAGTGCCTTGTGATTTTTTTCATGAAACAAGTGTGCCTTTGCCCAAAAAAGGTTGAAAAACACTGTCTTAGCATACCCCAGTTGGGTGGCAATTTGCATCTTTTCTATGAGGATGTGTTTTTCATTTTTATGCTTTTTTGCGATTTCAAACTTGTTTGGGTTTTTTGACCCCTTCCTGGTCTACACACATTGTACTGTTGCTATTGCACGGATATATTATCACTATTATCTCCATCTTTCTCCAATTGCTGATTTTCTCATGGCAACTACATTTTGGAGAGATCTTACCATCCCTGGCGTTAATAATATTTTTTGGTGTGAGGTGAAATGATGGGCAAAAATCTGGATTACCAGTAAATGGAAGCAAATAGTCTTTTGCATCTTTTTCTGTGATTGAAGTCCAACCTAGTAACGGATACTTTTGCCGCTGATCCTTAGTATGGAGTGGAATACTGCATGCAAGTGAATAGCCCAAGTATAGAATACAGTATATATTTTGGTCTAGTGCACAGGTCGGCAACCTGCGGCTCCGGAGCCGCATGCGGCTCTTTGAGCCGTCTCTTGCGGCTCCCAGCCGCCCGGTGCGCGCGCACCTCTTCCAACGGGCAGTGGTGCGCGCGCACCTCTCCAAATGGAGAGTGGCACCGCCCGTTTGGAGAGGTGCACGCGCACCTCCCCGAATGGGCGGAGGTGCGCGCGCACCTCCCCAAACCTTTGGAGAGGTGCGCGCGTACCTCCGCGCGAATGGGCAGCGGTGCCGCTCTTTCAGGAAGCCCGCCGCGGCCCGTCTGTGAAGCTGCCGAAAGCGGCAGCTTAGCAGACGGGCCGCGGCAGCTTCCGCAAAGAGCGGCGCCCCTGCCCATTCCGAGAGGTGCGCGCGCACCTCTCCGAACGACCGGAGGTGCGCGCGCACCTCCCCAAACCTTTGGGGAGGTGCGCGCGTACCTCCGTGCGAACGGGCAGCGGTGCCGCTCTTTCAGGAAGCTGCCGCTTTCGCAAAGATCGGCAGCTTCCTGAAAGAGCGGCGCCGCTGCCCCTTCGCACGGAGGTACGCGCGCACCTCCCCAAAGGTTTGGGGAGGTGCGCGCGCACCTCCGGTCGTTCGGAGAGGTGCGCGCGCACCTCTCGGAATGGGCAGGGGCGCCGATCTTTGCGGAAGCTGCCGCGGCCCGTCTGCTAAGCTGCCGCTTTCGGCAGCTTCACAGACGGGCCGCGGCGGGCTTCCTGAAAGAGCGGCACCGCTGCCCATTCGCGCGGAGGTACGCGCGCACCTCCGGTCGTTCGGAGAGGTGCGCGCGCACCTCTCGGAATGGGCAGGGGTGCCGCTCTTTCAGGAAGCTGCCACGGCCCGTCTGCAAAGCTGCCGAAAGCGGCAGCTTTGCAGACGGGCCGTCGCCATCGGGCAACCGGGAACCGGTTCCATCTCATTTTTTAAAAAATGGCAGCCGCGTGCGTCCGCGCATGCGCAAAAAACTTTTTGCGCATGCGCGTGCATGGACACACGCACGCGGCTCCCTCTTTTTTTAATTTGTGATGGAACCGGTTCCCAGTGGCTCTTTTTCTTTTTTAGGTTGCCGACCCCTGGTCTAGTGTCATATAGATGTGAAATTGTTGCATTTTGCCATCTAGTGGTGAGTTAAATACATCTGTTTCCCTTTCTGGTAACGATATCAGTAATAGTTTCATTTTTTGCTTTCACAGTTTTCTGTGTTCAACAATTTGGACATAGCTGCCAGGCTTTGGACATAGCTGTCCCACTATGTTTTATCATCTCCACCATAGTAGTTGCATAGTATTTGTTTTATGATGCAGAGAATTTCAAGCAGTGTCTAATTATCAGGAAGATATACAAATTGTTTTAGCAGCGTGGCATTCTGAATCACATTGTATTCAGCCTAAGGTTATTCAACGCTGTCATGTACTGTTTAATAATCCCATTTTCTTTCTTGCTTACTTGATCAATTGGGACTGTAAATATAAAATTCTTCTCTCCTGCAGTTTTCTTTTGTGGGATGTATTCTTTCAGTTTCATCCCCTCTTATCAGTTGTCAAAATAATTTACAATTTTTATTATAGGTAGTCCTTGACTTGCAACCATTCATTTAGTGACTGTTCAAAGTTACAATGGCACTGGGGGAAAAAGGACTTATGAATGGTCCTCACATTCAGGTGATCAAAATTTGGATACTTGGTAACCAGAATGTATTTACAACACTTGCAGTATCCTGGGGTCATGTGATTACCATTTGCAACTTTCCCAGCCAGCTTTTGACAAGCAAAGTCAATGGGAGAAACTGGATTCATTTAATAACTGCAGTGAGTTGCTTAACAGTCATGGCAAAAAAGGTGATAAAATTGATCATGGCTCACTTAACAGCCAGCTTTGTTAGCAACAGAAATTCTAGTCCCAACTGTGACTGTAAATCGACCGTAATCGTATTATGCTACTTTTTCTTCTATTCTGGATCCCATGAGCATTATCCACCTCTTTTATCATTCTAGTCTTCTTTGCTTGGCCACTCACATCTTGATGCCTCCCTGCCAGTGATCTTTGCTCTTCTGGAGTCATTTCTTTTAATATATAAAGGTTTACTGTGCAATTGTTGTTCTTTACTACTGTAACTATATTTAGTTATCTGTAATTATCTGACCCAGATTTTTGTGGGTTAGGACACTGAGCTTGTCGATCAGAACATCAGCAGTTTGGCGGGTCGAATCCTGAGTGCCGCGTAGCAGAGTGAGCGCCTGTTACTCGTCCCAGCTTCTGCCAACCTAGCAGTTCGAAAGCACGTAAAAATGCAAGTAGAAAACTAGGGACCACTACGGTGGGAAGGTAACAGCGCTCCGTGCACCTTTGGTGTCTAGTCATGCCGGCCACATGACCACGGAGACGTCCTTGGACAAGCGCTGGCTCTTCGGCTTTGAAACGGAGATGAGCACCGGCCCCTAGAGTCGGAAACGACTAGCACACATGTGCGGGGGAACCTTTACCTTTACCTTTAATTAAAGTAACTTGACTTCTTCCTCACATTATCTCTGCTTCCATTTCTTTCATGTCTGGTAAATAGATGTTTTTGTCTGTTCAACTACTGCAGTACTTTTATAAATAAGCAACACCCCCCTCCATGACAGACTTTTTCTGAGAGTACTCATGACAATCTTAAAAATCCAAACATATTTTATCAACCCCAAAAGATTACTTTCTCTTTCTGAATGTATAACAAAAACATGTATCTTTTCTGATTATAAGAAGTACTTTCCTTGGATTGATGACTGGGTAACTTCACTAGGAAAGGTTTGCCTTATTTAAGAAATATATTATTAAACTGAAACAAGTTAAGAAGAGCATGAAAAAAGATAATGAAAGGTCTAAAAGTTAATAGCTATGGAAAGGTTGAAAGAATTGCATAAGTTAAGCTAAGAAAAAATAGCAGTGATCTTCAGATTTTTGAAGGATTTTCACATTAAAGATGGAACAAATTTGAGTTTTCAGATTAGAAAAATAGGATTTGAACTAATGGGTGTAAATTATTAAACAGTGAATTTTGCCAATAAAAGACATTGCCTCAAGTAGTGGAGCCCTATCAGGGATGATGCAGCAGTTGCTCTTCTGTTTCATTAAGAAAATGGACTTGATGGTTTTCAGGTCACTATCTAGAACTCTATTATTTCTGACTCTAATTATTTGCAAAAAGTTAGTGATAGTTTTCTAATTCAAATTTCCATATTAGAAAATAGAAATTTAATGCAAGCTTAACCTATGTAAGCTTGTGGATGTTGTTGTTTTACTTTTCAGTATTCAGGGGCAATCAATTACCAAGTATATGTATGTATAAGTAGAAGGCTTATATAACAGTAAACTTTCCCTCCATAACTTTTTCCTCCTGTGCCAACTAGCTTTCCTTAGTGCCATCTTGTGTAGATGGAGTTTACATTTATTTTTGGTGAATCCAGCCTAAACAAAGGCAAATCAAAAGTTCTTGTTAGCAAATAACACACTACAAATTACATACACACTTGTAATGCTTTGCCACTAATATTACATGACACAAGTTTTAAGAGTCACAGGTTCCCTTCTTCTTACCCTAAAATTTCCAATCACATTAAAGCTGAGAAATTAGTTTTTGAAGTTCAGAATGGAGATTTTGGGGTGGATTATGAGTGTTAATGCTAGCTTTAAAGAAATCTAGTCTGGGTTGTTGTCAATTCTAACAGAAAGGTTACATATGAACCGTTTTACAGTATTGCCAGTTACTACAACCAACTGAACCTCTGATATACAATTTGGACTGACCTAATAGGGTTTAGAAACCCTATTATATTAAATTGTATATTTAAAAAAACAAGTTTAAATCCATTTTGTTGTCTATCCATTTAATACTTTTTCTGATGGCAATTTCCTATGTTTTCATTTGAGCCACTACAATTATTCAGAAATGAACGGCAAATACTTTTCTGAGAAGAGAAGTATTTTTTGCCCCAAACATGAATTTAATTCAGCATAGGAAAATAAAACTCAGAATCATTAGGCTTTCATTTTTGCCTGGCTGTTCTTGGTCTAATAGGAGTATCACCACATTGTGATAATTGGTCTAATAGGATAATCACCACATAATTTCTTTAGTGCAGAAATTAAAAATACTGGTCAGGCCCAGTCTCTGAATCCGGAACCATCTTGGATTTTTCCTTGAATGCACCTTCTCAAATATAACAAGGGAGTTGCCATGGTAGTGCATTTGGTCCATGATAGAATGCATGACGTGGTCATTCGGTCAACATCTTCCAGTTTCTCCAGTTGACATTCAGTTGCTCAGATGAATGTCAACACAATTCTTAAAATAATTGCTGTTTCCTTTCAATTCATGTCCATTGTATGAAGGCAATTTATAAAGCTGAACATCAAATTAGATCAGATGTTTTAGACTTGACTTCGTCTAATGCTGATTAGTCTGTGATCATGGAACTAGGTAGTTCTTCTTTCACAAAGAATGAATTTATCTTTATGGGTACCCTGGAAACTAAAGAGATATCACAAAAGTACCAATTTAGCAATCTTTATATAAAGTTTTAATTGGTTACAGGTTTTTTACCTTTTCATTAAAAGCTGTTATGCTAAAAACTGAAAATTAGGCTACAAAACTAAAACCCTTAAGTAAAGTTAAGAAGCATGATGTCGACAAATATAAAAAATTCTAGCCTAGGCTACCAGACCTGGGTTGCAAAATTAAGTTTATTACAAGAAATCAAGAAGTTATGTATCCTATATCCCTTTGCTGTCATCTATAGGTTGTCTGAGATTTGGCAAGCCAGGTCTGATAGCCCTATCTAGACAAAGGAAGATGAAATTGACAACATATTAATATTTATTTTGTTTCTTTTTTGCCTCTCATTAAATCTCAATTTTAAATTTTGCCATAAAGAGAGAAGACATTACTGTGTGAAGTTAATTTGCTTTAAACATGGTTTGTTATGTAAACAATAAATGGCTAGGTTCACACAACAAATTAAGCTATAAACTATTAATTATAATTATGATATTATAATAGCTCTCATTTTCTCTTGCTGTCTCACACTTATTTATTGGTACCTTAAAAGGAACCTACCCAACTGGTCAATATGAGGTGGGCAAGCCTTTGGTGGCTGGAGTCTACATGTTCTAAGGATGAGAGGAAGGGGGCTTTCTGTGCTCTAATGGGATAGAGAGTGGCTTCTCCTTGTCTCTTGGTCTTGGAAGGATAGTGCATGTTGTTTAAGTAATTTAAGTTTCATTGTGGGGCTTACAGTATAACCACTCTATTCATCTCAAAATCATACCACAGATTTTCACCTATTATGACAGCGGTCCCCAACCCCTGGGCCATGGCCCACTAACGGGCCATGGCCTATTCGGAACAAGGCCTCTTGAGTACTGGGCCAGTGTGTACTCATGTGGCCCGGTTGCCCCCTCCCCCCTCTTGCCCCCTGCCTGGTCGCCAAGTCACAAAGGTTGGGGGCCGCTGTATTATGTCACACCAAACTTTAGTAGCACAATGACAATGCAAGAAGTATGCAACTCTGAGGTTGTGAGCTGCCTTTCCATACTCTTAATGCATCCATTGATATTGATTTTGAAATACATGTCAAAAGGTGTCCAATATTCTTTTCAGTTTATTTTATTTATTAATTTTTTATCCTGCCTATCTCCCCCGGAAGATAACTCTGGGGAGCTTACACGTTATACAACAAATAAAGAATCCCTTCAAAAAGAGATTTGAAGATTAGTGTAATGTTTAGCTCAACCTGTTGACTGCCTTTTCTTCTTTTTTCATACATAGATATATATGGCAGGATGGCGCTCAAGCAGCCCAAAGACGGAGGCATGGCCGGCACCTTTCCACTGGCGGCCGCTGGCGAACGGCCCTTGCAGGCCGGTGGCAGGGTGGCACTTCGGATCTGGGCTGACTCACCCCACGCCAGGCAGGAGCAGCCCAGCTGGGCAGACCAGAGCAGCACAGCCAGAAGGGCAAAGAGCCCCGTAAGGCAGAAGCAGCATGGGCAGCCACTTGGCTGCCACACAACACCCGACACAGCCGAGCAATGTCCCAGCAGCAGTAGGGCCAGCAGGCAGGGTGGGTGGAATCTGAGGCTCGCCGAGGGTTTGGTTCGCTGAGGCTGTAAGCAAGCAGTGGAACGGAGAGGGCGGGGCCAGCGGTAGCCAGTTCCACTGGCAGCTTCTGGTGAAGGGTCCCGGCAGGCCAGCGACGGGGGTGCTCCGGCTGTCGCATGGAAGATCTAGGGCCAACTCGCTCCATCCCACTCTAGGGCTTACTTTCGGGGTAGAGTTTATATTAGCCCCCCCCCCCAAAAAAAAATCAGCTGGGGCTTGTTTTTGGAGTGGGGTTTACGTTCACAGAAACACAGTACACACACACATATATACACTCACATATATATTTATATATACACATACACATTTGTAAAAGGGGGGAAGAATTTATTGCTTTTTTTTTCAACACTCAGCCTGGGTGGATCCTACATGTTAAATGCTAATTTAAATGACCACTTTTTCCTCCTTTTTTTGTACACTATTGTTTTTCTTTTTTGTGTTGTGGTTATGGTTGAATATATTCTTTTGTTTTGTTACAGTTTGTTTATATGCTTTACTATTCTGTATTTTATTCTCTATGATAAAACAATAAACTTATTAAAAAAGAATACTTAATATCGGTATATCAAAACATTAAAAACTACACAGATTAACATATTGTTAAAAACTGTACTAAAACCAAAAATATGTGAGCTAAGAGATGGACGAGATAGGCATGAGGTCTTCTTACCCCCATTTGATTGAATTGTGCACCTCATGATTAAAACAAAAAATCACCCATGACTTGTTATTGACTCACTTATTGTATTATTTTATGATCCTATAAAGAAACAATATTGTAATATCAAATATTTGGTAATATTTCAAACCAATGACTTCCCAATGGCTCAATCACTGTAATAAGACAGTAGACTTTTTTCTTCAGGATTGACTGACATCAGACAGAACACGTATTTCATTGACAGGGAGGAAGGTTTTATGAAGTATGATGCACACCTCATATCTATTGTTCATGAGGCACAGAGTAAGTATAAAAGCAGCTCTGAAGAATCATTCTGCAGTGTAGAACAACTTCACTGGAGTTCCAGAAGCATCAAAAGACTTCAGCAGGTCAGCCTGAATATACTTCAGTAGGCAGACATATAATAGTGAGTATTCAATATACCGGTAAATCCTTTACCAAATTCATCAATAAGTGGTAAGTATTCTTTAAAAATTGAACTATTAACTTGTATTATTCACCAAGCCTTTTTGGGGAAAAATCATTGCATTTATGGTTTTCGAAGCATATTGTATAGACATATGTTCTTCATTTTCCTCTATGATATGATCCTTCCCAAATATGACTGCCAGCTGGCAACAGTGCTGAATCTGAAAAAAATCTGGAGAGTATTTGGATGTGGAAGTCTGTAACAAGTAAATATAGCACATTTTTTAATGAAATTAATAGGAATGTAGTTACTGCTTTTTTGCCTTAAATATGAATAATGTAAATAAAATGTGATGGTTTTGTAATATTAAACTCATACTGTCATTCTTATAGTACTTGTGTTACTTGATTTACATATATGTAAGACAATATGAAAGATCAATTATCTCTTTTTGATTGAGATATATTTATTTTTGCTAGCAGTTACTGTATTTGAAGATGGTATGTTATAATTGTATTTCAATGATTTATCATTTCATCTCATTGAAAAGTTTACAGGACTGAAAAAAGATTTCCTCGTCAGAAAAGGACCTACAAATGGCAAAAATTATATCAATCTTTTTTCTTGCTTGCTTTGCAACATGTCAAGAAACAGAAAAGTAAGAATTTCATATAGAATTATGTATTGTATTTTCTCTTCTTGAATGTGAGATTAACTGATAAAATGTACCGGTAATTATATTTTCCGGGTTTAATTTGTTTGAAAAATTTGAACAGGAATTTAATGTTATCTTTTTCAAAATTATTTTTCATTTAAAAATGATGGCATTTTCTTTTTAAGGCAAAGTTATCCTCTAGCTGGAAAATAGAAAAACTAGATGTAAGAATCTTCTTGGTATTTTGTTAATTCAAAAGAGGATTTGGAGAGCCACAAAGTGAATCAGAGATACTGAACAATTTGACTCAAAGCTTACATTTAATCTTCCTGAATTCAGAACCCAGCTAGACTTGAAGCACAAAGAGGCTGGGATTTCTAATTCTTCCAGCCATGCTTTCTCAACTCAGCCCAGCTCACTTCAAAGGGTTGCAGTTGTGGGGAAGATAGCAGGAGGGAGCATTATGTATACCACCTTATATAGAAGCAAGGCAGGATAGCAACCTAAATTAAACAGTCAACAAAGAACAGTATTTCCATTTGAAATTCTTGGAATACCATTACCGGTAAATGCTTGAGCAAGGAGTTGGATGTAATATGACAACAGAATGCAATGCTGTCTTTTCCTGTGTTCAAAGTACTCATCTTTTCATCTTCCTTTGTTAAGAAGTCTGTAGCAGAAAGTGAGTGAGACTGGGAATGTTTTATTTTTCCATTCTGAATATGCTTCTCCTTAAGTTACTGATTTTTCATATTTCAGTAGAAGAGCTGTGACAGAACACCAGCTGCTGAATGACAGAGGAAGAACCCTTCAAGGTTTAAAGCGACTCATGTGGCTCCATAATGCCATGGGGGGAGTGCATACAGCTAGTGGCCGAGACCTCTCCCAAGCACGTGTCCTGCTGACCTCGAAGGAGAAAGACTTCTCGGATCTCTCTGACACCCTGGATAGAGAAGAGATGTCTGATATGTTGGAGCCTCTAATGCCAGAGCTCCTAGGGAGGGACACAGATTTTACCAAAGTACTAAAAGCAAATGTGCTGCACTATCTTAAGAATGGAAAAGGCCACCAGTGCCTGCAAGAGCTTTCTGATTTATTTCAAATGGGAGGCCAAGATGGCAAAAGAAATCTTAGTGCTCAGTTGTAGATTTCTAACCCCAGCTGCTTTCTCTTTGTCTGTGTCTGTTGCACCACCTGAGTTATGTACTGATGTCTTTAGGACAGAAATAAAGCTATGCTATAATTAGAGATAAATGTTTCTGCCATTTATTACTTCTTCTCAGTTTTTACAGAAAGTAAGGATAAGAATACTTCACATTTTTGATTTAAGACAATGGGGAAATGGAAACATACTGGCCAGGTCCCAAAAAACATTCAATGATTGTTTGCAATATGGCTAGAAGCTAGCAAGTTACATCCACTACTGTCAACAGATTGCTTCTCCCCTCCTTTATAGTAGCATTCTCCAGTCTGCTCTGTAAGAGTAGGTTTAAGAGGCAAATAGTGGAGAAGAAAGGAGATAAAAGCAAAGTGGAAGTTTGTTCATGGACACACTAGATGTAAACCACAGTAATTATTATTGTTGCTTCATCTTTTGTCAGCCTTACTAGATAGCCCAGACAGGAAACATGACCAAATGTACTAATTCTACTTTATTGTAAAACTACATTAACAAAACCTTGCAAGTCTGAAATTACAATTCTCCTGCTATCTTCTTTACAGCCTGAGAAACTAGAGTGGGTCCCTTTGGGCTTCTTGCTCTGTCCACTATAGAGCTGTGGGTTATGTTGTCTTTTCTCTGATTATTCCATAAATAGCATCTTTGTTCCGTCTCCCAATATCTTTCCAACATACCATTACATCTTCTTTACAGTTGACAAATTTCAGATTATATATATTGTATGATCGTTTATATGTTACCAGTTCTGTATAAACAGAAATATAAAAAGTTTCTCATCCTCTGGTGTTAATTTTCTTTTTTTTCCTCCCTCTGGTACAGCACTATTATATTGAGTCCTTTGTTGTTACTTTCTCCTAATATCCTTCACGATGCTAAAGTCTTAAAAAATTAAACGTGTAGCTCATCATGCAACAGTATCTATGTTAATATTAGGAAAATTAAAATAGTCACTCGTATGTTAAACTTCATCTAACAGGCAAGAGAGGAACCTATTAAGCAAGCCCATAAGAATCCAAATTCAAAGACTTCTGATAAGTGATCCTTACTGGGGAAAAAATAGTTAGCCATAATGAAAGTATTCTTGAAACTATTGTTTGAAGAACAAACCCAAATATTCAAATCTTCCCTGTTCTCTGTAATGAGTCACACAGCCTCCTTAATTGCACAGGAGGGCCAATTTCCATGCGTTACATCTTATTTGCAGTAGCCAGATTGCCTATTGTCAACAGTGACTGTACAGGAACTTTCATATGTTTAGTCAAACCTAACTCTTAGTGATTGTATGGACACATCCATATTTTTTCTTGGCAGAAATACGGAAATGATTAGCCACTGTTTTCTTCCAGATTTTTTTTTCTCAGTGTAGCCTACAGCTTTGGGATTTCCTGATGATCTACCTTCCAAGCATTAACCAGATCTGCCCATACATAGCTTTTAGAAGATAAGTCCAGATTGGTGAGATGCAGCCACCTGTTGTGACTTTAACAACAGTAGGCTAATTTGTCATGGCTTATTTTAAATTAAGTATTAAAAGTGCTTGATAACAGGCCTTGTACTATTTTTAAAATTCTGTTGGCTTGAATAGACTCAAACTAGGAAGTCTTTGTTGGGTATTTCCCTTCTTCCTATTTTCAGTTTGGCAGAACAGTTTTAGATCTACTGCTTCTTTGTCTCCCAGTCCCATTATAAATACTAGTTTTCACTCCAGTTCATCTCTACCCAGGAACACATATTTGGGATTTGACTGCTGATAAATACTGTTAAGATATACCTGTGCTTTGTATATGTAAACTGGGCCTACTATGAGAGTTTGCTTCTACCAGTTGCACTCAGGAAAAAGTGAATAGATTTTAAATAAAATTACTGGAATAATCAACTGAATTAGAAATAATTGGAATTACTTCTATATAAATAACCCATTCAGGTACATATGTGGAAGAATTACTTTGAATTAATTGACTGTAATTTTCCAAATTGTTAAAAGTGAAAAATTTTACACCCAAGAGTTCTTGAGTCTTTCAAGACTAGTTCCAAGAAAGAAGGCATGATTTTACATGTTCCAACGATAGAAGTATTGAATGGAATGTGAAATGACAGGAGAAACAGAACGTGTTATTTTCAGGCACCGTTCAAATAAAAATGCAAGATAATATTCAGTTTCCTGGCCCATCACTCAGATAGGAACTTAGGCTTGTTTTCTCATCTCAGATAAGAGTAAGTTATACTTAATGGGAGAGTTAATCAATTTGGCTTGATGATCAGCCAAGAATACCGGTAGTGCTTTGCTAATGTTAATGCTGCAGGTGCTGCATAAACATCATAACATTTATGACGCAAGTAAGCTAATTCTGATTAATGTAATGGACATATATGTGACCAAGCTGCTTGCTAGTTGTAGGTGCATATTACTGTCCATTGTGCAGGGCAATATTTTTCAGCAGTCTAGCTGAATGCCTATTAGATGGTGTTAAGTATAAATCTGTTTCTTACTTTTGGGACATTGTATATATTTTTGGTACATTTTCAGAGAATCTTGACATCAAAATTAAACATCCGTGTTTCTTTTTGCTAATAATAACGATGTAGTTTCTCAGTTTCTAGTTTATTTGGAAATAGACTAATAATGTGCCCCGTGGTACACAGCAGGATTTATTTCCACATAAACAGAGAAAAATTAACTCTTGGCATTTTATTTTGAAACAAGAAAACATACAAGGCCACTTTCATACATTCTGAAGGAGTAATAAAAGCCACAAGCACATAAGCTAATACGTCTGAGTAAAGCACACTCTACAATTGCTAAAATATATACAAAATGTAAAAATGCAGTATTGGTGTAATTCAATTTTAGGGACAACAAAAAAAACCCCACAAAATGTACCTTCATTATAGCTTGCCAAAACGTCACAAAAGAGCGTGCAAACATTTGACATCTTCAATTTTTTAAAAAACAAGAGATGATACAAAAACAGTAAAGTGGAAAATGAAGTCTAGATATAATTGCTGTGATAGTTCACACTCAGTGAGCTAGTTGAAGCTGCTACAGTTATCAGGCGATATTACTATTCTGGAATTTTTTTTAAAAAAATCAGATGTTAACCCCATCATTTTATGGCTTTTCAACTTTTGCTTAAGATGGAGCGTAATGTGTAATACTTCATTTCCAGAAATAAAAAGGCCAGTTGTACTATTCAGATGCACGTCTTGGCAAGGTTTTGTTTGGTCTCTAATAATGGAACTGCCCCTCTATCAAACTTGGATTTATTTTCCTTCATGGACCATACCTTTTAGTATGTAACAAAAAATATATTGTTACTATACATGTAATAGACAAACTTTATTTAAATCGTTTTTGTCATAAGGAAATGTTGATAAATGTTTTAAGTGGTATCATGAAATATGTTAATTTACTTACTCTTTATGTAGAATATATTGCAAAGACATTCTTCTGTAAATATGTAAATTGAAAAAATAAAGCAAATTTTAAAAATGTTAATAAATGGAATTCCAGATTCCTGTCAAAATGCTCTAGAAAGAAAATGTCTCTTGATAAAAAGGATGAGAGGATGGCTACCCCAGCAACATGTGTGTTTTTTCTTACAGTTATTAACTTTAGGTAGATTTATCCAAAGAATTTTTCACCAATGTGTCACATTCTATTCAGGGTGTCAGCAACTTTGTGGTACCACAAAGAAACAGAATTAGCAGGCATACTTTTATCAGACAAGTTAGTAGTAAAACTTTTTAAAAGCTTTTTCAAAAACTTGTATTACAATTACATCCTATTTTTAAAATTGAGTTTCATAGTTACCTGATTAATAAATAATGTAGCTGTACCCCAGGGGTGTCAAACTGCCGGCCTGCCGGTGGGTTTCATCATACTGAAGCCACACCCACCCCATTGCCGGCAATGCATAAAGAGTCGCGATACGTCATGACACATCACGTGACGTTGTGAGTTTGACACCCGTGCTGTGCCCAGTTTAAAAATGACCTAGAAGGAGGGCTTCTGATTTCATGTAAGCACAAGAGCAGCATCTCTTTACCATTAAGGAAGCCCAACATTTGTGTGAGCTAGAAAGAAAACATGCATCATGGATTTTGCTACATTGTGTAAAGTCCAAAGTACTTAATAATTTCTGAATTGCACACAACCTAATAATAAATCAGTTTATTATTTATGTTTGCTCTGATTGAACAGTTATTTTGATATGGCCAATACATGATGCATGATTATGTCTTACATGTTATTTATAGTTGGGTTATATAGAGAGCTTACACCAGACATGTCAAACACAAGGCCCGGGGGCCAGATCCGGCCCGTGAAGTGGTATCATGTGGCCCGCGAAGCCATCCTGGAAACTGAGGGAACGGCCCCCACTGCCTTGGCCCTGGCCCAGAGACCCTCCTTCTGCCAGAGACCCTCAGATCTGTCCCACTCCTGCCCAGGCCCCCATAGGCACCATTGATGCGAACGATGTAGAGCTGGCCATGCCCACCCAGTAGGCCATACACACTCTAGCCACGCCCACCCAGTAGGCCATGCCCACCCAGGCCATACCCACCCGGCCCCCTGAGGGCAACTGCAATGCTGATGCGGCCCTCAATGAAATTGAGTTTGACACCCCTGGCTTACACTAATATGACCTAACAGCTTAATAATGTGGGACCAGAATTTCTTTTCTTGATTGATGAGATCCTTGGACTGGATTGAATCATCTACAGACTGGAGAAGTCTATTGTTCATTTTCTTAAATGTCTGTCTTGGAAAGAAAATTAGCATATGAAGAAATTATTATTCTCTGTTCTTCCAAAGATGTTAATCTGTGTTTTAATGAGCTGTGATATTTTTAAATTCTAAAGTAATAGTCACATTCATCCATTGCCAGAAAACCAACTAGATGTTGTAGCATGTTTAAAACTATAGCTGTTCTATCTGGGCATAGTATTTCCTCAGGATTCACTGCATATGATATCCATCAATCATTCTTACTAATGTGTGGTGATGCTAGGAGGTAATTGGAGTTTTGACAGCTTGTGGTAGATTGAGCCATCTGTCAGAATTTAATCCATAGTATGGGTGGGAGTTTTCCACTCCTGCTTCATTGGATTTAATCCTGTGGACCAGAAACTGCAGATTATCTATTTGATAGGTAGATATTGTCTGTTAAAGATGTATAGAATTTGATTTGCTTATTAATTTGTGTAGATAAAAATGCCCCAACTAAGAGGTTGTACAAAGCGATGTCAGTTGAGTCTTAATCCTTCGATTAGATGCTAAGGCTTCCCATTAAAAAATAATAGGGTCTTCCTTCCTGCTTTTCTAAGTGCTAAGTCCTTTTTCCATGCAGGATACAATCTACAGATTCATTCACTGATACAGGTCATTCCTTGCTGAAAACTGACATAAACTGACATAAGAAAGTGCATTATGCACTATATGACTATAACGTGCCATATTATAGTTACTATATTATAGTGATACGACTTCTTACTATTTGGGGAAGAAAGATTGGCTTAGCATTAGAATAGTTGGAATATCACAGGGCTTGTATCTCCCAAGATTTTCCATTTTCATATTTTTATGAAGCTAGGGAGAAAGGTTATTTATCAGTTTGTGGTATCATCAGTATACTGAGGATAAAGCGGTATATATCTTCATCCTAGCCCTGTGCTGAGATGTGTGGAAATCTCATACCTATGAAAGTCCAGATAACAGCATGTATGTTGGTATATTATTGCATGTGATCCACTTCTATTTTGTTTTGTTTTACCTGAAGAAAGTTCTACACTGCTCAACTTGTTCTTGAGGACTAGAACAAACTGTTACAGATCAAGGCTGAAAACAATACACAGTGTTAGTGTGCTTTGTGGCTCACTGATTGCTAGAAAGGCACTTTTCCTTCACCAACCAGATGAAAGCAGACTGTAATAAGTGAACATTGCTGTACCTGTTGCAGCAGTGACTGGCTCTCCAGCACAAGTGGACTGGAGATGATTCCTATGGTTTAAGGCCATGGCAAGAATTTTGTGAAGTCCATGAGATACTGATTTTAATGCACCTTCTTTCCTTCAGTGGCTACTCCTCAACCCCTGGGGATACTGTGTCCCTTGGAGACTGGCCTGTTTGTGCAGGACTAATTTTTCGAACCAAATCCTTGCTGGCCACCAGGCACTCTCTACATTTGAGTGGGGGTGAGAGGTTGAAGTGCCTGCCTGCTGCAATGAATTAGTTATGGAAGACTTTTGATAGGGTTCATTGACAGTGTCATGCATCTCCTGGGAACACCGATACCTTTGCAAATTGCTTCCTGGTCAGGCTGTCTGGGATCCTGTCCATGGATGGCAAGATAAGACAAATAATGATCTAAGGAGGCCATTCATAAAATGGCTGGTTGCCATGCAGCAGGTGCCTGCATGGGCTATAATCCATTTTGCAGTACACCAAGCACTTTTAAGCTTAGGGGACTAGCAACACAACTCATTCGTGCATTACAATCCTACTATGATAGATCCAAAGATCTACACCATGTATTCTGCTGAACTGCCCTCCTTTCACCATTAGGTTATACTTAATCTGGCTGTCCATGTTGACCCTTTTTCATAGGTGATTCCTCATTTGCCTCTGAATAATAAGCTTAATAATAAGCTTCATGCATACTGTATGATGAAGTTACTCAGTAATATATCAATTCAAACATCAGAGTTATAACTACCATTGCTTAAGAAGGATAGAACTTCAGCATTAGCAGGTTCCCTGGCTCAGCGTACCCAACATCCACTTCTTACTTTGACATACAGTACTATGACTGGTTGTCTCCCAACATTTCCTGAAATTAGGAGCTGCTATCTAGGACTCACAAAAGAGGAAAGAAAAGTGTTGCAGTCATTGCTATACATTAACCTCATTTGGTTAAACCAATTGATGATGCTTATGAACCACATGATTAGTCAGAGAACACCTGGGGAACATGTCAGAATATATGAAAACTGGTCAAGTTGCATTTCTGGTCTTTCAGTTGTCTGCAAAAAATATGTTTGGAGAAGAGAGCTGTACAACTGTCCCAAATACTCTGTAATGCTGTGTTCCCACACATACCAGTGGTTGAAAGCAGCCCAGTAGATGGTTTCCTGTGGAAATCAGGTGTCTTCTCAGTCCAACAGTAAAAACCACAATGGCTCTGCAGGCAATCTGCCCAGCAACCAGATAAGATGCAAGTCAATGAGCTTGCTACTCAGATCCCACCCAATAGAGAATAAAGATGAGTTATTGAAAATAAGCAGGGCCTTTGCCTAGGCAACAGAGCCTGCATATATCCCTTAAGGCCATCTTCCTTACCCTCTACATACCTCCTGGCCATAACATTAACATGAAAGCCTTTGAAGTGGCACCTATCATGCAGTTAACAGTACTTATCCCAATTAAACTTGCCACTTCAGCTTCAGTTTAAAACTTAGGAAGTTGGTTGGCCTTGGCTGGGATGAAAGGAAGACTGTCATGCAGAATTAGGGAGATGTGTGGATGCACTCAAAGGTTAACATGGCTTCTTCTCTGGGCACAGTTCTTTGTATTTCCCTCAAGTTTTAACTGTGGTAGTTTTCACCAAATGTGTATCAGGGGAAATCCCCTGATGAGGCTTTCTTGTGAAATTTACCAGACATCCTTTTATGCTTTTCCACCATTTCAACCTTCTGCTTTCTTTCCACAAAATAAACCAGAGGGGAATGTCTTGTGAGAGTCAAAAAAGTCAAAATGGCAGCCAACCATGAAATTGAAGCCCTGCTCCTTTCTTAACTGCACTACCCTTTCTGGACACTACAGAAATTTTTAGGAAAAAAAAGATAAACCAATTATCTCTTACAAATGAAAACATGTCATGTCTCTGGGTTTTTAGATGTCCATTTGGAAGTACCCTGGGGGGGGGCAAGAGAAAATAGTTGTGTTACTTGTTCTGACTTAAGTGTTAAATGCTGTTCAATTTGCAAACCTAACTGGGTACAGTAAGATTGTACCCCTTGGAGATTGCTTCTTATAAGAGACACACAGAACTGCTAATTTCCATCACTATTGTCCTGGGAATTAGGACAATAATCCCTTGTTGTCTGGTCTTCAGATAAAAACTTTGCTTCATTCCTATATCCGTTTTCATATACTGTATTCCGCTGAGTTTCCGGAAATGGAGTGACCTATAAACTGTAGCAATAATAAGTACCTAATTGTTTTCCCGTTCCGTATTCTGCATTCAGATCCATTAACTTGATCAGGCTTTTAGAGTACTTCTGAGTTGATAGTAGAGGCTAGAGCTGTGTCCTTACAGTAAGCGGCGTACAATTTTGATTAACTGCAGGCAGGAACTGACAAGATGTCCAAAACTCTTCGGCAACGCCAACCTATGTAGAGTTGGGAATCACACTCTTAACCCACAAGTTAACATCACTATTGAGTTGAACTGCTAAAGCTGCAAACTGGAAATATATACTCGGGAGCAAGTATTGCCCTGGAATATGTTTCCGTATGAATACCCTTGGTGGTAAAACGCACAACCCGCGTTGCCCAAGAAAAGAAATCACCGAAGTCTTTATACGGCGAAAAACTGATTTAATTAAAACTTCGCAATAGCCGAAGAGACAACCGGCGCACGCGCGCCTCTGCACCTCATCTAAACAAACTGCATGACCCCGCCTCCGCGAAGACCCTGGCCAGCCAGCCAGCCGGCCAGCCAGCCGCGCCTCCCGAAGAGGGCGGAACCTGGAGAGCTTTTGCGCATGCGGATGAGGCCAGGCTTTCGAGCTGGCGCTTGTCCCGTCGCAGGCTCCGGCTTTCTTCCGAGGGGGAGGCGGGGTTAGGCCTCCCGAGCGGCTTTCTCTCTGTCTCTCGTGTCCGGGGCCTGAGCGGGAATTCATCGGCGAGGCTTCTTCCTTCGATTCCCAGGCTGCCCCATTGGAAGAGGGCGCTGGTAAGTTAACTCTCCACCCCTCGGCTCCTCTGTCTTCAGGGACCACCTTTCTACTTCCCTCGAAAAAGTTATGCTCGGCGGGCGAAGACCTCTCCTCCGGTGCCCATCGTGCTGGGCTCAGCTCGTTCCCTCTTTGGTGGCGTGGCCGTATTCCGCGGAAAGGGGAGGGGGGGGCTCTGCTTCCTCGCCCCCTTTTCTAGACTTGCTCTGTCGATCTTTAGCGGGTCGCGCAGCTGGCATCTTTCTCCTCTGCTTTCTTTGTCCACACCTGCAGTCTTTTGTTTCCTTTCCGCGGAACTTTTTTTTTAAGGAGGAAAGCGTGCCCGACTCATTTCGTAAGGATACATTCCCAAGTATGGTTGACACGCGCGCTTGGTTGAAGGAAAGCCTTTGATCTGGGGGGATTTAACCGATCAGGGATGACTTTTAAGATTCCTATGGTGTATGAACAATTGGCTGAGTAGCAGCTGCAATAGTTCAGGAAACTTTTTCGGATGTGAAATCGAGAAAAAAAAGATGTTAGTGATCTTTCAACATCCGTTCCAAGACTCTTTTGGGTCGAAGTAAGGAGAAATTTCAACTGGGATACCATTCTAAGCAACTGCGTATCATTTCTTGTAAAGAGTACTTACTGAAGGTGGTTCTAGATTGGCTAATTATGTTGGCGGCATGAAAATAGGCACAGGAACTTCATTAAAACTGCTTTAAGCGTCATAAATATTGGCAGCTTTGCAACCAATGCTGCTGCCTTTGCTATCTTTAACTTCCAGTAATTTAAGTAATCTTTTACATGTTGTTTTAAAGGAAGAATGAGGGTGCCAAACATTATTCAGTCTTAAATACTGCACTTTTTTCTGTCTTTGTTTATAACTCTGGTAAAAAAAAGAGGAAGTTCAATGTGTGAAATTATTTTGTAACAATAGAGTCTTCTATTGTGCTTCCAGTTTAGATTACTACTTGTTTTTGTATTGCATTTCTGTGCAGTCAGTATGAATATTTCCTTCAATTAAAACATGCAGTATGTAAAGAACCTAGCCTTCAAAATCTGTTTCTTATTTTTCTTCCCTTCTCAAGTAATTATGGCAATGACGGGTCCAGCACCTTGTTCATCTATGAGTAACCATACTAAGGAGCGAGTTACAATGACAAAAGTGACATTAGAAAACTTCTACAGTAATCTGATTGCCCAGCATGAAGAAAGAGAAATGAGGTAAAATCTTTGTTATATGAATATTGGATAGTTTCTTAATTTCAATATTAAAAACTTGAATGCCTCAAGTGCACTGATCTTTTATTATAATGAACAGTTTTTGTAACATTTCTTTAAAGTGCCCTAACAGTAAATATTTCTTGATTACTCTGCTAGTCTCTACTTTATGAAAATAAGTGGAAAGTTTTTCCTGAATTAAAAGTTGTTTTTCTTCCCCTAGCTTAATGCTTTCTTTCTTTTGATTTCAGGGTGTCCGGTATAAACATAACTTGTGTTGCGAAATATGCTTGGCTTGATTGAGCATGATAATCAAAACCAGGCTTTCTAAATACACTTTTTGTCTTTCCTGAAAATCTTTCCCTTTAAATAATATATTTTTATTTAAAAAACTTTGTGCTCTGAGTAGTCAGGAAGGCCCTTAGCAGTTTTGTGTATTTCTTTAGATAGCTGTCAGAAAATACTTTTTTGTAAATGCATTCCAGTATATACACATTTTATTTCATTTGTGGTATTTAATACATATCTCAATTTTCAGTTTAGAAATTATTGCATAAACCAGAGGTCCCCAACTTTTTGGGCACCAGGGACCAGCTCCATGGAGAGAAGTTTTTCCGTGGACCGTAGGGGGCGTGGTTTTGTGTGCTGCCTGCATCCTGTGGATGGGGCTTTCCTTTGTGTGGCCTGGTTGCTGGCATGCCACAGTCTGGTACTGGTCCATGGATTGGGGGTTGGGGACCCCTGGCATAAACTAAACAAAACAATTTTAAAAGAGCATTAGGTACAGTAGAAAAGCAGTTGGGAAAGTAAATATAGACAATGAAAAGCTCCTTGTGGTGTCAGTATGACAACGCCCCCCCCAATCTCTTGAGCTCCAGGGACTAGACCCATGGAAGGCAGTTTTTCTGTCGACCAGGGGATGTAGTTTTGCACACTGCTTGGAGTGCATGCATGGATGGGGCTTCACTTGCTTGCATGGCCCAGTTTCTGGTGGATCACAGACCCATATTAGTCCATGGCCTGGAGGTTGGGGTTCCCAGCAGTATGATATTGGATCTTTACTCTAAAGATTGGGAGGAAGGCCCATAAAGTAGAGTTCCTAGTGAGGGGGAAATTCTTAAGGTACATGTGTGTTAAGCTATTTAAATTAGATGTGATTTTTGTTTTTAATTAGTGGAGGAATAATAGACTAAATTTTCAGATTGGGAGTGGAAGAGAGTAATACGGTAGTAATCAATATGCAATGGATGAGCCTGTTGTTGGCTTATCTCATAAATGGTAATTTAGCGCAGGTGAAAAGAAACCACGAAGCACTATTTCTGATTATTCAGAGAGACTCTGATTTAATTAATCCTCTTGAACTGAGGCTGGGAATTTATAAATTACACTGGATTCTAGAATTCATTTGTAGATTTGATTAACGTAATCAAAAAACTTGACAGAAACTTAAGGTTCTATGTTTTAAAAACTTAATGTGGCATGCTATTGATATAGGAGTTTTAATAAAATGAGATGGCAGTAGAAATATCTGTGAAATCACTGAGTGCATAAAATTGCTCTAAACTCCAGGACCTTCAGACTGTTACTTTCTTAAAATTTAGGCAAAAAACATTAATTTTTGCAGTGTAATGCAAACACTGCACATTTTGCTCAACTCCGCTAGACCTCTGTTCTTTAAATTGACAAATTCTAAACCAGGGGTCTTCAAACTTGGCCCTTTTATGACTTGCAGACTTCAACTTCCAGAATTCTTCAGCCAGCGTGCCTGGCTGAGGAACTCTGGGAGTTGAAGTCCACGAGGGAAAAATAAGTGGATAGTTTATTGTGTACATTAACTTGAAGTCTTGAAAGGAAGCTGGAATAGAAACCTAATACCGGTATGTTCCCATTATGGAAAGATTAAAGTTTTATAGCTGTGTCTTAAACCACAAGAACCTTTTGGTTGTTTTTGTAATAACTTTTGAGTCTGTACCTCCCTTCCTTCCCCCCCCCCCACGTCAGTTCAAATTGGGTAGGTTGACTCTTTTAAAAAGCAAGTATAGCTGTAAACAACACAAACAACTTAGTTTAACTTGAAATTAAGTTACCTAGTTTACATGAAAAGTAGCATTCATCTTGTGTTGCTAATAGTCTGCAGTGAATGAAATCTTTAACAATACAGTATTTTCTATCTCTTCCTCTTTTTCTGTTTTGGAGGCAGTAATGAATGAAGTAGCCATCAATCAGGCAGTCTAATAATAGGACTTATTGACGAACTAACTTTTGTAGATTTACCTGGAATGCAGTATTAAAAATTTAAGATGCTCTGTTCACTCCATTGGTATATGGAAAGTGGATAAGCTTTTTTGAATAGGAGACTAAAAGTAACAACCTAAATTGAAAAGGAGGGTAGTGCATACCTAAATAATGGAAACATTTATAAGCCAATGGTTATGCTTAACTTTCAATTTAATTAATATAGTTTCAGTTTTATTCTTTGTTATTCACCCAAATAAGTTTGTTAATGAGGTGAATAAATCAGGATAATGGCTCTTTTATTACCTTTTACTAATTTCACTTTTCAAGAGTCACCGGGTTAAGCTGACTGACTGTAAAAACTAAATAAGTAAATGAAAAAATAAAAATAAAAACAGTCTGTGCATACATACATGTTGTGAGTCTGCAGTTTCTTTGGCAGTTTTCAGATGTGGTTTGTCATTGTCTTCCTAAGGCTAAGAGCAAAATGATTGGCCCTAGGTCACCTAGCTGCTATTTTGCCTAAGGCAGGACTAGAACTCACAATCTCCTAGTTTCTAGATGAGTGCCTTAACTGTTACACCAACTAGCTCAAGTTATGAATTTTATTGTTTTAAAAACATTTTTTCCCATTAATCCATTCTGTTGAGTCTTCTAAAATTCTAAAATTCTAAAAACAATTTTAAAGCTGATCATCAGTAAGTCCAATCCTAATGGTAGATGGCGGAGTAACATCCATCCAATTAATTCTGAGTGGAATATGATGCAATCAACAGTGGAGGCTGTGCAGCTTACACCGTCTTTCCTTCCACAACATATCAGCTCACATGGGACACATTACAGTACATAGGATAGAACTGAAGCAAAGTGTAAATGTTGAAGCCTTTGGAAATCTATTTCCATGATGCTACCATCTTCTTTTCCTTAGATATGGGGAGTGGGCATTAATATGCGAAATAGTTTTCAATATATACAATTACAAAATTGGTCCTTTACAAAGAAGACCCTAAATTTACATGAATGCTGAGGTGTTCTATATCACCAGTAAATAACCAGGAAAAAGATCTTGGGATTCTGAAGAATAGCTTAGTGAAACACAATGTAGTGTTCTGTTGCTATGAAGGACATAAAACTGCAGAATTCCGAGCTTCTTCTTAATAAATTTTGGATTGGAAAATAGGAGATTCTATATTTCTGAAAAACTGCTTACTTCATTCATTCTAATCAGTAATTGAAATAATAATTACAGCTTTCCCTTTAACAACAGTTATCTGTTTACCCACCCTTTCCTTCCTTTTGCTGCTTATTGCTGTGAGGTGTTTCCTTGATAAGAAATTTCATTGGGGCACATAATGCAACAGACTACAAAGCTGTGTTTCTACTAAAGGCCTCTTTCTACAGGAGAAGAAAATGTGAGCATCCTCTACTGGTTTTACTAGTTTTGGACCATGTTAGATCATATTAGTTTTGTATACCGTATAGGCTTTTGGAATTATTTGTTTGAGTTGGCTGTCCCTTGTCTTTGCAGATAGACATGGTATCACAGATGTAGTTGTGATGGTCTCAGATCACTTAAAGGGGAGGGGGACTTTCAGTAATCTTTTCAGTTAGAAGATCAGTTATGGGGCAAAACATTTCCTAAAAGAGAGTACTGGACAGTCTTCTTCTGTAGTATATAGCCATGCTATGCTATTTGTATGTTGTGAATTAAAGACCAGTAAAAATTGTATGAAATAAATTCAAATATATTTAGCAGATCTACCTTTTAATTATAAAAAATAAGAGTGGTTGCTAGTTTAACTTGCCAGAGAGGGCTATAATTTTCTGTTTATTGCTTTTGACCTTCTAGTGCAGACATGTCAAACACAAGGCCCGGGGGCCGGATCCGGCCCGCGAAGTGGTTTCATGCGGCCCGCGAAGCCGTCCTGGAAACAGTGAGGGAACGGCCCCCACTGCCTTGGCCCTGGCCCAGAGACCCTCCTTCTGCCAGAGACCCTCAGACCTGTCCCACTCCTGCCCAGGCCCCCATAGGCACCCTTGATGCGAACGATGTAGAGCTGGCCACGCCCACCCAGTAGGCCATACACACTCTAGCCACACCCACCCAGTAGGCCACGCCCACCCTGGCCATACCCACCCGGCCCCCTGAGGGCAAAAGCAGTGCTGATGCGGCCCTCAATGAAATTGAGTTTGACACCCCTGTTCTAGTGTTATGGAGAGCTGGAAGTTCTGTATTACAGTGGCTCTGCTTTTTTTTCCATAGCTGTTTCTGAAAATATTTTCTGCCCTTTAGTAGTTATATTGAAGGAACCCGCATCAATTTATCTTTTTCCCCATATAGTTCAGTATTTATATGAAACCACTGAATGGGATCAACAGATGAAAAGAGATAAGGTACAATGATGCTGTTTCTCTTGTCCATCAAGATCAGGTGAAACTCTACAGATGTTTGAAGGCAATAAGATCAACAAGATAATAAGCTGAAAATCAACAAGAGAGTGGTGGTGTAGATTATTTCTTCCTAGATATAGAGATTAGGGAAGTAAGACTGTTCTTGTTAAAATCACACTCTGAAGGTATTCATTCACTCTACATTGTCATTGGAGACTAGTAACTAGCAGCACAGAATCTCTTATTACCTCTTTTGTCTGGTTTATTAGGTCTGGCCATCCTCAATATAAATAGCCTGATCACAGCAGACTATGCTTTTGTAACCTGCTAATTAGATCATTTTAAAGGGCACTAAATGGGATAAAATACTGTATATTATAAATATTGTAGCACAGCATGCAGATGTGAAATGACTACGGTTTGATCCTCATAATTTTAGCCCTTAAAGAACAGACCTAAATCCTAATTTATTACCAATCTCAGTTCAAAATATTAATTTTAACACATATAACTGATTACTTAAATGAGTACCTTTATCTGTATTGTTCACTAGTGCCATGCAAATGTGTTCATATTATTATCAAATGAAGCCAAGATTTTTGGTGTTTATAACAATACATTTCTGGGGTGGCATTTTGGCCCTGGAATGTATTTTCACTGGAAATTAGGTTGGCTAATTTCAGTACCAGATGAAAATTTTATACCAGCTGTTTTGTTTTATAATAAGCTCTATATACTGGGAAATGATGGAAGAAGTCCCCCTCCCCTTTTTTGCACCAATGTTTATTTTACTGGGTTTTTAAATAGTTTGCAATTATATTGAGACCATTTTTATGGTAAGGATAGAACTACCCTGCTTTTTATCGAAAGGAAGGTAATAATGAGAAGTTTGAAGGTCTTTCAAAAATATATTGTTATTTCTCTTGTTTTGTCATACTTAAGTTTACTTTTAAAAATTGAAAATTAATGTGGAAGTATAGGACATCTGCTTTTCATATTTACTCTGCAGTATGGTTAAATTATTTTGTGCACTGAGCATCAAATATTAGGGTTTGATTTGAAGCTTCTACATTTTCCCTATTACCTCAATTACTTGTTTTTTTAATCATCTGTATTGCTCAAAGTAGTAAGATGTTCCATGATTGACTTATATTGTTGCATAATATCTAAAACTTGTTTTGGCTGTAATCACATCATTTTTCATACTTTGGTGTGATCTTCTTTAACAAATAAAAAGATAAATGACTTAAAGTTATTGATCAAATCCCATATACCAAGCAGGATATTGCCAAATAACACATTCTGAATTTAATTTATAATTTTTAATTCTGAAATTAAATCAGTTTTAGTTCTAATCAAGGAATGTAGTGAAAATACAAACTCAAATTCCCCACATTGTTTCTTGTTTTTTTGAAATGATTTTGTTCAATATTGCCTCAGGAATTCTGGGAGTTGAAGTCCATGAGTCATAAAAGAGCCGAGCTTGCCTACCCCTGATCTAGACAAAGACGAATTTCCTAATCCATGGTATTTTAAATTTTTTTTAGACAAAAGAAGCTAGAAAAAGTGATGGAAGAAGAAGGCTTAAAAGATGAAGAGGTATTATTGCATGTGCTAAAACCTGTTGGTGATTATGTACCAAAGCTACCGCTGCGAATGACTAGACTCTAATTTTTGTTGTTTCTTCCTTTGAAAATGTATTAGAAAAGAATAAGAAGATCAGCACACGCCCGAAAGGAGACAGAGTTTCTGCGACTGAAAAGAACAAGGCTTGGACTAGAGGATTTTGAGTCTTTAAAAGTAATAGGCAGAGGAGCGTTTGGGGAGGTACGATCTTGAGACTAACATGTTAGAAGGACTAAGGATTTGAAGTTTTAGCAAATGGCAGAGAATGATCAATGTGCTCTGGGCTTGGAAAATAATCAGGGTCATTCCTGGTTAGTACTTTGGTGGGTCTGTACCGGATCTAAAAGCTAGATTAAGAAGCTGAAAATATATCCTGGAAGAAGGCAATGGTAATTTCTTGTCCAGAAATCATGCTGATTTACATAAAAAGATGCACAGTTTTGGGTAGTCTATTTTTAGTGCATGTGTTACGATTACCAGTCCTTTTTATATGACTATAATAAAGATGTCAATAATTCAGTATGCCCTCTAAAACAAATGAATAACTAGGCAATAGTTGATTTTTAACATTATTATATTTTGCCAAATGATATGGAGCTTCATATTGACCTCCATCCTAAATTATATATATATATTTTTAAAAAAACATGAATATTTGATTAATTAGAAAACAGTATTTTATTGGCTAATTTGAAAATCAGCTAACTTCAGTTAACTTCATTTTTTCAACTGTTTAAAAGTTTTAATTTATCCACCAGGGAAGCCAGCATACTGCTTGCCTCTTAGGTTAGATTCATATATCATAATATGTTTCAGTTTGGTTTTAACTTAGACCAATGAATTCATCAGTCATTGTCATTTATAAACCATGTTTTATAATTTTGCATTATGTTGATTCATTAAAACATGCTATGGTTTAGCATAATGAGGGAATGTAGCCATTTTTTGTTTTGTTTGAAGTTTCATCATGGTGCTGTTACAAATTATTCAAAATCTTTGCCAAATCTCTTGGTAATCATGTCCCCAATACTACTTTTGGGAGTTGATTTTGAAGCCGCCTCTGTGATAGCATCTGTCCTATGGTGTGAACATATCCCTGCAATGCAACACATCTCCCCATAACTGTTTTTTTAAGGAATTGTTTTAAAGTTATAATCATTTTTATAAATGTTGTAATCTGCTTCAGGGTTTTTACATTGAGAAGTGATATACAAATATTTAAAATAATATCGCCAAGTTGGCTAGTGTTCATTTAGATAGCATTTTTTTTCCTGAGGCCGTTGAAGTTGTTTGTTACACTAATAAGGAAGCAGAAAATGTTATCATTCACCTTTACTGCAATGAAACAGAAGTAGATAACCCAGTGTCCTGGATTATATTTTGGACACCAAGTCTTATAGGTCATGAAAGTGTTGATTGGGACTTAAGGGAGTAGCAGCTGAAAACATGTGGAGGGCACAAGATTTCTTCCTGCTGATCCTCGTGTATATGCAGTTATAAAAAGAGAGGTCAATTTCTGTCACTATTAACCTTCGCAGAGAAAACCTGAAATATCTGAAATATATTAACACAAAAATAATTGGTGTCTTTCTAGGTGCGGCTTGTTCAGAAGAAAGACACAGGGCATGTATATGCAATGAAAATCCTACGAAAAGCTGACATGCTGGAAAAAGAGCAGGTAAACGCAGTTTCCGAATGGTTATGCCACCTAATTCTTGCTATTGACGTTTGGGAAAAAAAACCCATGTTTTTTGATCAAGCCTTTAGACTGGTAATTGAATTCTTGAATTACCACTCTGAAAATAACTGGATTTTCTGGAAGGTAAACAATACTTTTCTTGAGGAAACAAAAACAATCAATTTAGTCACTAAGCTGACTGAATAATAATTCTGATATTTTTGGGACTTTAGCAAAAATGTATGCTTGTAGATGAGCTCCTTTTGAATTTGTGTGCTTTCCGTCTTCATTTAAATGCTGTTGAATTGTTAACATTCATTATACAAAAACTATTGACATGGAATTAACTTTCATTGAACTAAACATTTGCAGAAAGCCTAAAGAAATTGTTCTGAGTGGCATTGCAATTGTGAATATCGAACAAAGGATATGTTAGGAGCCAGAGTTGAATGAATGGTGGTTATTTAACCATGTAACTAGAAGGCAAATGGACCGATTAAGAACAAATTAAGTTTATTTCTACGAGTTTATATGTTTCCAGCTAATTATTTCAGCTTTTGATTTTTAATAGATATGCCTTTAATGGAAACTACAGTGGGTCTCAAATGCAGTAGCCAGGCTTCTGTTGGGTATCCCTCACTGGAGGCACATAACATCATTGCTCAGCTCCACTGATTACCCATTGTGTTCCAAACCAAATTCAAAAGTGTCTAACATATAAATGCCTTTCCTTTATGTGGGCAGGTCCCTAGCTATAATGACTCATCACTCTTTAACCCGGAGCTCTGTTTACCTACTAAGGATCTGCTGAAGATGTTGCCCATGAAGGAGACCCAGCTAGAAGGATATTCTGATCACTTTTAAAATGTAATTTGAAAATCTCCCCCCCCCCCCGAAAGGACTTACTAATATAGATTTTCCAACTGCATGTTATTTAAAATATTCTTTGGCTACATCATTAATATTATTTTTGCAATTTATAAACTACCCTTTGCACAGTGGAAATGCAAGTGATTAACAAAATAAATACTGAATTAACAATGAAAAAAAACATTTGCCAGAAATTATGATTCAAAAGTTAAAAAGACTAATGATAAAGCAATGTGGCCCTGTATATATTTCTCTTAATAACCCATTCAGTATAGCCAGGGATAGATAATTGTTTTTGTTGTAACTCAGCAATATGTGTAGTACCACATGCTTCTATCTAGTCACTGAAGACTTTAATGAGTATATTGTACAGAAAAGTATCTATTAGATCATGGTTTGTTATTTTCATGATGGCTTATGTGTCCCAAATGGCAGTCATGCTACTGGGCATTCATAAAAAATAGTTCATTTTAAACATTATGATAGAGGTAGAATGCCTGAATGCCTTTTACAAATATCTGAAAATGTACCTCCAGCTAAACACATTCATTTATATATCCATCTCCAGGTCGGTCATATTCGAGCAGAACGAGACATTCTAGTGGAGGCAGATAGTTTGTGGGTTGTAAAAATGTTTTATAGCTTTCAAGATAAGCTAAACCTCTATCTTATCATGGAATTTCTGCCTGGAGGTAATTATTTATTATTGTTTGTTTTTGAATTGCTTACTTGTCAGCTGTTTACTTGAATCAGTTGTTGGAGATACACAGCCTGATTCTGAATTTAGTTCTTGTTAAAAACTCACTTGTAAAATGAAGTAGTATGTGAGAGTTTAGGGACATGGTGGCTCAGTGGGTTAGGACCCTGAGCTTGTCGATCAGAAGGTTGGCAGTTTGGCAGGTTGAATCCCGAGTGCCGCGTAACAGAGTGAGCGCCTGTTACTTGTCCCAGCTTCTGCCAACCTAGCAGTTCGAAAGCACGTAAAAATGCAAGTAGAAAAATAGTGACCACTACGGTGGGAAGGTAACAGTGTTCCGTGCGCCTTTGGCGTCTAGTCATGCCGGCCACATGACCACGGAAACGTCCTCAGACAAGCGCTGGCTCTTCGGGTTTGAAACGGAGATGAGCACCGGCCCCTAGAGTCGGAAACAACTAGCACGCATGTGCGGGGGAACCTTTACCTTTACCTTTATGTGAGAGTTTAGCTTATCAAAAACTTGCTGCTTGTGCTGCCATTCCTACTAAAGTAATGATTGTTCTCTATTTTATATATTTGCTGTGTGAAAAGGGAGCGCAATCAAAGCCTGTCAGCTTATTGCTCGATATCTATCTTTTTAGTCATAGCTAAACTTGTAGTTATTAGTTTTCTTAGCTACAAAATAATCAGAAACTGTTTTAAAAAGAAAAAATAGGTCTGAGGAAATTAAGAGTATATTCAAAAGTAAGTCTGTCTGTCTCTCCTGTAAAAATAATAAAGTCAAGATACAAATAAAAAGCAGTAGATGAAATTGTTTTACAGGAATAAAGATTTTGTAAAGAATAAAGAGTACCTTTAGTTGTGTAGGCTCCGTTAAGTGACATGCTGATATTGTGTTTATAAAATATTGTGCTGATACTGTGTTTATAAAAGAGGTGAATTATCTTTTTTTCCCTTTGTGCATACAGGTGATATGATGACGTTATTAATGAAAAAAGATACCCTTACAGAAGAAGAGACTCAATTTTACATAGCAGAGACTGTGTTAGCTATAGATTCAATTCATCAACTGGGTTTTATTCATCGTGATATCAAGCCAGATAATCTTCTCTTGGACAGTAAAGTATGAGTGCTATTTAATAGCTAGCTTTTTTTTAGCATTTCTTAGTAGAATGCTAGGCTTTATTATTTTTAATGATTTAGAATAATTCTAAATAACGTTATCTAGAATAAAACTGTCACTATTCTAGGTTTGAACTCTATATACTACTAAAACTCTCGTGTCTGATTGTTTGTAACCTTCAGTTGAGCAAAACGGTGCTTCATATAGCAATAATTATTGAATTAATATATCTCAAATGGGCTAACTTAGAGAACGGGTCCAAAATCTGGGACCCATTAGTCCCATGGGGTTGAAATTTGGCAATGTTGTGGCCACTTGAATTTTACTGCAGCTGTGGCACATGATCAACGTTTCCAACGCTCCCTGCCAGCTTCCTACAGGGAAAGTCGATGGGGAAGCTGGCAGGAAATTGGAAATTGCTCCTCTTAACTTTTTTTTTTTTGCCTACCCACGGTCATTCTGTTTGTTTAGGTAAGGAAATATCTCTAAAACAGACATGTCAAACACAAGGCCCGGGGGCCAGATCCGGCCCGCGAAGTGGTTTCATGCGGCCCGCAAAGCCATCCTGGAAACAGTGAGGGAATGGCCCCCACTGCCTTGGCCCTGGCCCAGAGACCCTCCTTCTGCCAGAGGCCCTCAGATCTCTCTCACTCCTGCCCAGGTTCCCATAGGCACCCTTGATGCGAACGATGTAGAGCTGGCCATGCCCATTCAGTAGGCCATACGCACTCTAGCCACGCCAACCCAGGCCATACTCACCCGGCCCCCTGAGGGCAACCGCAATGCTGATGCGGCCCTCAATGAAATTGAGTTTGACACCCCTGCTCTAAAACGATGGTTCAGTGAGTCATGGGTTGTCTAGTAGAAGTCTATTGTTAGCACCTGTGACTTAGCTCTTAGTTGAAATATTGTCATGGCACTTGAAATATTGTGCAGGGGGCACAGTAAATAAGGAAAATATGCAATTTTGTTAGCTAGTAGCCTTTCTTTAGAACATTTCCTTATACTTTTCGCTTGTCTTCAAGAAAGAACATATTCATATTCCTAGGAGCTTTAATGTGTAGAAGTGGACTCATGACAATTAAATGATTTTAATTGAAAAGCAAACTATTGTTTTAATATACTTTTTAAACATACTTCCCCAATATCTTAAATAAATCTCTGCATTTATAGAACATGTAACATGCATGTTTGTATTCTGTCATAATGGCCCAGTTAAAAGGGATTCTGCAGCCTGGGCAAACCTGATCACTCTAGCTTTGCTGAAAATGAAAATATATATGGTTTTTCTCAGGGAAGATCCCTGTACAATAATTGGCAGGCATCTAATGGGGCTGCCCTTTTTATTTTTTTTAACTGTTCCATCTGTTGCACAGTTCACTCTTCTGTTCACTGTAACAAGACAAGTATGGATGCCTAGCACTGAATGACACAGATGTGATTGAATCCTTGTATGATATTATTGATTTGATTAAGAATTCCTGGGGTTCTTAATTATATTACCTTTTGTTTTCCTAATTTATTTAAAGAATCCACCTGATTCTGCATATCTGGTTGTGAGATTTAATATGAAAAGAGTAGTATGCAGAAACTTTCTTTTTTATTTTATTTTAAAACGCAAAAGTTCAACTAAAAAGAAAACCAAATGTGCAATATTTGCTAAATATTTACTGTTTGAATGCTATTGTGTGCTTTTGCTTAATTCTCCTATTTTCGCATTCTTGTTTACTTCCAGGGCCATGTGAAGCTGTCAGACTTTGGTCTTTGCACAGGACTGAAGAAAGCACATAGAACAGAATTCTATAGGAATTTGAGCTATAATCTTCCAAGTGATTTCTGTAAGCCTTTTTATATCAAACAAACTTGTACTCACCCAAATAATTAGTGCCCTCAAATATTCTCTTGTTTTCATCAACTCTGAGTCTGCCTGGTGGTCTGTATGTTTAACAGAGCTTGTTTCCTTTGTGGGTGGCTCTCATATACATTTAATTTTAAGTATGTATATCTTGCTATTTAGCAGAAAAGTAGCTTATATAAAGTAAGTAACAAACAAAATTCTCTCTACTTTCAGGCAGGCTATGTTCAGGCACAATATACACGCAAAAAGAAAGGTACTCACCAGAAAAGTGTAAAACAAGCAAACCTGGGCATTACTTCATAAAACTCTTATAAACAGGCACATTGTCACTCTTGCCTGTCATGATATACAGATAGTCCTTGGTTAATAACCAGTCACTTAATGACTGTTTAAACTTACAACCCATCCCCAAACTTATGTATATCTGTCCGTCTGTCTGTCTCACTCTCTTTGTCTCTCACTCTCTCTCTCACACACACATCAATTCACATAATTGCATTTTGGGTACTTGATTGGTTGCAACATCCCACAGACATGTGGCTCAGATTTGCAATGGTTTTGCCTGCTTCTGGCAAAAAAATGCCCCTTTGAGAGAACGGATTTTGCTTAACAACCACATGGTGACATGCTTTATGACTGTCATAAAAACAGTTATCAAATTCATAAATGACTCAGATGAGGGAATAGGAGGGGAACTCATCAAATTTGCAGATGACACTAAACTGGCAGGAATAGCTAACATCCCAGAAGACGAAGCTTAGGATCCAAAAAGTTCTTGATAAACTTGAACAATGGGCACTATCCAACAAAATGAATTTTAATGTGGAGAAAAGCAAAGTTTTAGATTTAGTCAGGAAAAATCAAGTATAAGTACAGATTAGACGAGACCTGGCTCACAAACAGTAACCGTGAGAGGGACCTTGGAGTCCTAGTTGACGATCACTTGACTATGAGCCAGCAGTGTGCAGCAGCAGCCAAAAAGCTAATACAATCCTGGGTTGTATAAACAGAGGCATAGAATCAAGATCACACAAAGTATTAGTACCACTTTATAAAACCCTAATATGTTGACACCTGGAATACTGCAACCAATTTGGTCACCATACTACAAAAAAGATGTTGAGACTTTGAAAAAAAAAGTTCAGAGAAGAGCAACTAAAATGATCAGAGGCCTGGAAACTAAAACATATGAAGAACAGCTGCAGGACTTGGGTTTGGCTAGCCGCTAGTCTAAAGAAAAGAAGAAACGGGTGACATGATAGCAGTATTCCAGTATTTGAGAGGCTGCCGCAAAGAAGAGGGGGTCATGTTATTCTCCAAAGCACCAAAGGGCAGGACAACAAACAATGGTTGGAAACTGACCAAAGAGAAGCAACCTGGAATTAAGGAGAAAGTTCCTAACAGTGAAGACAATCAGTGGAACAGCGTGCCTCCAGAAATCGTGGGTGCTCCATCACTACAGGTTTTTAAGAAGAGATTAGATAGTCACTTGTCTGAAATGGTATAGGTTCTGCTGCTCGAGCAGGGGGCTGGACTAGAAGACCTCCAAGGTCCCTTCCATCTTCTCTTCTCTTCCTCTTCTGTCCTGTCCTGTTATATAGTGACCCACTTAACAACTGCAATGACTTGAGACCAAAATTCTCACCCCAAGTGTGAACGCTAAGTGTGGGCTACCTATACTGCTTGATAGGGATACTGTTCATGCTCTAAAGCTAAGTAGACCATCTCTGTAGGAGAATAGCATTTGCAGCAAAAAAAAAGAGAGAGAGATTCTGCTCGTTTAAAAGAAATGCTTTGGTAATTGCAAAATAGTACCGATAGCTGTATAAAAAAATAACGTATGGTTTAAATGCCTTTTATACCACGTGTAGCTTTATCCTGCGCCTAAGGACAACCCCATTGAGCTTAGATATTGAAATGCTTTTATCTTGGAATTATATCTTCAGATCAGCATGTAGATACCCTTGTAGAAGCGATTGGTAAATAAAGCAAGTGAGATGCTGCTTTCCTATAATACTTTTGTGAAATTGGGTAGCTTATTCAGAACTTATATACATGTTTTGACTTCTTGCTGTTTCTAGCTTCAAAATACCTATGCTCTGAATGTCCTCAGGGGGAGCTTATTAGAATTTGGGCTCATTTCTAGAAGATTATGAAATAGTTTGGAATAACTTGAAGTAATTTAACCAAGTGTCCTCTTGTTCCTGAAAAAACATGAGTGCTATTGATTTGGTGAAATATAAATATATTTAAATCTGTTGGTTGGCAATTAAAATGGAATGCATATATCAGACATGTCAAACACAAGGCCCGGGGGCCGGATCCGGCCCGCAAAGTGGTTTCGTGTGGCCCGCGAAGCCATCCTGGAAACAGTGAGGGAACGGCCCCCACTGCCTTGGCCCTGGCCCAGAGACCCTCCTTCTGCCAGAGACCCTCAGATCTGTCCCACTCCTGCCCAGGCCCCCATAGGCACCCTTGATGCGAACGATGTAGAGCTGGCCACGCCCATCCAGTAGGCCATACGCACTCTAGCCACGCCCACCCAGTAGGCCACACCCACCCAGGCCACACCCACCCGGCCCCCTGAGGGCAACCGCAATGCTGATACGGCCCTCAATGAAATTGAGTTTGACACCCCTGGTATATATAACAGACCGAATGTACTATAGAATTATGTCTGCTTTCACTAAGTTGGCCAAAGTGTATTGTTTTTCTGTATTTTTAAATTAAATGATTGAGAAAGGCAGAGGTCTTTGAACAGAGCCCAACTCCTGGTGGCATCATGGATTTTGCCACATTTTCTGGCAATAACATGAAAGTGGTTTCCCCGGCCTTCTTATAGGATTAGTTTTACTTCCCAGTCTATTCTTCAGCCCTGTTATTTCTGGTGGTTTCCCATTCATCTACTAAGCTAGTCCATGCCTCTTTAAAGGTAAGCTAAGTGCAGCTATCTAGAATGTATGGTCTTCAGTTAGATGAAAAATTAAATTCATGTTTGATTAAACATATATTTTATAAATGTTTATTAGTGATATTCATACAAATACAGCCACTTTCCGCTCGCACCAGTTTATTCTTTTCACTGCACTTTTTGGGAAGGAGAGGGGAGAGAGAGTGTGGGCCATTAGAATTGAGAGCAAATATGTAAAAAGACATCAATCACTTTATAAATATTTCTTCTCTTCAGCGTATCGTTAGGTTAAAACAATTCCACATGGAAAATACCAATGTGATTTATCTTTGGTTATTTATCTTCAGCTTTTCAGAATATGAATTCCAAAAGAAAAGCAGAAACTTGGAAAAGAAACAGAAGACAATTGGTAGGTAGTGCTCTCTGGATAGTGTATCTCGTATTGGTTCATTTGAAACAATACTCTGCTGTTCAACCAAGAAAGAAAGGAATTCCTTTAGTGGCTCACATAAGATTAGTTACAAACAGGACAGTCCTTGCAAATAAGTATGTGATCGTAAGTAACACTAAAACAAACAAAAAAACCCAAAAAAGATAAAGGAAGAGTGAAAAAAAACAAACTTGGATTCTAGTTCTTAAAGCAAATGGAAATAGTTGCGAAGGGAAGTGAAAAATGAGTGGAACTGGGGTCTCAGCAAAACAGGTGCAGGAGATAGATATCCTTTTCTGGGAGGGGGTCCTTCTGTAATTAATATTTCTCTGTTCTGTTAGTGCAGGTTAGATAAGGCTGCTCTCTACAGCGAGAGTATAGTAGCCCTGATTCGGGAGTGTGAGAAAATCTTTAGCTGCTCGAAACAAGGAAGGACTTTCATCCAAACTGTATTCCCCTTGTGTAGGGGAACCTTTTACATATGTAGATGGTACAGTGCCTGAATTCACATAAGAGCAGTGTTGTGACTAGTCTTATCAGACCTACAAACCCCTTGAGGGCATTGGAAGATGGAGTAAAATAACCTGCATTATAATATCAGGTTGATATTGATAGAGGACATGGCCCAGCAGCATATTAGATTTCCTCCATTGGTAAATCATACTATTCCTATGTCACAGATATTCAGGTTGAGCAGTGCTTCAGATGTGATTTTTGAAAGATCTGACAGACCATGCACAAGTGAAATTGTATCATCAATTTTTAGTGCTGTGAAGCAAATTATCTTTTCTCAGGATTTTGAAATCCTGGAGAAACAGCTGCTTTAAGGTATTGCAGACAGACGCCAGGTATATGTATTTGGGGAAAGCTTTGGGGGATAGAATCCAAACAGCGGCACAATCTTAACTTTTGTTGACATTAGACTCAATATTAAATATTGCAACTGTTAGCCAAACTGACTTTACAAATAGAAATGATATCTTATAATATTTGCGTTAATAAATAATTCAGTCTGAAGTAAACTGCTCACCAGAAGTATAACATTTGTGTTAAATATTGACTTAGAAAATACCATCCAGACTACCCCATCTCCAGGTTTCACATCCCAAGATTGTTTCAGGGAATTATTACAAAAGCAGTATGTCTTGCATAATTTTCTTTGGCTATTCCAGTCTTTTGTTCACAGATGGAATATTTCTAAAATCATTAAATAGATACCATTTCATTTCAGGCTTTCTCCACCGTGGGAACTCCAGATTATATTGCTCCAGAGGTCTTCATGCAGACAGGGTACAATAAGCTTTGTGACTGGTGGTCACTTGGAGTCATAATGTATGAGATGCTAATTGGTAAGGGATAACATAGTAGATCCAAATTAGAGTATAATGTGGTCACAGATCTTAATCTGTTCCTTAATTTCTAAGTAGAATATGACTTGAGGTATAACATTATCTTGATTTTTATTTGAAGTTGTAATGTTTAACTTTGAAATGAAATGTATACAGATGGGAATTAATAACCAGTATAGGCTTCATTAATCACTGATCTTTTATAATATTTTTCTCAGGTTACCCTCCGTTCTGTTCAGAGACTCCTCAAGAAACTTATAAGAAAGTAATGAATTGGAAAGAGACTTTAATATTCCCCCCAGAAGTTCCTATTTCTGAGAGAGCCAAAGATCTCATTTTAAGGTACCTAAATCTATAATTGCTAACCTTGAAGTCTTCAAGAGTGATGAAACTGATATTTTGGTTTTCATTGCACAACCTTTAATATTCAGTCTTCAGTGATTTGGCTTGTCATTTTCTGAAACTATAAATTTTTTATAAACTATCCAACTGATGTTCAAGAATATAAGTAGCGATGTTCAAGAAATGAAAAAAATAGTTCCGTTTTGAGCTAGGAACAAGCTATCATGTTCTAGACATTTTCCTGAACTGTTGGGTAAGCCATGATTTGGCAGAAATAGAATTCAAAATATTTAGGTTGATCCATGTTTTCAGAAGAACAAAATCTGGATTGGAGAGCAAAACTAGCAAGGTTGGTGCGCATTGTCCTCTACCTTGCTTCCAACAGTAATTCGTTGGCCCATCTGCCTTCTTATCTTCCCAGCTTCACAATTCCCTCTTTTCTCTCAGCCAGTCCTTTCAGCCCCCCTCCTCCCATCTGGTTCAACCAGCACTTTTCCCTATACTTACTGTTACAAAGAAACTGGAGAGCACTGGGTGTATTCCAGAACATGAAACATGTTTGTTTCCTTCAAACAAACAAACAAACAAACGAGATTTGTCAGGCTTGGTCCATATTCTGCATAAACTGAATATACTATATTCAAGAGAGCTAAATAGCTTTTCAAAATGGTACCTTGCCTTTTCTGTTTTTTGACTATTTTCTTTTGTATTTAAGTTTGTTCCAAATAGTGCATAGGTTTGGTTGTACTTATTTAACTAACATTTCATGAATAAATCAATGGAATGTATAGCTGACATGACTACTGCAATCGTGATTATATGTAATGTTTGGTCCAGGAGGTGGTCTGATTCTAAATATTATTACTGAGGAACATGAGTGGGTGGATGCTATTGCACTTGTGTCTCTACTGTGGGATTCCCTTAAATATGTGACTGATTATTAAGAAGTAGAATACTAGAGCTCTTAATACTTTAGCATAGAACTGTGCTGGGCCAAGACCACCTTCACCGTCCAGTGGGGGCTTAAATTGTTTCCTATTTTCTTGAAAAGCCAATATTACAGTGAGAAAATATTTATGCTGAGCACATTGTAGAAAGTGGGGATGGATCATATTCCTGTATGTTTTACTTTCTAGAAATTGAATGTTATGTATCTGAAAGTCCCAACAGAAAAGTTCTTATAAGACGTCCAAGGCTTGTGGAAAAATGGTGTTATTCATACAAAAACAATATTTCATTAGTATGTTGATTTCATTCATTTAGCATTTTGATATATTAAAAACAGTATTTTTTCAGTATGTTCTCTAGTTCCCTGGAAAGTTGTAAGGCCCTGCACTTTTTTTCCAGTTTGTTTATAGCTGTAGTAACAGAATAACAGTTGGAAGTGACCTTGGAGATCATCTAGTCCAACCCACTGCTCAGGCAGGAAACCCCATACCATTTCAGACAAATGGTTGTCCAATCTTTTCTTAAAAACCTCCAGTGTTGGATAAGCACTTAACAATCAATTTTTTTTTAGGTTATTAAGGCTTGCCTTAAGAAGCAGTTATGCTGTCTTGGAATGAATATATTTGTCTACTGCAGATGCTTTCTTTTCTAGTTAGTAGTTCATATTTACCTACTTCTGAATCCTCCATGGTGTCTTTTGTCTTCAGATTTTGCTGTGAATGGGAACATCGAATCGGTGCCCCAGGTGTTGAAGAAATTAAAACAAATCCCTTTTTTGAAGGGGTTGACTGGGAGCATATCAGGTACAATATTTTCTTCTCAGCTTTTGTTCAGTTTTCTGACCAAATCACATAGTAGGGAAAGGCTGCAATAGCTGTGAGCATGGTCCAGATTGAGTTTCAAAAGCACTTGTGAGGTAAATTTGGTGTTGAACATATTATTTTCCCTTGCAAGATCAGTTATTTAACACTGATTCTCTTTCACAGGGAGAGACCCGCGGCAATTTCCATAGAAATCAAAAGTATTGATGACACATCAAACTTTGATGAATTTCCGGAATCTGATATCCTTAAATCTGCAGGTATATTATTAATCTTTTTGTTTTATTTTATTCTTAGGGTGGGGCCTTAGCTTTCACTGATTCTCTCAAGAAATAGCCTTTTCAAAGGAAAAAAAATCACTTAGGATCAGGGTGGATCTGTGGTAGAGAGTCTACTTTGGGGATGTCATATCTGCTCTTTAAGTTGTATGCAAAAGTTTCTCCTCCAGACACAGAGGATTCTGGGAACATTAAAATGTTCCATTTTTCTTTTGACAAAACACTAGCTTCATAATAAACTATTTCTCATTATAGAAGTTTTATTTCCAGAAAATTAGCAGACCAGTTCTGAAATGTCCAGATTGACATCATCAGAAAGAAAATCAGAATGTTGTAGGATTTCCTAGAATGGTACGTTTTGCCTATCCCTGCTGTTAATTTTGCCTTAGCTGATGGCAATACTTAGCTGGCCTTGACTGAGCTCAAGCTAAGCTGAGATAATCCTTATCAGTGCCTGGATACAGTAGATAAATCCCAGAACTGGAAGTTTAAAAAAAAAAGAACCCCAAAATTTAGAGTTTGCTCTAGTCCAGTTTTAAGATCACATCTAAAAGAAGGCTGGTCAGGGCTGTAGGGTAGGAATGATAGAAAGCAGCTGGCATCTTTGTGATCTTAAAAGTTTTTTTCCCCTTTTTGATATTTTTGGCATAAAATGCATTGTCATGAATCCCTTTTAATTTCATACATGATTAAATGCTTGAAAAAATTATTTGGGAAACTAGTTCTCCGAGTTTAGAAACTGATCTAATTTGCCTTCTCGTTCTGTGGTAGGGTTGATGTCGTGCTCTTTAACGGCTTTCTTTCTTTCTTTTTCTTTCTTTCTTTCTTTCTTTCTTTCTTTCTTTCTTTCTTTCTTTCTTTCTTTCTTTCTTTCTTTCTTTCTTTCCTTTCTTTCTTTCTCTCTCTCTCTCTCTCTCTCTCTCTCTTTCTCTTTCTCTCTCTTCTCCAACAATACACACTCAAGCTGAATGACAATATTCACCCATCTTGCAACTCTCTAATATTCGCAACAAATTTCTATCCTGTATTAAATGGTTTAATATTCCTTCTGAATTTTGTTTTTCATCAGTGACCACAGGTAACCATCCAGAAACAGACTACAAGAACAAAGACTGGGTCTTTATCAATTATACATACAAGCGATTTGAAGGCCTGACTGCTCGAGGAGCAATACCATCCTACATGAAATCAGGAAAATAACAGCTCTTTGCTACACGGTTTACTTTTGTCTCAAAACTTTAACCCCGGGCTGTGAATGTTTGAAGAGTGCAAAATAACATCTTACGCTCTGTTTACATTACAAGTGATGGAATGGGGAAATTCCACAAATCGCACTTACAGATGCATTTGCAGATTTTATTAATTAATCTTTGGGCTTTAGGTAAATTTTTAAAGACTGTTACTTCATCAACAGAGGAAAGAGCAGGCTTTTAATTGCGAATATGACATGTTCTGTCTTACAAGTGCTGTCTGAAAAATACAGCTCAATTCTAAGGGCTAAGGCATTACAGAAGAAGCAGAGCAGTAATTACTATGGTGAGAGAGCTGATTCTCAGTAGTTTATCCCATAGGATGGCAAAATCTCTTTTGCCTTAAATATAGGGCTATTTGTGTTTTTTTGATAGCATCTTTTTGGTCCAATAATGGCTTCAAAACTTGCTGCACTTTACTGCTGGTACTAAAGTAGTCATCTGGAAGTATTATGCCTTTTAATAAATTTCTGGTATGTATAACATTATGTATTTTATAAGCAATGTTATGAGCAATGGGTGCAATTTCTAGTAAAACCTGTTTAAAGAGCATTTTTTCTATTTGGTAAAACAAAAAGCAGATCACTAGTAACACTTTGTAGGCAATACTGTAAGGAAATAGGAAACAATATGTCATCCTTCCCTCCATACTTTCAGATCTTTTACATATCAAAGCCAATAAATTGTTACAAAAAGAGAATGATTCTAAGATTTCAGAATTTGGAATTTTATGTTTGGTACCACTGAGTGGAGAGCTTCTATAGTTTTGTAATGCAAATTACATGAATTGATATTGTTTAATCCAAGTTTCTATTTGGTTATTGTGGTTGCATACACTGGACTCTTTGACACTATTATGATATTCAGGTTATCCACGCAAATCCCTAGTCTCTACACAATGTATCATTTACTATTCTCATTTACTGATCTGTGCCTGTGATTTAATTTTTAAGTACGTAGGATAATTTATTCTCAGTCACGGCACAATGTTTATAAAGAAACGTACACCTAATGCATTTGGAAACAAAAAAAAAAGGAAAATCAGAGGATTGACCTGAAAATTATGCCCCAGAATACTTTTAGGTCCATTAAATATTTTTATAAACTAATTGAATAAAACTATGAAGCTTTAATATATTCTGGCTCTTTTCTTATATATTAATGGGCAAAGAGCAGCTAAAAGTATTTTGCTCAAATAGATCAAATTCAGGAAGGATATGTCATTTCCGGTTTAGGAGGATTATTCAAAAGCCTTTGTTCTTTTCGAAAGATCTGAAGCAGCTTGCAATAATATCACAGTGAACAATGCTTCAACCGTTCACATTGACCATAAATTGTTTCATTCTGTTTCATCTGTTCTTACCCACTGGACTTTTAAAAAACAAAACTTTTTTTTAATGTAGCTACATACATGCCAGTGACATACATGTTCTCTGAGAACGTGCCATGTGCCTTTCTACCATATAAAGCCGTAATGTAAACTCTCCTCTTCCTTATTTTCAATGCCACAAGTTTTGCTTTCTATTTCCCAAGAGTCTTGAGAAACCCTGCTACTCCAAGTAGCTTTCTAGATGTGAATATACACAGAAGTGTCAGTGAGGAAGAAGCAAATGAAATATTTACATTTACCGGTAACTTGGAGAAGCCTAAAGGGAAGCAAGTCTTGCTTCTGCTCTTAAGTATCTTGTGTGCCTAGTTTTACAATTACCATGCTTGGACGTGTCTCATCCATAGTGAGGCTAGGGTTTTGCTTACTTGTAGATAATGATGGATTTGAAGTTAAATTCTGGTGCTTGCTAAAATATTGAAAACATGTAGCATATATAACCGGTGCTTAATAAGCCTTAAATAAAAAAGCTGTAGAAAACCCTCAGGGTAACCAGATGGCTTAAGAGAGTTGACCAGCCAATAACTCTTCAAAGGGAAGAACATTGTGTTACATTCTTCTCTCCATTACAGTAATGCATTTCTTTTGCATTATGACATTATGCCACAGTATGATAGATTATGAATGTAAGGATAGTATGCATGTTGGTAAATTGAATTTAAGTACAAGGTGTAATTCTACTTGTCTTTTGTAATTAGGAAATATCTAGAGGGACTGGTTTTTTTATTTTTTAGTGAAGTTGAATAAAGCATATTGCGATAAGCAAAAGACTTAACTTGGAGTTCTGCAACTGGACAGTGGCCAAGATCTCAGTAGACTATCCTGATATTCTGTAGTGTGCTTGTTTTCACAAACAAGGATAGTATATTAACAAGCTTATGAAAATTAAATCTATTTCATTCTTTTAAAAAAAACCTGCCATTTCCCCTTGCATGGAAGCATTAGAATTTGGATTCCAATGAGGTTTGGGAACACTAAAGGTTTTCACAAAATGGGTCATATATTTTAATGCATAATGTTGGTACTTGACCCACAATTTAGTGAGTGGTCCATATGAACTTGACTCCTTATTCCTTCTCATCTTAACCCCAGCTATGTTGGTATTGATCTCAAAGTAAATTAAAAGTCCCAGCTAACTAAAATTTAAAAGTATTAAGTTCTAACTTAAAGGGAACCCAGTTAAACATTAATTGCCCTTATTGTCAATGTTATTGGGAATGCATAACCATAATTTGGCTGCACCGAAGCACATAATTCCCATAGGCTGCCACTTTCATATTACTGGCTCTTGACATCTTGCACAAGCTCATAGTACTTTTTGAAAGTCACTTTTCTAGGATGACACTTCCTTGTTCTAAAGCAATTTTAGATCTAATTGGTCAAGCAATTCTATCATACTAGTAAATGCAAGTTGCTATATTTTGCTGAGCTAAATTATTAAGTAATCACTGATGTATCTCCCACATAAACCCAAAATTACAAAAGTTTTGGATTTTGGCCTGCTGGGGTATGGCAAAAAAATAAAAATCCTGGCTAAGCTAAATATAAGCAACACACTGCTGGTTGTGTATGATTCCTAGCAGGTTATACTACACTTAGGTACTGACTAACCGCTGTGCCTGGGTTCTGCCTTATTTTGGTAAATTACAATTATTTTGTATCTGCATATGGCTGTTCCGAAATGCAATGTACAATTTAGTACACTTTGTATGTGATTTGTTGGTTTTATTTAGAGACCAATTCTATATGGAACAATCTTTGCATTCTGAAATGTTTAAAATTCATTTTCAATAAATGTAGTTTTGCTATTTCTTGTGGTGGTTTTCTGAATTTGAAAATGTACTAAAAGTTGCTTTATTATAATCAGTATGTGATTAGATGTATTTGTTCAGCATATTTTTCAAATGCAGTTGATGCAAAATTTTATTCCAGTTACTAAATTTATATACTTGCAAAAAATCAACAAGTAATTTAGGGAAGGGAAGAAAAGGATACATGGCATCAGGAAAGGATTAAAGGAATTAATCCATATAAAGTATTAAAGTATTGTCCATATAAACCTTTTTTGTTGCAATGATAGGGAAATTTAGAGGCATATCATGCAAACTACCTTGATTATAACCAAATCTGGTTCAAGTGATAGAATTTACACATCAGCATTTAGACTTTGTAACATCAATTGTAGATATATACTGTATCTTGTTTCTATGTGCACATCTACGATAGGTGGAGCCTATTAAGTGAATATAGATACACGTATGTAATTTCTACTGATGGTACATGGCTGAGAAGGCATCAAAAGAAAAGTCACAGGAAAATAAGATTAAAAAGTACTTTAATAAAGTCTATGAAGAAGTATATAAAGTAACCTTAACAAAAAATACTGAAACCGCATGATCTTGTAAATGCTAATCATTGAATTAACTTACAAACTAAATCACAATAAAAGAATAAAGTTGTGATTGCTCCTGAATTGAAATTTTCCATTTGCCCAAATGCAATGGGAGGGGAAAACAAAAACTTGCATCGGTTAAGAAATTGTTTTTAGAATAAATCTGCGTGAAAAACGTCTGAATTGTATTGCCTCTAATGCTCACTCTACAGATCAGAGTGATTCTACAAGAAGTCCTGCTGGCCTTTGTATGTGAGATAAGTAATACTCAGTTCACGGGGATACAATGAGCCTAAACTTCACAGACCTGAATTTGTCATCGTTTTGATTTAAAAGTTGCCTTTTATTTTATCTATCTAGTGAGTTAGATTCAGGTTTGGTCTGTACCCACTGAAATCATTTTCCTAAAATTGTGACTTTGATCTGGATCCAATGGCATAATCATTGCCTTATATCTGCTACAGCAAATTTTTCTAGGTGCAAGAAAGCTATGGCCTCCAGATGTTGCTGAACTATGGTGCCCTGCACCCTTCACCATCAGTCATGCTTTTTGGGATTGTTAACTAATGTAGTCCAGCAACATGTAAATGCCATGGAGTACATTAGATATCTTAATCAAATGTGCATTATTCACATTTCAACAATGGGGAAAAAATTGTCAACCAATTTAGAAATGGCCAAATTTAAAACAAATTTGTCTAGATGACTGGCCTCCAAGGAAACATTTAATTTGTATGAGAATGAGCTAATTGTACTGCTTATTCAACCTTAGTTTACAATGTGGCTTGCATAAGATTTTGCATTCACTGGTCCCCGTATTGACTATAGCATATAGTTCTAGGTACCACAGTTTTAAAAAGATTTAGATAAACAGATTCGGAAAGGGAAATATTAGCGGGGGATTAGAAACCAAGTCTTATTGCAAAGAAGATTTAGGAATTAGGAATGAAGAAAAGAAGGGGGCAAGGAGATACCAATATTCTAGTATCTGAAGGAATACTGTACCTGAATGAAAAGGACAAGACGGGTTCTCCATCATTCCAAACTGCAAGATGCTCTATAATCATTTCAAATTATAAGGTGGCAGATTGTAATTGAATAGAAAAGGAAAAAAACTCCCCCCTTAATATTAAGAGAACTTTGGCATTTATCAAGTGGGGAATGACCTCACTGGATATATTCAAACAGGAAGTACAAGGTCACTCCAAACTCAGCAATACTTTGATTGCCATCCCTGCCCTGAACACATGGTTAGGCAGTATCAAAATACAATCTTCCAATTCTATTCTGAATTTTACTAAGGTTGGAGATAACCGTATTAGCCAATGTAATGTCTTTGAATACGACCAACTTTTAAGATTACAGTAGATACATTTTTTTTGTTTCAATACTTAAGATCATTCTTTAGATAATTTATTGGTCATTATTTTTAAAAGATGCAAAATGACTTGTTTCCCTGACAGTAAAGGGGAGAATCCTCTCAGGAGAATGTGTATTATTTTTTTTGAATATCCCTGATTGTAGCTTTATAGTTGGCTATTGAGTTCCGATACAGAAATGTATGTCTTTTTCTGAAATTCGTGTTTGTTTGTATGTGTGTGTGTTCCTGCTGCCTTCAAATCTGTGTTGACTCCTGATGACTGCCTGGAAAAGTCCCTGAAATTTTCTTGGTAAGATTTCAGAGTTGGTTTGCCATTACCTGCTAGGGCTGAGAAAGAACAACTTGCTAAATGTCACCTAGTTGGCTTTGTGCCTAAGGAAGGACTAGAATTCAGTCTCCCTTAACCACTACATCAAACTGGCTCTCGATTAAATGTGTACAGAACTTAAATTAAGTCTGCTTTATCCTAATGATTCTGCAGTGAAATAATACCAAAATGTGTTAAATCTATTTTGGAAGTGAAGCTGACAGATTGATTGAAAGCTTTAATCTAAAAGCTGTCCGGAGTTAATGTTGGACAATTCCTTTTTTTGTAGGAAGTTATCTTTTTGCCTCAAAATGACATTTATCAATGTCTAGTAACTAAAGAAGCTTGAATTTTCCATTCAATTATTCTGAGATGCATACACTGATTGATCAATACATATTATAAAGGTCCTACTTATCTAGCTCAGTGCTGGATGCATCTTTTTTTTTTTAAAAAAAAACACACATTTCAATTGTAAGCTCCATATGTTGTGAAACACAGGATTGTGAAGTTTGCCTGAAACAGCAAAATTCTAATCAAGTCCAGCAAGACTTACACTAGTTCTAGCAAGCCCTTCTTGCTAGACAGCCTGATACTCAAGCCAATAAAATTCAGCAGTATTCCAGCTGTGTTTACTGATCTATGAGGTTTCTCTAACTGATCTATAAATCTGTATTTATAAGTCTACATTAAAGTGCTCATTATCTTCCCTGGCTGAAACTACTCAGCCATTAATAGGTCAAAGAGAATACTAACCCAATTCATTTTATACACATCTTAAAGACATTAATTGTATAAGGCAGCCTCCAACTCCCCATCTTGCTTTTTACTCAATTTCTGGCTTTTCTTCACTTAGTTCTGATTGTAGCTAATACACCCTGATGACATTTTTTTTCTCCTGTGCCCCCCCCTATGACCTTCATATCAATCATAGTCCATGAGCAAGACAGACCTAAGTCATCCTTAGATGTCTAAGTGTGAAAATAGCTTCTCTCTTTCTGACGCAGCCCAAGTGCAGTCTTTATCCGATCTGCTTTGTCACCTGGGAGTAAAGTTAGATGACTGAATTCAAGACAATAGAGATAGGGTTAGAGGACACACTAACAGTTTCCTACTGACACAAGGATGGAAGGGTAGAACTTCAACCCAGAAATAAGGAAATATATGATAAGCTGCCTCCTGGTTTGATTAGTTGCAGGAGATTGATATTTTTGTAGTTTCAGGGATTCTGTAGCTCCAGTTCTACACTCACTCCAGTATATGCTGTGGACAAAGAAAGCATCCACAAACTTCTGCAACTTTTTCTCACCTGCATTAAAAGCTGGTTTTCCATTCCAAAATTGAGCACACCTCCAAAACTATACCATTCCCTGCAATAGCAGATGGAACCCAATTGTCTGCACTGTGGCTATCCATTCTTTATTTTCGCAATGATGGATCTTAAGTGGATGGAGAAATCCACAATTGCTGTTGTATCAGGGAAAGTACCTGCTCTCTTCTACTATCAACGAAACTGTCTATATTTTGTTCCATGTGGAGTCACTGGTAAATGCCTTCACTAATCCCAGCCATTCCTAGCATTAATCAAAGTGTGGGTCACAATCCTTAATGGGGTTATGAAATAATAGAGAGTTGTCTGGAATGCTTCCTTGTCTTTCTGAGCAGGCTTTCCAGTCTGACGCGAAAGTATCCTGAAAGCCCCAGAGCCTTAGATAATGTTCTTTTTGCCTTAACAAACTGCCTTTCCCTTTCAATGGAGGAACAATCATGCCTGTAGGGCACAAAGCTTCCAGGCAAAGCATCTAATGCCACCTCACCTGCTGAGAGTTACAACAAAGGGAAGGGGGGAAATGAAGCGAAAGAATATGTGCTGTGACTATTCGGCCAAGGGGCAGTGCAGGGAGAATGCCAATGCTAAAAACAACTGACAGACTGACTGCCAGCGTTTTGTAAACCGCAGCACTTTAGACTTGCTTTTCTCCCCGCTTCCCACCCCCAGCTTTAGAATGAAAACAGCTGTCTTTAAAATGAAACCCAGATTTTAGGAACTGCACAAAACTAAAAAAAATCCTTCTCACTAAAAATTTTAGCTTTTCCTTTTACTGTTTTTCTTTTTGAGTATAAATGTAAAGTTCTATCATTGCTTGATTTGATACATGAATTCAATTTTAATTATTAAAAAGGTACTGTCAGAATCCATTTATATCATATTCATAAATGGAATGTTTCAAACATTATTCCATGGATTCTGCCATCTCCCGAAGAGAAGAGGATAGATGTGTATTGAACCGGTATTAGGCATTTCAAAGGAAAGGAGAAGCCTTTTGAACTGGGGAAACAAAAGGGGGGGCTAGCATCTGGCTTTTGTCACGGAAGACAGCAATAAACATGAAGGGTCCTAAGTTCCTTTTTCCCACGAGATGGATGATACGAGAGAAAGGATGGGGGACTGACCAAATGGGGTTAAGGGGGGTTAAACCGGGAACTCTTTATAAGGGTTTACTTCATGGGATAATATTAAGTCCTGTCTCGTTTCCTACAACCAAGCATGTCATAGTAAAGATTCTTTTTGGAATAGATTTGACTCCAAGAATTTTGTCTTCCTAAGACGTGGTTTGGGGTGGGTCCTGACAGGTACAATATTTATCGCCCAACCATAATCCCAAGGAAATTAATGGGGGGAAGGGATCATACAAACTCATTTTATCATTTTGTGAATTGCGGTATATGAGTTTGAGAAGCCCTGCTATATATGACTTTCTACTGCTCCTGCTGATTATGTTTCCTAATTGATTAAGGGCCAGCCTTAAGTATCCTGATTGTCCCAAGGTGCTGAGAAAAGCTAGGAAACTTACTCTTCCAAACAATTTCTCTTAGCCAAAATGTTGAGAAGTGATGGCATGTAACCTGACATCCTTGCTAGTATCAAAGTTCAAAGATTAATATTCTTAAGCAAGAGGATGGATTATATGAAACAAAACGTTTTCCATATTCAAGACTCAAATGATAGCTGCTGTAATGCAGGTTTTCCTGAAAAAGTCACTTTCTTAAAAATGCTGTGGAATCCTTCCACAAGGAAGTTCTTTGCCTTCAAGAGATGCTGCTCTGTAGCCTTTGCTTTGGGGGGGGGGGGCAGGGCGGGAATGTTCAGCCATCTTCATTCATCCAGTGTTATTACTTGAATGTTTGAGCCTAAGATGACACATTGTTTTCTCCAAGTGGTATTTTCCTTTGTATTCCAGTAGTTTTATTTCCAGTAAACACTACTTAGCCATATGTGTAAACTAGAATGGTTCTTCCCTTGTAACTAATTTGAGTGGTCCACTGGGCATTCAGAGATTCCAATTTCTCTCTGTAGGTGCTTACCTTGGTAAGTGCGTCTGATCTTCCTTTTTCAGCTCTTATATCAGTGTTAGGATAGGAAATTGAAAAGAAAGGTGACAAAAGTGCATGCATCGTAGGTGTGATGTTTCTGTATAAATATCTATTTCAGCCACAGGTAATGGAGGATGAAGGGTATCAAACTCATTGCTATGATAACGATAATGGTTGTAACACCACAATGGAATCCTTCATGATATGCTACCTTTTAAAACTGAGTCAGTGTACATATTGTTATGTATTCCTGCCAATTCAATAGAACATCAAGCAAATCAGTGTAGAATTATCACTTGAGGCACAAATGATCAAATTATCCAACTTCTAATATTTTACACAAAGTCTTTAGAGAAAAGGCTCTAATACTGGGAAAGCAGGAAGGAAAGAGAGGACAACTAGCAGCAAGATGGATGGACAGTTGCAGGGGCATTGGGAGTGTAGTGTTGGGAGACTTGAACAAACAAATTAGGGATAGATCATCATGGAAATCTATCTAAGTGGTAGGAATGGAGAAAATCTAAGTGGTAGGAATCGAAAAAACAACTTGATGTCACGTAATCAATCCTTTCAATTCAAGTGAGTTGAAAATTTGTTTCCATTGTTTTAGTTCCAATTCAATTATTTCGCCACAGGCATAAATGTTAACTCAATCCTCAGATTTCCAGTTCTCCTAAGAGAATGCTTGCCCCCCCCCAAAGCAAATTTGATAAAAATAGTCCCCTGGGCTTGAAGAGACTATATTTAGAAACCGTAGCAATCATGGAAAGAAATTTCTGCTCCGAGGTGGGCATTAAGTCCCCATCCAAAAGCCAAATCAAGTCCATTGAAGAGCCATTTGTGCTGCTTAGTTAATCTGCCACTTCATTAGCATCCATTTGAGAGGGTGGTGCATTTAATCGATCAAGCTCGTCTACCTGAGGAGGGTGATGCAACACAATCTCTTGATCTTCTGCTATGTCTTCACCCGCCATTACAAGGTTTGTTAGAGATTTGCTTCTAACACACTGGAAATCAACATGCCGACTTTTTCCTTCTTCCTTTTCCCAAGACATCTGGATGAATGGACGTTGAACATAGTTATAGATAACTTCAGAGCGTCCTCCAGGCCTCTTTTTCACTTTCTCTTTACAAGTGGGATAACCTGAAACACAGTTATTCTGGTATAATTATCCTCCCAAACCAACTCCAGGCCCTACGTGTAGCTTTTATTACTTCTTCAAGTAATAAATATTCCTAAAAGGATAACATCCTCCTAAAAGGAAGCCATTTGGTCTGGGAGGTCTGATCCCAAGACATCTTGAGGCAGACAATAGACTAAAAAAGACTGACACAATGAAAAGACTTTCTCTGCACTGAAAATATACTGCTCAAAAAAATAAAGGGAACACTTAAAACAACACAATGTACTGTATTTAATAGTAGGATGTCTTATTTTCTGTTCCCTTTATTTTTTTGAGCAGTATATAAATGGAACTGACTCGTGTGTTCAGTACACAAAGCTGAACTGTTATGCCTAGTTTGGCCTTGAGTCAGGTTGCTGCTACTAATTTCAGAAGGGAGGACCAGACTTTAAATAACATCCACCCACCCCACCCCAAAATAGGCAAAGCTCAAGGAATGTTAAGCATAACAATTTCTCAGGAACCGACTGGGTGGGTCATTCCAAAGACCTCCACAAAGTTTATTATATAAGGAATCAGCAAAACTACATAGGGCTGACTAATAAAATCAATAAATTGATGTTTCGAAAGGCAAAGTGTAGCTACTTTCCTTTTAATCACTTTGTATTACTTAGGGGACACTGTACATACCTTCAATGCCAATTCTTATATTTTTGAGGCCACGTTCTTTCAAAACAGTTTTTGCAACATCCCGATTCTCAATATACTTGAAGAATCTGTAGAGCTTAGAACTATACAGAACTTTGAGGTGAGGGGAAAAAACCACATTAATTAATGAATATGAGTACAACAGCTATTCTTAAATTTCCTGAGACAAACAATAATTGGACTTTTTTTTCAAAAATAACAGTTGAAAACAGAGGCAATTTCCAATGACCATATTACTATCCTATAAGAAAGACTTGCAGTTTCATAATGTTAAGTCTTCCTGTTCAGATACAATTTCTATTTCTTTCCTTGCTCTTATTTCTGCAAAAGCAGAAATGTTTACTTCTTTTCTTTAAATTAGGAAGTTCCTGCTTTTCTCAGAAAATTCTTGCTGTGGTTCAGCAGCCACAGTGTGATCTACCGGTATTTTCCCTGGAGCAAATTCTTGCCTCAACCTCTTTCTGCTCTGCCAAGCAATACTACAATCCTGATGAAGCTTCTCCCTCGTTCCCTTCCCATTCCACTGATTCTGCATCTTGCTCATGGAGCTTGTAATAGCCTTTTGTTTGTGAATGTTTTACTTAGAACATATCTTTTTAATTTCTTAAAGACGTTTAGCATCTTGTTTTTCAAGCTGCCGATGTTCTTCAGAAACTCGCCCTTAACTCACCAGCCACCTTTCAATGGGTTAGTATCTTTCTACCAAGGTCACATCTGGAAAGGCATCTGAAGAGAGAAATGCTGTCTTGGCACCACGTCTTTGCTACCCACATTGGAATCCAATATAGACATGGCACCATACCCACTAAAAGCCAGTGAAGCTTTTCAGTGCATTGATTTATGTATTCATATTTCTTCTTTACCCCACTCAGATATGGCTCTTTTTTATATTTATTTATTTGTATCCTGTTTTTATCCAATACACCTTACAACCTGTAAGGTGGGTTGGACTGAGAGAGTGAGTGACTGACCCAAAGACACCCAGATGGCTTTCATGGATAAGGCAGAACGTGAACTTACAATCTCCTGCTTTCTAGCCCAGTGCTTTAACTACTAGACCAAAATGGCTCTTAAAGATATGTTAAGAATGTTTTTGGTAGAAGGAGAAGGGTTCTTTGCTAATTCATGATGAACAGAAGCTCTGAAGGTGGAACAGTCAGCTACTGGCCTACTTTTAGGAAGCAAAGGATAAAGGTAGATCAGTGAGTGACTATATTTTTCACCAGACGTTTTAGACTTGAGACGTCTCTATATCAATGTGTTTGCAAATGGACAAAAAACAACAACTAAGAAAAGTAGAAGAAAACTCAGTTCATTTACACTGGGTTGTAAAAGCTTGAAAAATCACAAGCTGATGCTCTGGAAGGACCCAGAAAAATACATTGAATACTTTGGACATTGATCAAGAAAACTTGGTCTTTCAAAGGCCAGAAGTTCCTTTGATAATTTTACATTCAGCAATGTAGTGTATCACAATCAATATGACTTTTATATTCTTAATTGTATAGTGGAATGCGAAGACCCTTGGAAATTGATATTTGCGTAAGACACTAACAGAGAATTTCTTTATAAAAGTGCAATGTTATTTTAACTTTAAAAAGTATTTTATGTAACATTTAAAAATACTTACTTTGTGAATATTCTTCCCCCATTGGGGGTGGATAGTCTTCATCCCAGTCCACTATGTCTTCATCCGTTAATACGACAATATGACATTCACGCTCTCCTTTCTTAGCACTACTAACCATTATTGGCAGGATTAACTCTTCCAGATAGCTATCAAATTGCTTATGAGCCCCATCATTGGACAGTTCATGCAATAATGCACCTAAGGAAATAAATATATGGCTTTCCTGAATATGGCTGAATGTTATAGGTCTAACACTATCAGTCCAATTTCATCTCCACAGAAAGATCTAGTGCAAAACATAAAAACACATTAACATATATAGAATTGATACATTTCTCCTTTAAGTGAGTGTTCTCACTTACTTTAAATCTCTCCAAAATGTTAGCCAGCATGATCAATGGACCCATGATGGCTAGAAGATTTTGGAACTAAAGACAGCATGTCTGGAGAGCACTTCTTTGGGAAGGCTATTATAAATGCTTTAATACTTACTTAAATCTTGACACCTGATTGTGTTGAAATCAAAATTGATGCAAAGATAGTCACAAGTATCTCTGAGATCAGGAATAGAAATTCCATCGGGACAATGAATGATTCCAGTTTTGTAATAATCCTGAAAAGCCAAGGGATAAAACATTATTAAATTTCTCCATCAAAAAACATTCAAAATAGCATGCACAGGCAATCTATCATCTACTGATAGTTTAAGCATATTGTCAAGTTTTATATATAGCTGGCACACAATTTTTTCATAGATTATTTTTAAAAGCTGACCATGTTATATTCTTCCTTCCTCCCTAAATAAGGAATACAGAATAAATCATATGATAAAAATGTTGATATATATCAACCATGTTCACTTTGGTTTTGCTAGATGAGTTGAATTCAACTCCCAGAATTCCAAGTCTTTTCCCATGTGGATTTGGGATTCAAAACCCAATATGGGCTTTGAGCAATATATTTAATGGAGAGCAATGCATTTAATGCAGGGGTGTCAAACTCAATTTCATTGAGGGCCGCATCAGCATTGCGGTTGGGGGCCGGGTGGGTGTGGCCTGGGTTGGTGTGGCCTACTGGGTGAGCGTGGCTAAAGTACATATAGCCTACTGGGTGGGCGTGGCCAGCTCTACATCGTTCGCATCAAGGGTGCCTATGGGGGAGGAGTGGGACAGATCTGAGGGTCTCTGGCAGAAGAAGGGTCTCTGGGCCAGGGCCAAGACAGTGGGGGCCGTTCCCTCAGTTTCCAGGATGGCTTCGCGGGCCGCATGAAACTACTTCACGGGCCGGATCCGGCCCCCGGGCCTTGTGTTTGACATGTCTGATTTAATGTATTAGGAGCAAAGAGATCCAGGTTCAGCTCTGCTCTTAACCACTGTAACTCACTGGGTGATTTTAGATCAATCACTCTATCTCAGCCTAACTTACCTAACAGGTTTGATGTTGTGGGAATAAAGTGCACCAAGATCCCTAAATAACTGTGTGAGAGCTCTTAGAGGGAAGATGAAATATAAATCTAACAAATCAAATGATATGGACTCCCTTAAAAGAACAAAATGGGGAAAAACGAGAGAGAGAAATCTGGAGTCTAAACAGAATAGAAAATACTTATCAAGAAATTCAGAATTCCCTTGAAGCTGAAAGCAAGAATAGGAACTTTTATAAATAGGAAGAATAGCTCTGCTTTTGAAACATCATGGAATTCCTCACCAGCACAATCCGAAAAACAGCAGCACTGATGCCTTCTGCAATTTCATATTCGCCCTTCTCATTTGGACGAGTGAAGTTATATTCTCGTCCTGGTCCAAACATTCTGGAAAGCAGAAAGAAATTAAGGCAGGTAGGTCAGATTAAGGCCACTTAAGCAAAGAATAATTTCTATATGACCAAGTTGTCATTTGGGACTATCATGAAAACTATTTAGGCTTTACAAAGTTTTCTACTTTTTGAAACCTAGAAACTGTGATAGAATTGCTAACACTGAATAGGAAAATTGAACCTAAGCACTTGTTATAACTTTACACCTACCATTCAGACTCCTGCTTAGCCTGGTCATAACTCTAAGATAGGAAAGCATGCAGAACAGCTTCTGGAATTCTTCACAACTCAGAGCCACTTACCTTCCCAGCATCGTATCAGGATGGGCTATGAAAATTTGTGGGTTTACAACAAATCTTGTTCCATCTACAACAAGAGTCACTTTCTCTGGGGCTTGGACTTGTGGACTATTGCTCAAGTTGTTAGTACTGCTCCCAGACTGTTCTTGTGTACTGTAGTAGCCTTGATTTCGTTTACTCCCTCCTGGGAAGAAAATAATATCGGCATATTCAAAGCCATTAAAACTTAAAAAGCACTTGCTGGGTGAAAAGCAGATCTGAGCTGTTCTCCTAAAGACATCAGATATATGAGGAGCATCTGAATGTTTGGCATCAATAATTAGATTTTAAAAGTTCACCTATAACTCAGAATTGAGTATTTATTTTATTTGTATCTTGCCTTTATTTTTATAAATAACTCAAAGCGGCGAACATACTCAACACACCTTCCTCCTTCTATTCCCCCCAACAACAACCCTGTGAGGTGGGTTAGGCTGAGAGAGAGTAACTGGCTCAAGGTCACCCAGCTGACTTTCATGGCTAAGGCAGAATTAGAACTCACAAATCTCTGGCTTTCTAGCCTGGTGCCTTAACTACTACACCAAACTGGTTAATGTGGTTAATATAGTATACATTATTAATCTATATTTAATACATTAATTATGGTTACCACATAAATGCCCCAATGTCATAAGAAAAAAAATCACTGATTTAGAATATAGATAAATACTCTTCTACCTGAATTAATATAAAACAATGCAGAATTGTTCCACACTTCTTTCTTGTGATATAAAAAAAATGGAAGAAAAAGAGTCGAGATGGAAATTGTGAATGGCTTGACCTGTCCTAGGCAGGTTGATTACATAATAGAAGTATTGTGTTTAAGGATCTGTAGTAGTTTGATCACACAGAAGACTGATTCACACTGTCCACACTTGGCTCATTTCACTTGATTACAATTGATTTATTTAGGTTTTGCACTATCAAGAAGAGACAAATATAACTTAATGGGCTACACACATTACAGTGCATCTTATTCACACTATGGTTGCTACAGTATGGTAACAATTGGCTTACAGATTCCATGGAAATGCGGCTATTAATAACTTGATCCCAAAGAGGTACACAAGATCATGTTTTTTGGTACATTTTAAATGTTAAAAAACTGACTTTGTCCTTACCATGATTTCTGCACAAAGGAAACATGTTAACGCACTGACTGCCCTGCTTCACACTGCCTTTATCCTGATCATGGGTTGAAGAAGCTAAATTCTCAAGTTCTTGATTACTCAATTTCTCCATTCCACTGGCATGACTAACATTCAACTGGAAAAGTAGTCCTACAGGAAGAAAAAAAGGATTTACATCAAGACAAAATCTCTCAGTCTATTCTTTCCTCCAGCAACATGCAGATGCTAAGGCCATAGGCAGCCCTTGAAGGCCCCTCCGCATGCTTTGCTAACACGAAAGAGATAGAAAATATATGGAAATGCAGTATAAGCCCTGGAATATTGTATCACCCATAAAAACAAAGGTAAGGTGCCAAAGTCTCTTAACCATATGCGTGAAAGTTTTCTATTCACTTTCTATCTTTTAATTCCACTATCCAAATTTTAACAGCCGCTCAAGGCTTCCACAAAACACGGCCAAAAGCTGAACAGAAATTTAGACTGTGGTCTCAGCAGCATATTCTTACCTCAGCTTAACTCAGTTTGGTGCCCATGAGAAATGTTTAGCCTGCACAAGGTATGTCTGGAAGGTAGAGGGCACAAAGCTGGGGAAGCCTCTCTAATCACTTCACCATGTGGACTGTGACTTCATATGACTTTTTTTTCTCTTAGAATTTATTTTTTTATTTTTTTTATTTTAATCCCATTTATATCCCGCCCTTCTCCGAAGACTCAGGGCGGCTTACAATTTAAGCACAAACCAATGTGCTTAGCAATAGCCTTCATTCTATGTATATGCCTGCTTATTAGGGCTTTCGCCCCCCCCAAGTGGCATTATTACAAAGTCAGCTTATTGCCCCCAACAAATGTTTTTCTTTCTTGCTTGTCCTTTACATTTGCCAAAACATTTTACAAAGATCTATCTTGCTGGAGAAAGCTCAAATGCAGTTCAAGGGGTTGGAAAGAAAAGGATGACAGTCTGAGTTACAGTGATAATGAGTGTATCATTGGAAGATCTGAAAGCTCATCGTGGAGAAAAATCAATGTGGTTGCTAGGGATCAACAATGACGTGATGGCATCTAATCAATCAAATAGGCAGGTAACTATGAATATTGATTTCGAACAAGATCTTGTTCCTGAATGGGGAGAAGAACATCAATGCAGTGCATCACATGTTCAGATAGTGAAAATGGATGTATTCTGCTAGATGTATTCTTATTGGAAAGCTTAACAGCAGATTCTCAAGAGTTTACACACAGCAAACAAAACAACAGACATGGACACTAGTACTCAGATTTGCACATCATCCAGAAGAAAATGCCATTTGTGAAGCAGCCTCATTAGCCAAACTGCCATACTGGAAGTTTGAAGAAACAGCACATGGGAATAATAAATATCAAAATTAAATAAAAGCAAGTTATTTTCCTTTTTTGTGATGAATTCACTTTTTTGTTACATTTTCAATATAATGCTGCCTATTCCTTCTTAGCTCACGTCCTTGGCTGTAAGAAACGGGAGGGGGGAGGTGCTTTGAGTTAGTCTTGACTCTTAACAAGATTTCAGAAGTGACTTGCCATTGCCTACTTCCTAGGGCTGAGAGTAGGTGACTGGCCCAAGGTCACCTGACCAGCTTTGTGCCTAAAGGACTATAACTCACAGTCAGCCAGTTTCTAGCCTGGTGCCTTAACCGTCACGCTAAACTGGCTCTTTTAACTACAACACCAAATAACAATTTAAGTTTCTAAGTTAGCAGCTAATAACAATGTGAAATACTGTTGAACAATATTTAAGATCATACCGTAAATCTAATGAAATATCTGTTTTTCCAATCCTCCAGTTAGCCATTTTTATTAGCAGCCCAAAACTGTCCTATTGATATACTCCCATTTAAAAATAAATCCAGTTCTGTAAATAGTATCACGAGACTGACCTATGAATGTTTAATTTCTTTTCTCAACACAGCACATTTCACTGCATGTCTCAAAAACAACATGCAACTTACATAAATTTTGTTCCAGGGATTTGCCTTTCTGACTCTTCCATCTTCCTACTTAAAATCATCATCAAATTACAGTATGGTTTAGCCAGCTACAGGAATTGAGAGATATTATTGGTCAATGAAACCCTTGTGTTACTTGATGAAGTTACAACAAACTTAAAATTTTCAATGTTCTTTTTTTTTGGAAAATTGACTTAAGGAAGATATGTGCTTAATGTATTTTTGAATTCTTCTTATGATTAACATATTACATCCAGTCTTTGTATGTATACTGTATATAATAGTGCCTGGTTTCACGCATAATACCAAGCCTTGATCAACTATGGTTGGGTTTTTTTTTAGAGATTTTATTAGTTTTTTCCCCCTTACATACATACGTTAGTTTTCCAACCAGTGTGTAGTCTGGGTTCAAAAGCGCTAATACATAGTCAAGTCCTAATCTTTCGTTCTTTCCTCTAGCCATTTGTAGAATGACTCCCAGATTTGGTAGTATTCTGTTTCTTCTTTATCTTTCAATCTCATAGTTAATCTGTCCATCTCTGCACATTCCAATATTTTTTTAATTACTTCTTCCTCAGGTGGTATTCCTTCATTTTTCCAGTATTGCGCGAAGGTTATTCTTGCTGCTGTTGTAATGTGTAGAACCAAACATAAACTTTGTTTATTAATCTTTTTTGGTATTATACCTCATAGAAAAAGTTCAGGATTAAATTCTACATGTTGTCCCAACATTTTTTCTAACCAAGCATGTATTTTTTCCAATTAGCCTTTGCTTTACCACATGTCCACCAGATATGATAATACATGCCTGAATTATGTTTACATTTCCAACATCTATCTGACATATTTTTAAACATTTTTGCTAATCTTGCTGGTGGCAAGTGCCATTTATAAAACATTTTATATAGATTTTCTTTATACGAAGTTGACATTGTCAATTTACAATTTCTCTCCCATAATTTTTGCCATTTTTCTAGTTCTATATTATAACCAAAGTTTTTCGCCCACCTATCTCCACCCCAATTTCTTCATGGCCTGTCCCCTGCAACTTTATCAGCTTGGGACTATTTTAGGGCATTCTGTCAACTGTAAAGGAAACTTCGAGACAATATTGCCAATAAAAGACACTGTGCAACAATTCTGTTTTTCCTTTTACTGGATCTTCTCCCAGAGAAAAGGGTGGGGACCAATTCCATTTTTATGTTAACCAAGGCAGTTATTATGTTTACACAAAGTCTGACTTTGGTTTTGCTTTTCTTATTAGGGCACATTAGAGAAAACTGGAAAGGGTGACAAATTGGCAATGAATTTGCATATCCTTAGATATAATCACTGCAGTTGGGACCTATCGTTGGTAAAGACAGCTGGCAGAGAGGCCACTTTCCAGGGAAGACCGCTGTATCGTACCAGAAAGACTTGAAGGCTGGTGGGGTACTCTGGTAATTGACTTTATAAAATATATTCTAAGTAACCCTTGAAGGCTGGTGGGGTACTCTGGTAATTGACTTTATAAAATATATTCTAAGTAACGCTAGCAATAGCCTCATAGTGCTTTACAGCCCTCTCTAACTGGTTTACAGAGTCAACATAATGCCCCCAACAATCTGGGTCCTCATTTTACCAACCTCAGGAAGATAGAAGGCTGAGTCAACTTTGAACCTGTCAAAAAAAAGGAACAAAAATAGAAATGCAAGGCTCATCTAAATACAGAAAGAGAAGTAAGCAATTCAGACCAATGTATAATTGATGGACAATGGCTGCTCTTCTAGCCTTCTAGCATTACTCACTCCGCAACCACAAAAGCACTGAAGATGATTCCCTTTGTTCTCCTGCTATTTTCCATACTGTTGATATATAATTAAAAGGAAGAGACCTACAAAACCAGCAGCTCTTCCAGAACAATATTTAATATTTAAATAGCAACAGATATGGACAGGTGAGCCTTCCATAAAAAAAAACATCTGGAGAAAAATTACTCTGGTTCAAGCAATTTGAAGTATACACGACAAGCATATTTCCAGACATTTAATGCTTTTTTCCATATTTATTTGGAAAACAAGAAGGCTTGAGGAACAGTCATTTTTCAGCTAGGAAGTTTTAACTGTCAGAAGCAGAAATTATTAACTTCTTTTTCAGAAGAATGGATGGAAAAATGTGACCATTGGAAATAACTTGTAAAGCATGTTTCCCCTTCTGCCATGTTAATTTATTAGAGGGGTGTGGCATGCAGCTCCCACTTGATCCTCAAAGATTACCTACAGGGAATCCAAACCACAAAACAGCAAGATAACGCTTTAATTCAAGAAATGGAATGGGTTCTCTCTAGTACAGTACTAGAAGATCCTGTACAGATGTTATTTACAAATATAATAACAGCAATTTATAAATTATTTTTAGATGCAAAATCAGATGCTCAAAAATCTATGGAGTCATGGGGAAAAAATTGGGAATGTCTATTACACGAAGATTATCTTGACACTTATTTATCATTCATGATTTACACAGACACGGGAGATTTAAAACTATAACTATTTCAACAAAAAATACCACTGTATTTAATATGCACTCCGCCATGTGTCTTTTTCTGGAAGAAACTAATGGATCCAGCTGATGATTAGAGACGTGGTGCTCTAGATGCTAATTCATATGTTACAGTGATGTGTGATACTGCATTCCCTTTTGGACAAAAAATATTTTACTTAAAAGTAGGGCTAGATCAGCTTCAAATCTACTTCAACCATTTAATTTTTTGATTCTATAAAAACAGATGGCTCTCTGGCCTCTGCTTGACCACATCTAATAAAAGAAAAGCCATGTTTGTATTTTAACAAAAAAGAGAACCCAACAACACTGATTTCCGACTCCAGTTCTACTAAAATATCATATGGCAATATTCTGTCATTTTGTGGAGTAAAAACTAGATTCACCAAGTGTGATGTTGTATCTGCCCTGTTCAAATTTTTAATTAATGACTTAGATGAAAAAGCGGGGGTAAGATTGTTTTAGGAAAAAGTGCAACATTCTTGACCTCATCAATACAGAAGACATTGAGGCAGGGATAGGCAATTATGGCAGCTTTATGACCTGTGGACTTCCACTCCCAGAATTCCAGAGCCAGCCATGGTGAGACAGGAATTCTGGGAATTGTAGCCCTCAGGTTGTAAAGTTGCCATAGTTGCCCACCCCTGCATTAAGGAGTAAGGTCCTTCAATTTATCTGTTAATCAGGACATGACAGAAAGCTCAGGTGACAGAAAGCAGAATAATGTGCCAGGCATGACATTTTTAGTGTTTCCTTTCAAATTTCCTGAATTTGGCCTCTAAAACCCAATTTATCATTTTGCTTCTCTGATTTATTTCTGAGATTTCACAGCTTCAAGCTATTTGGGAATATGTTATACTTAGTTTATCACAACACAGCAGATTTTGCTACTATTCCTTAGTCTGCATTGACAATTAAAAAAAGAACAAATTATTTTAGATTGTTTAAATGCTTTTACCTATTTTGCCAGACTATCTTATTTCACATGACAGAAAAGGCACATATTTTAAAATGTTCCCACATTATAATTTACATTAATGTAAATTAATTATTAAAACAGTGTCGAGAAACCGTCTCAAATTATATTTGTTCACTGCTAGAAGAAAAAAAAACCTAATATCCAAAGCAACTTATCTGAATACCGGCTGAATAACACGGCTAAAATTGTCAGATAATTTGCCTTAGAAAAACGAATCAATCCCGTGGATCGGAATATAGTATTTTTTTTAAAACTGCACCGCGGAATGACGTGGGAGTAAATCTGCGCATTTACGTAGACAACAAAAGAAAAACGATACCACTAAAGCTGCAATGTAAGATATCATTAACCTTGGGAAGAAGGGTTTTCTTTCTTCGTGGAGGAGCATCGCCCTGGAAGAAGGAAGGCCATTGCTGAGTCCAACCTCTGCCCAACCCCGGGTCTTTGTAAGAAGAGACAGCAAGGAAAACGAACTCAAGGTCCCTGGCTCGCTTTGCGCCCTGCACGAAACCTGCGAGAGAATCCTTCCGACACAAAAACCCTGGTCATTTTTTTTCCCCTGTAGTTTTTCTTTCTTTCTTTCTCATGGCTGGTTTCAACCGTCCTGGGGAGATTTCTACATTCTGATGTTTTAGCCTTTCCGACAATACTTTTCCCGTGCCTCGATGACGTAACGTAATCTTGCTTTAAACAGCCAGAAATCTCAGAACGATTGAAAGACACTTTCTGTTTCTTTCAGGCCGCAGTCAAATATATGCGTGGAAAACTTTGGTCTGATCGACGTTAATTCCTATTCTGAACTCAAGTTCCTCCAGAAAAATGTAGAGAGGCAATTATTAGCATCTACTTACCGGCATTCACTAAAGGATCCCGATTAATGAATCAGCGCTGCAGCCTGGAAACCTACTTTTAATATAACGATGTGGATCAATCCAAGCGGCAGAAGAGCTGGTATTAGCAATCCCCACCCCTTCTACATCTAAATGATTTATTCATGAGCATTATTTCAAATTAAGAGTCCCTGCCCAGCAAACGAAAACAAGAGGCAACATGCCTATACTGTACGGTAAGCGCCTTTGGGAATACTGCCCTGCGAAGGATATGTGTTCAAACTGCATGCCTTAAAAATGGCAATAACCACCGTTTCATTTATTTTTATTTATTATTTATTTTTTAATGCCGTCCTTCTCCTCTACAAGGAAACTTTTTTCTAAGTTAACAAATATAATATATATTTATTCCCTCATCTTATATTGCTCGGTTAACCCATTATTGCCCCTCTCTGAGGGGTTCCCAGTGTTTCTCAATCTTGACAAATTAAAGATCAGTGGAGTTCAACTCCCACAATTCCCCAGCCAACATGACATTTGCAAGGAGTAGATTCACTAATAAAGTCACTCCCTTCTAATTCTCATTCTGTGGCACATCCTTGTAAGCCGTATACATGGTGAAATAGGTATTTCATGGCACCAACTGGAGAATTCTGGGAGTTGAAGTCCATGCATTTTAAAGTTGCCAAGTTTGAAAAACACTACTTTGGAATGTTCCTAATAACCAATGCCAATTAATTTATATTTCCTGGACCCTTTTCTAGTCCACCCCCTGCTCGAGATCCTATCATTTCAGGCAAATAGCCCTCCAGTTTCTTTTTGCAAGCCTCCAGTGATGGAGCACCCACAACTTCTGAAAGCAAGCTATTCCATTCTTGTAACAGTTCTTCGTATGTTTTAGGCTCCAGCAATCATTCTTGTTGCTCTTCTTTGCACTCTTTCTAGAGTCTCAACATCTTTTTTATACTGTGGTGACTAGAAATGGATGCAGTATACCAAGTGCGGTCTTACTAAGGCTTTGTAAAGCGGTACTAAAACTTCACGTGATCTTGATTCTAGCCTTCTATTAATGCAGCCTAGCTATTATCATGAACACATTAAAAAGCCTGAGAGAAGACTCTGTAATGTTTTCAGTTCCCAGTTTCATCCCAGTTTGTAAGTTGAGGACTGCATGTATTGAGGACTCATCAGACCCTACTAGGGTTTGAGCCCCACAGAATAACCTCACTAACTATATCTGATGTCTCCTCAGTAGGAGGAAACCAATCACATAGTGCCTGCCTCATGGTGACTCATAAACCTGAAAATGCACTGGAATATGCACTGTGTACAAAAGAGACACACCCCTCCTCCTTGGTGGTAAGGTCTAAGAGCTTGAAGAATGGTGGACTATATAGGGTATATTTAGGAAACACAAAGGTATTTAATATAGAGATCTCAAGATGTAAAGGTGAATAGCAAGTGAAAGAAAATAAAGAGACCACAAAGTCTTTGAAACGCAAAAAACATATACTGGTCATGATCTCTTGCCTACCATCTTATAAATGTTGGCATACTGTATCCCTGTGTGTATTTGAAACTTATTTTTTTATTTTTTATTTTATTTATTAAATTATATGTTGCCCATCTCACTATCAAGGGACCCTTGTTGAGAAAATCTCGTAAAATACATCATCTTGGACACATCAACCCCACTCATTAGATTGTTTCTTTCATGGCTCAGAACAGAAGGGTTGTCTGGTTTCCTATTTTCCATCTTTATTCTGCTACTGTTACAGTATGTACATAAAAAAGATTAAAGCTGCAATAAGTAAAGGCTGTTCCCTTTGAGATTCTTCATGCTAACATGCACAGCATTATTTTCAGTGGTGTTGGAAAATTCTGTGCTTTTTAATATACATCCTGTACACAAGATACCGTAATGTAAATTGTTGCCTGCGGTTTGTTGTTCTTGCTGTCTATTTTTCTTGCTTTTTATCCTGGGTTTGCCAGTTAACTCTGTTTGACATTTGCTGGTGTTTAATAAATAAAGATCAGGCTAGATATTTTGCTATCCAAACTGAGTGACTTCTGTGTTTGCTCTGATCTGGATAGAGAGAATGACTGAGAATGTGCTGGATACCAACTAAACTGGAAATTCCCCTCAGTAATTTCCAGCAATAAGCATGAACACCAATGGTTGGTCACAAGCTGGTGAAATTACTTCCTGCTACCCATTCTTCCTTCCAGGATGTTCTCTATTAGCTCAATCTATTTTTATTTTTCCAAAGAAAACCTGAATTTTAGTCACCTGCAATATTTATCTTCTGTTTCTGAGAATCTACTGGCCTTTGTGGAAATCAGGATGGTGGTTGAGGCTGATGCTCTGCTTTGCTATGAGCCAGCTTCCCATTCGTTTGTTTGTTTAAAATGGTCAAACATGAAATGCGAATTGCTGTTCTGAGCTTGGAAAAAAACATTTCACCCAAAAAATCTCATCAAAAAATCTGAAGTATATATTGACAAAACAAACTTAAAGCAATTCTATAAATCCAAAACAATTTTGACCATAGAAAACAATGGAAACACAGACAGACAGACAGACAGTTTTATGCTCCCCAAAACCGTGGCATGCTAATTACTGCCTATGCTGCCACATTCTAGTACAAAATTGTTTTCAAAGGCAGACCCTTACAGAGCCCAACACAATAGTCCATTCATGAGGTGGTTAGGGCATGAATGACCATCTGAAGGGCCTCTCAAACCAGCAACAGGCACAATAAGCATATTAGATGAATCTATGTCAGATATGTCAAACTCGCGATGTCTCGGAGCTTTTTCCCCATTGCCAGCAATGGGATGGGCACGGTTTTGTTGTGACGCGTCCGGCCTGTGGGCCGGCAGTTTGGCACCCCTGGTCTATGTGAAGACTCTCTTGGCAATAGCTGCTTTATCGTCAAGCAGGAGTTTGAATCCAAAGCAACCCCCAGATTACCTATTCATCTCAAAGAATAATGCTACCTTATCCAAGACTAGAAATAGAAGCTTCCCAGGATCAAATCTGCACAGCCTCTAGACACTGGGACAGAACATTGACAGCGAGTCAAGGGTGGTCCAGGATCAAGATGCACAATGGAATAGTATACTGATGATAGCAAACCCCAAATCAATGCATGAACTCAAGCACTGGTTTCATGTAGAACAGGCGGGGGAAAGAGTCAAGCCCCTACATCATGCCACAGATTGCATGTGGATTTGACCATTCTCCCAACATTGGCACCAACTGAAACAGACCATAACAGGAGGACAACCATTAATATGGCATCCTCCACTCTTAGTCCCTACAGCTGGTCCAGAAGGATACTGAGATTGATGGCATCAAAAGCCACTAAGAAATGAAGGAGCATAAGGATAGATGCAGCATCCCATACCAACTCTTCCAAAGACCATCAGCAAGTGTGACCACATTCATCTCAGTACAATTAACTTTTATGAAGGTCACCAGGCCTGGGCTACAAAAATCTGGACACTCACTAGAAGGCAGAAAAGTTATTGAAGATATTCAGACAATGTTAACCCTTTGCTGCATCTAGAGATCATCCAGATTTTAGCCTTGTAGATCTGCTACTTATAATTCAATAATGGTGTGTTCTCAATGTATTGTAAACTGGTGGTAGTAGGCAGTGACTTGATTTCCTACATTCGCTGATGCCCAGAAAACTAATCAGTATTGACTGATCTAGGCTGAGGTTAATACTGAGATTTGGGCAGCAAAGTTCCTGGAACCTTACCCTTTCATTCAAGTAGTGAGTGGGGCTTCCAGTGGCGGCGCGGCGCCGGAGACAGCCGTTTCGGGCTGCCCGCTGCTCAGCTGAGTTGTTTTCACCCGAAACAGCGCCGATCAGCTGTTCGGGTGGATTTGAAGCCCCCTCCTCGGGAGAAGAGGAGGGGGTGAGGCCCCAGGTAGGGGTTGAGTTCTCCAGGGCCGCCTGAGCTCAAAGCTTGGGCGGCTGAAGGATTGAACTCCCCCGTAGCCTGGGTTGCTCCCAGCTGTTCAGCGTCTCTGCTCCGGGATTTTTGGAGCAGAGCCAGGCGTTTGCGACCACCCCTGCCAGAAGGAAAGACCTTGGAATAAAAGGAGCAGGCAGAGTGGTACAGGAGGTCAAGGTGAAGAGGACTTTTATTTTTACTCTCTAGCTTAATGGACTTTATAAACTTAAAGTGAAAGTGCGCAACAAGTGAAAGTGAAAAGATGGCGGCTAAACCTCCCTCAAAAACTCTTCGGAGTGCGGGAACTTCCCCGGTGCAACAGACATCGTTGCAAGCTTTGCTTCCTCCTGCTGCACTGACATCGAAGGATTTAGAAGATGCTTTGGAAAAACAATCCCAGGTAATATCAGAAATGATGGGTGACAAGTTGGCAAAGGTGGAGGAGAAATTGGAGAAATTGGAGGAGAGGAAAGAAGAGAAGTTTAGTGCGATGAGGGTAGACATTTTGTCTATAGTGCAAAGCGTGGCTGAATGTGTGCAAAGTTTGGACGAAAAAGTGGAGGATCTGAGTCAAAAGAATGCTATATTAGAAGTAAAGGTACTGGAGAATGAAGATTTAAGGGATAGAATGGACGGAGAATTGAGTCTTGTCCAGTATCACCAGATGCAGTATGCTATCAGAATCAGGGGCTTAAAAGAGAATCCTAAAGAAGACCTAAAGCAGCTGATTTCTGAGGCTTTGGAAGAAGTATTGGGTCAGCCAGCATCTGAAATAAAGGGATGCATGGATAAAGTCTTTCGTGTAAACTCATGGATTGCTAGACAGAGAAAGCTACCTAGAGATGTGGTGGTTTATTTTACTAAGAGAGAAACCAGAGATGAAGTTATTCAAGCCGCTTATGATACTAAAGTTGTGATTGCTGACCAAGAAGTTTTGGTTTTAAAAGAAATTCCTCCAAAGATTTTAAGGAGAAGGAAGGATTTTGCATTTCTTGTGCAAGAACTTAAGCAACGTGAAATAAAGTTTAGATGGGAGATTCCTGTCGGATTGGTGGTGATGTATGAAGGTAAAAGATACCGTCTGGTTACTGTGACACAGGCACGTGACTTCTACAATAATGTTTTAAAAGCGACCCCACTATCACTTCTGGAAGCTGCAAAGGGATTTGGAGAAGGGAAATCCCAAGAGGCTGAAGGTGGACAGAAAGAGGAGAATGGTGCTGGAGGGGATCAAATTATAGCCTCATTGGCTGTTGCTGGAGAGCAGAGGGTGACACGTGCCGCTTTAAAACGAGCAAAACAAATAAAAGAGCAAGACCAACAGAAGTTTATGGAACTTTCAAAGCCTACGTACAGTGAAGCAGTGGGAGGAGCGCGGCCCAAAGAAGACAGAGGGGCTATTAAAGATGTGCTCCATCTGTACATCCAAAACACCATTCCAGTCCCCCATAAAAATAAACGATTTGTAATCCAACTGAGTAAGCTTTGTATGAAGTAAACTAAAAAAATCAGCTTGTTGTTGTTGTTGATTAGGAGCATACAGTCCAACTAAAAGCGTTTTTTTGCCTTCTAGCAACAAATCTATCATAACGTATCTTCCATGCTTATCTGCTTCAATTAAGTCCGCTGTTAAAGCACTTTTAACATAGACAACCACTCCGTTTTTCTTATTCATTGCAGAGGCGACAAATTGCGTGCCCAACCTTGAGTTCAATAAATACTTTTGGTCCATAGCCCTAATATGCGTTTCTTGCAAGCATATAACATCAATCTTAAATTGTTTTAAATATTGAAAAACTTTCTTTCTCTTCTGAGGCGAATTTAGTCCATTAACGTTCCAGGTTAGAAATTTAGTCGCCATACTTGTCATCCCGAAGCTGTTGGAGCACATCTTTAATAGCCCCTCTATCTCCTTTGGGCCGTGCTCCTCCCACTGCCTCGCTGTAAGTACGCTTTGAAAATTCCATAAACTTCTGTTGGTCTTGTTCTTTTATTTGTTTTGCTCGTTTTAAAGCAGCACGCGTCACCCTCAGCTCTCCAGCATCAGCCAACAAAGTTATAATTTGATCCCCTCCAGCACCGTTCTCCTCTGTCTGTCCATCTTCGGCCTCTTGAGGTTTTCCTTCTCCAAATCCCTTTGCAGCTTCCAGAAGTGATAGTGGGGTTGCTTTTAAAACATTATTGTAGAAATCACGCGCCTGTGTCACAGTAACCAGACAGTATCTTTTACCTTCATGCATCACCACCAATCCAACTGGAATCTCCCATCTGAACCTTATATCACGTTGCTTAAGTTCCTGCACAAGAAATGCAAAGTCCTTCCTTCTCCTTAAAATCTTTGGAGGAATTTCCTTTAAAACCAAAACTTCTTGGTCAGCAATATAGACAAAATTGAACATAAGGGAAAGGTTGTGTTTCAACAGGATCTTATTAAGGAAGCCTTTGTGGATTTTTATTCTAAATTATATGCTAAGGAGAAGATTAATGGAAAAGACATTGATGTATATTTGGAGAATGCTAGCATCCCGGTTCTTACGCAAGTACAAAAAGAGGAGATTAATCAATTGATTACAGAAGAAGAAATTCTTACAGCAATTAAGGAGTTGAAGGTGGATAAAGCGCCAGGTACGGATGGTCTGACTGCGGCTTACTACAAAAATTTACAATTAGAGTTGATAAAACCGTTAAAGGAATTGTTCCAGACAATTCAGAGAGGGGGAAAGGTGCCTCCGTCTTGGAGAACTGCTTTTATTTCTTTGATTCCGAAGGAAGACCAAGATGTTACTCAAGTAAAAAACTACAGACCGATATCACTTTTAAATACAGATTACAAGATATTTGCTAAGGTGTTGGCTAATAGATTGATGAGGGTTCTGCAACAGGTGATTCATGGGGATCAAACTGGGTTTATTAGTGGTAGGCAAATGAAAAATAACGTGAGGCATATAGTTGATGTGTTGGAATTTTTGGAAAGGAACAACCAGATCCCTGCGGCGCTAATTTTTTTAGATGCTGAAAAAGCCTTTGATCAATTGAACTGGCAATTTTTGATGAAAGTTTTAGATAAAATGAATTTTGGGGATAAATTTCTGCAACCAATTAGGGCATTATATCAAAAACAAACAGCCCGAATAATAGTTAATAATAGTTTGACAGAAGCATGTAATATTGAGAAGGGTACAAGGCAAGGGTGCCCGTTATCGCCTTTGTTATTTGTGTTAACATTGGAGATATTATTGGTAAAAATACGGAACTCGGAAAGAATTAAGGGTATACAAATTAGAGATCAGGATTATAGATTGAGAGCGTTCGCAGACGATCTGGTTGTTACAGTGACCCAGCCGGAGAGCTCTGTTGTGGACCTGATGGAGATAATAATGCAATATGGGAAGGTTTCTGGATTTAAAGTTAATGTACAAAAAACTAAAATTTTGGCTAAAAACATGACAGCATCGCAAAAGGCCCTTTTAGAAGGGTTAACTGGATTTGAGATTGTTAAAAAGGTCAAATATTTGGGGGTGCTTCTGTCGCCCTCTAATACAAAATTATATAAAAACAACTATGAAAAATTATGGGGAAAAATTCAAAAAGAAATGGAGAGTTGGGAAAAACTGCAATTGTCTTTGTTGGGGCGAATCGCAGCAGTGAAAATGAATGTCCTGCCTAAATTTTTATTTTTATTTCAAATGATACCGGTTCTTAAGAAAGATTCTAATTTGGAGGAATGGCAGCGAGGTATCAACAAATTTGTCTGGGCAGGGAAAAGGCCACGAGTTAAACTTAAGATTATGCAGGATACTCGTGAAAGAGGTGGTCTTAAAATGCCTAATCTTAAATTATATTATGAAGCTGCTGCGTTAGCAGGTATAAGTGATTGGATTAATTTGACACAAGAGAGATTATTAAATCTTGAGGGCCACGATTTGTTGTTTGGCTGGCATGCATATTTGTTGTATGATAAGAAGGTAGATAATGTGTTTAGAGTGCATATTTTAAGACAGGCATTGCTGAGAGTTTGGAAGAAGTATAGATATAAGTTAGACTGTAAGATACCTTTGTGGGCAATTCCAAAACACGCAATAGAAAATATAAATGTTGGTTTTAAACATGATGTGACTACGTATAAGGAGATCTTAAGCTTGGAAAGAAATGTCTGGTGTCTGAAACCGTACAGTCTCTTGCGAGATGAGAAGATTGTTCAAACTTGGTTTCAATATATTCAGCTACGGGCCAGGTGGAAAGAAGACCAGAAAACTGGTTTTACAATGACTGATGAAAATCTGATAAAGCAAATTAGAAATCAGGGACCAGCACATATTAAACGGATATATCTTGCATTGATAGAGATTGACTCAGAAACAGAACTTGTTAAGGATTGTATGATAAAATGGGCCCAAAACATCCAAGAAGTTATTACAATGGACACGTGGGAAAAGATTTGGGTGAGGAACGTAAAATTTACACAAGCTCAAAATTTAAGAGAGAACTTTTATAAAATGTTTTATAGATGGCATCTAGATCCTAAAAAGCTTGCAAGTATGTACCTGAATTATCAGCCAAAATGCTGGAGGTGTGGCGATGAAGATGCAACATATTTTCACATATGGTGGACTTGCAAAAAGGTGAAGGCCTTCTGGATAAAAATTTGGTGGAATATGCAGAAGATTTTCAAGCAAAGGATAAAGTTTTGTCCGCAACTTTTTTTGTTGGGAATAATTACAGATGCTACGGTTGTGGACACTAAGTTGATGTTGAATTTAATTACGGCAGCAAGACTCTTAATAGGTCAGTATTGGAAGAAGGAGGAACTGCCGACCATAGAAGAATGGACTTTAAAGGTTTCTGACCTGGCAGAGATGGCAAAGATCTCGGCTTATTTGAAAGATCACTCGCAAGAACGTTATATCATGGAATGGAGAAAATGGATTGAGTATATCCAGAACAAATATAGGACTAAAAAGTTTCATGTAGCATTTGAATAAGTCTTCCTTTTCTTTTTCTTTTTTCTCTTTTTTTTCTATATATACTTAATATTAATAGTGTTTGTATTATCCTATATGAGCCAGAGAGTGATAGATTTTAGAGTTTATGGTTGTTAGCATATGGATGTTTATGATAGTTTTTTTTTGTTTTTATACCTTGTACTTAGCTCTGGGAAGTCGGGGGGGGGAGGGGGAGAGGGGTAGGGAGGGAGGGAGAAGGGAGGGGGAGGGGGGACTGTTAAAGATAAAATGTATGTTAAAACTTTTCAATAATAATAAAAAAGATGTGCTCCAACAGCTTCGGGATGCCACGCATGGCGACTAAATTTCTAACCTGGAATGTTAATGGACTAAATTCACCACAGAAGAGAAAGAACGTTTTTCAATATTTAAAACAATTCAAGATTGATGTTATATGTTTGCAAGAAACGCATATTAGGGCTATGGACCAAAAGTATTTATCGAACTCAAGATTGGGCATGCAATTTGTTGCATCTGCGATGAATAAGAAAAATGGAGTGGTTGTTTATGTTAAAAGCGCTTTATCAGCGGAATTAATTGAAGCAGATAAGCATGGAAGATCTGTTATGATAGATTTGCTGCTTGAAGGCAAAAAAACGCTTTTAGTTGGACTGTATGCTCCTAATCAACAGCAAGCTGATTTTTTAGCTCACTTCATACAAAGCTTACTCAATTGGATTACAAATCGTTTATTTTTATGGGGGATTGGAATGGTGTTTTGGATGTACAGATGGATAAGGCTGGTTCTTTTAAGCGCTCTCCAAGTCATGCCAGATTGCCTAAATCTTTTTTTGAAATGAAGGATGATCTGGAACTGCGAGATATTTGGCGTGACACTCACCTGCATGAAAAGGATTATACTTTTTTTTCTGATAGACATCAATCTTTTTCCAGGATTGATTTTATTTTGCTGACTAATGATTTTTTTTCTAGGATTAAGAAGGTAAAGATCTGTGCAAGAGCTATTTCTGACCATAGTCCAGTTTGGTTAGAGATCAATAAGGACAATAGAGACAGGCGCTCGTGGCGCGTAAATGAGAACTTGTTTAGAAATCAGAGAAATGTGGAAGAATGTAAACAGCGGATGAAGGATTTTTTTGAAATTAATATGAATAAGGATACTTCTATGGATATGGTTTGGGATGCTAGCAAGGCCTATATGAGAGGGGTGTTGATATATATGAATAACAAACACAGACGTACTTTGGAAGCCAGAAGGAAAGAATTGGAGAACAAAATTAGGGAAAAAGAAAAGGCCTTGATCTTGAACCCATTGGATGTGAAGGCTAAGGAGGTTATTAAGCTATTAAGAGGACAATTTGACAAATTAATGGCTGACCAAGTGGCAACCAATTTGCGGTTTGCTAGGCATAATACTTTTTGCAATGCTAATAAGCCAGGTAGATGGCTAGCTTATAGACTTAGGAAAAAGCAAAGGGCTTCTAATATAGACAAAATTGAACATAAGGGAAAGGTGGTGTTTCAACAGGATCTCATTAAGGAAGCCTTTCTGGACTTTTATTCTAAGTTATATGCTAAGGAGAAGATTAATGAAAAGGATATTGATGTATATTTGGAGAATGCTACCATCCCGGTTCTTACGCAGGCACAAAAAGAGGAGATCAACCAATTAATAACAGAAGAAGAAATTCTTACAGCAATTAAGGAATTGAAGTTGGATAAAGCACCAGGTACGGATGGTTTGACTGCGGTTTATTACAGAAATTTACAAATGGAGTTGATAAAGCCATTAAAGGAACTGTTTCAGATAATTCAGAGAGGGGGAAAGGTGCCTCCGTCTTGGAGAACTGCTTTTATTTCTTTGATTCCGAAGGAAGATCAAGATGCTACTCAAGTAAAAAATTATAGACCGATATCACTTTTAAATACAGATTATAAGATATTTGCTAAGGTGTTGGCTAATAGACTGATGAGGGTTCTGCAACAGGTGATTCATGGGGATCAAACTGGGTTTATCAGTGGTAGGCAAATGAAAAATAATGTGAGGCATATAGTTGATGTGTTAGAGTTTTTGGAAAGGAATAACCAGATCCCTGCGGCGCTAATTTTTTTAGATGCGGAAAAAGCTTTTGATCAATTGAATTGGCAATTTTTGATGAAAGTTTTAGATAAAATGAATTTTGGGGATAAATTTTTGCAACCAATTAGGGCATTATATCAAAAACAAACTGCCCGAATAATAGTTAACAATAGTTTGACTGAAGCTTGTAATATTGAGAAGGGCACAAGGCAAGGGTGTCCGTTATCGCCTTTGTTATTTGTGTTAACATTGGAGATATTATTGGTAAAAATACGGAGTTCGGAAAGAATTAAGGGGATACAAATTAGAGATCAGGATTATAGATTGAGAGCGTTCGCAGATGATCTGGTTGTTACAGTGACCCAGCCAGAGAACTCTGTTGTGGACCTGATGGAGATAATAATGCAATATGGGAAGGTTTCTGGATTTAAAGTTAATGCACAAAAAACTAAAATTCTGGCCAAAAATATGACAGTATCGCAAAAGGCTCTTTTAGAAGGACTAACTGGATTTGAGATTGTTAAAAGGGTCAAATATTTGGGGGTGTTTTTGTCACCCTCTAATACAAAGTTATATAAAAATAACTATGAAAGATTGTGGGGAAAAATCCAAAAAGAAATGGAGAGCTGGGAAAAATTGCAATTGTCTTTGTTGGGGCGAATCGCAGCAGTGAAAATGAATGTCCTGCCTAAATTTTTATTCTTATTTCAAATGATACCGGTTCTTAAGAAAGATTCTAATCTGGAGGAATGGCAGCGAGGTATCAATAAATTTGTTTGGGCAGGGAAAAAGCCACGAGTTAAACTTAAGATTATGCAGGATACTCGTGAAAGAGGTGGTCTTAAAATGCCCAATCTTAAATTATATTATGAAGCTGCTGCGTTAGCAGGAATAAGTGATTGGATTAATTTGACACAAGAGAGATTATTAAATCTTGAGGGCCATGACTTGTTGTTTGGCTGGCATGCATATTTGTTGTATGATAAAAAGGTAGATAATGTGTTTAAAGCGCATATTTTAAGACAAGCATTGTTGAGAGTTTGGAAGAAGTACAGACATAAGTTAGGTTGTAAGATACCATTGTGGGCAATCCCAAAACACGCAATAGAAAATATAAATGTTGGTTTCAAACATGATGTGACTACGTATAAGGAGATTTTAAGTTTGGAAAAAAATGTTTGGTGTCTGAAACCGTACAGTCTCTTGCGAGATGAGAAGATTGTTCAAACTTGGTTCCAATATATTCAGCTACGGGCCAGGTGGAAAGAAGATCAGAAAACTGGTTTTACAATGACTGATGAAAATCTGATAAAGCAAATTAGAAAGCAGGGTCCAGCACATATCAAACGGATATATCTTGCATTGATAGAAATTGACTCAGAAACAGAACTTGTTAAAGATTGTATGATAAAATGGGCCCAAAACATTCAAGAAGTTATTACAATGGACACGTGGGAAAAGATCTGGGTGAGGAACGTAAAATTTACAGAAGCTCAAAACTTAAGAGAGAACTTTTATAAAATGTTTTATAGATGGCATCTAGATCCTAAAAAGCTTGCAAGTATGTATCCGAATTATCAGTCCAAGTGCTGGAGGTGTGGCGATGAAGATGCAACATATTTTCACATATGGTGGACTTGTAAAAAGGTTAAGGCCTTTTGGATAAAAATTTGGTGGAACATGCAGAAGATTTTCAAGCAAAGGATAAAGTTTTGCCCGCAATTTTTTATTTTATTTATTAAATTATATGTTGCCCATCTCACTATCAAGGGACCCTTGTTGAGAAAATCTCGTAAAACACATCATCTTGGACACATCAACCCCACTCATTAGATTGTTTCTTTCATGGCTCAGAACAGAAGGGTTGTCTGGTTTCCTATTTTCCATCTTTATTCTGCTACTGTTACAGTATGTACAGGTTAAAGCTGCAATAAGTAAAGGCTGTTCCCTTTGAGATTCTTCATGCTAACGTGCACAGCATTATTTTCAGTGGTGTTGGAAAATTCTGTGCTTTTTAATATACATCCTGTACACAAGATACCGTAATGTAAATTGTTGCCTGCGGTTTGTTGTTCTTGCTGTCTATTTTTCTTGCTTTTTATCCTGGGTTTGCCAGTTAACTCTGTTTGACATTTGCTGGTGTTTAATAAATAAAGATCAGGCTAGATATTTTGCTATCCAAACTGAGTGACTTCTGTGTTTGCTCTGATCTGGATAGAGAGAATGACTGAGAATGTGCTGGATACCAACTAAACTGGAAATTCCCCTCAGTAATTTCCAGCAATAAGCATGAACACCAATGGTTGGTCACAAGCTGGTGAAATTACTTCCTGCTACCCATTCTTCCTTCCAGGATGTTCTCTATTAGCTCAATCTATTTTTATTTTTCCAAAGAAAACCTGAATTTTAGTCACCTGCAATATTTATCTTCTGTTTCTGAGAATCTACTGGCCTTTGTGGAAATCAGGATGGTGGTTGAGGCTGATGCTCTGCTTTGCTATGAGCCAGCTTCCCATTCGTTTGTTTGTTTAAAATGGTCAAACATGAAATGCGAATTGCTGCTTTGAGCTTGGAAAAAAACATTTCACCCAAAAAAATCTCATCAAAAAATCTGACAAAACAAACTTAAAGCAATTCTATAAATCCAAAACAATTTTGACCATAGAAAACAATGGAAACACAGACAGACAGACAGTTTTATGCTCCCCAAAACCGTGGCATGCTAATTACTGCCTATGCTGCCACATTCTAGTACAAAATTGTTTTCAAAGGCAGACCCTTACAGAGCCCAACACAATAGTCCATTCATGAGGTGGTTAGGGCATGAATGACCATCTGAAGGGCCTCTCAAACCAGCAACAGGCACAATAAGCATATTAGATGAATCTATGTCAGATATGTCAAACTTGCGATGTCTCGGAGCTTTTTCCCCATTGCCAGCAATGGGATGGGCACGGTTTTGTTGTGACGCGTCTGGCCTGTGGGCCGGCAGTTTGGCACCCCTGGTCTATGTGAAGACTCTCTTGGCAATAGCTGCTATATCGTCAAGCAGGAGTTTGAATCCAAAGCAACCCCCAGATTACCTATTCATCTCAAAGAATAACGCTGCCTTATCCAAGACTAGAAATAGAAGCTTCCCAGGATCAAATCTGCACAGCCTCTAGACACTGGGACAGAACATTGACAGCGAGTCAAGGGTGGTCCAGGATCAAGATGCACAATGGAATAGTATACTGATGATAGCAAACCCCAAATCAATGCATGAACTCAAGCACTGGTTTCATGTAGAACAGGCGGGGGAAAGAGTCAAGCCCCTACATCATGCCACAGATTGCATGTGGATTTGACCATTCTCCCAACATTGGCACCAACTGAAATGGACCATAACAGGAGGAGAACCATTAATATGGCATCCTCCACTTTTAGTCCCTACAGCTGGTCCAGAAGGATACTGAGATTGATGGCATCAAAAGCCACTAAGAAATGAAGGAGCATAAGGATAGATGCAGCATCCCATACCAACTCTTCCAAAGACCATCAGCAAGTGTGACCACATTCATCTCAGTACAATTAACTTTTATGAAGGTCACCAGGCCTGGGCTACAAAAATCTGGACACTCACTAGAAGGCAGAAAAGATATTAAAGATATTCAGACAATGTTAACCCTTTGCTGCATCTAGAGATCATCCAGATTTTAGCCTTGTAGATCTGCTACTTACAATTCAATAATGGTGTGTTCTCAATGTATTGTAAACTGGTGGTAGTAGGCAGTGACTTGATTTCCTACATTCGCTGATGCCCAGAAAACTAATCAGTATTGACTGATCTAGGCTGAGGTTAATACTGAGATTTGGGCAGCAAAGTTCCTGGAACCTTACCCTTTCATTCAAGTAGTGAGTGGGTTGGTTATTTGTTTATTACATGAACCTGTATATCACCCAAGGCTGCGAGACAGTTTGCAGCAAGAAAAAGCAAATTGGTAGTTCAAAACTTATCACATTTAACTATCGGGATAATCTCTACTAGTAGCATAGATCAGAAGTAACTCAAGGATTCTATGCTTGTGTATCAGCATGATTGCCTTAATGTATCAGAAGGAGAATTGCCCCCTACCAAGTATCACTTGAAGGGACAGTTGGTCCCCAAAAGTTGCCAGCCATTTCACATTTTAAAATGGGTCAGAAAACCACTTTGGAAACTTGAAGATTAATTATAGTGAGTTCAAGTTGGTTTAGTTTTGTCCTGGCTTCATCCACTTTTGTCCTAGCCTCGTCTACTTTTTACGACTTCGCAACTAACAACAACAAAAACAACATCTACTTTTTAATAGGTGAAAAGGATTTGACACACCCTCAGCCAGAAAAAGTTGTGCAGGCCTTCCTTCCCTAGACTGAAGAAGGCTCTGACTTGGCTATGGCAGCATTTTGTTTACATAGCTTCCAGAAGAAAGTAAAACACCACTTTCCCTTCTAGTTAGAACACATTGCAGTATTATACTGAACTGTGATGCATAATTTGTGCCCAAGCTATTTAAATTAATCATTTTGCACGTATGACCCTGAACCTAAAGTGCACCGGCAGCCACGGTTTGTCGAGAGGCACCAGTTGATATTGGAATTAAAGGTAACAAATACTAGCACGCTGGCCTGGTTTGACTCCGCACCACAGAGCCAACGTCGGTGGGAGGCGGGCTAAGCTTTCCCTCAGAAAGTGCCCTTCCCTCCCGCAAGGTTTCGCTTCGGCTTTCCTGCCTCGGGCCAAACGGCCCTAGTTTTCGGGTGCGAAATTCCAACCCGGGTCTATCTAGCGGGCACAACGGATCCACTCAACCCGTCTGGGGAGTATTACGGTCCGAGCAGCGTCGGGCGAGAGGCAAAGGCGTCGTGAGAGTGCAGCGCGGGTCTTTGGGAGCGCCGGCAGTCCCGCGGGCGGCTTGCCAAGGGGCGGAATAAGGCAGCCCCGGGGGGCGAGGAAGACTCACGGCCAAACTCCAGCAGCTTTCGGAGCGGCGCCTTTCGTTTTCGTTTTCCGGAAGGACGACCAGCACCGCCTGGGCTGAAGGGAGGCTGGTGGGGAATTGGCTAAGATTCTGCGCGCACCCGGACGATCCGGGCTCTGCGGTTCCCCCTCTCGCCTCCCCTTGTAATGCAGGTAAGAACTTGGGGAGAGCAGCAGGCGCTCCGACCCCTCGATCTTCCCGGACTTTCCCTGCCTTGGCCCAGCGCCCTAGATTTCCCCCATGTGTTCTCGCCTAATGCTCAGCCATCCCAAGCGCCGCGTTTTCGCCAGGCGGCTTCCCCCATTCTTATATTGCTCTCCATCCTACGGGCTGGAAACACGGGATGCATAATTTTTTATTTATTTATTTTATTTTAATCCCATTTATATCCCGCCCTTCTCCGAAGACTCAGGGCGGCTTACACTCTAAGCACAAATCAATGTGCTTAGCAATAGCCTTCATTCTATGTATATGCCTGCTTATTAGGGCTTTCGCCCCCCCCCCACAAGCGGCATTATTACAAAGTCAGCTTATTGGCCCCAACAATCTGGGTCCTCATTTTACCTACCTCGGAAGGATGGAAGGCATAAACCAGGGGTCTTCAAACTTGGCCCTTTTATGACTTGTGGACTTCAATTCCCAGAATTCCTCAGCCAGCTTTGCTGGCTGAGGAATTCTGGGAGTTGAAGTCCACAAGTCATAAAAGGGCCAAGTTTGAAGACCCCTGGCATAAACTGAAGCGTCTAGGCACGGATGCTTCCCCCGCTTCAGAAAGCATTGGGGTTCTCTGGACTAGGCTGAATCCCCACTGAGATCCTTTCTCTGGTGGTTCAACAGAAAAGCATTTCAAAATGGACAAGGTCTGGAGTTCCCTAGACTTTTCACAAGAAAAAGGAGACATGAAGCAACTAGCTGTTTTCTCTGAGAAACAGTGTTTTGTTGGGCAAAAATAATTCAGATGTGGGTTCGTGAAGCTGTTTCAAATGGGAAAATAGTGGATCCCTTATTCTAAGGTTTGATTCATGCAAGCAAAGCTTAAACACTTTTTAAAAAAAAAATCTGGGTTGTATCCTTCCCTCTATTTTAAACTCTGGGATAGAAAATTTAAGGGAACTATTTTAAATGTACATTTTCATCCAGCCTTCCTCAACTTGGAGTGCTGCAGTTATTCCCAATCAACATTGCTTTTAGGGCATGTTTATTTATTCATTTATTCAATCAATCAATTTTCATAGCTGCCCATCTCAAATAAGTCTTCCAAGTCTTTTCTAAAGGCCAATAGGGTCTGGATCATCCTCAGCTCTGAAAGAAGAATGATCCAGAGGGCAGGAATTATGGCAGAAGGCATGCTTCTTAGTCCCTGCAAGCCAGCATTTCTTAACTGATGGGACTTAATAGCATGCCATTGTTGAGAATTATGGGTACTGCACTTTAACACAAATGATAGTGCCTGATTGGGAAAATTTACTTCAGGGGTGGAGGGGAACCGTAAAGGTAAAGGTTCCCCGTACTCTAGGGGCCGATGTTCATCTCCGTTTCAAAGCCGAAGAGCCAGCGCTTGTCCGAGGACGTCTCCATGGTCATGTGGCTGGCATGACTAGACGCCAAAGGCACACAGAGCGCTGTTACCTTCCCACCGTAGTGGTCCCTATTTTTCTACTTGCATTTTTACATGCTTTCAAACTGCTAGGTTGGCAGAAGCTGGGACGAGTAACAGGTGCTCACTCTGTTACACGGTACTCGGGATTCGACCCACCAAACTGCCGACCTTCTGATCGACAAGCTCAGCGTCCTAACCCACTGAGCCACCGCGTCCCTTATACCCTCCGTTTATTCCCTTTCTTTCCCAATTAGCCCTCTGCTTTAAACCAGGTTTTTTTCAGACTTGGCAACTTTAAGATGTGTGGAGGTCGACTCCTACAATTCCCCAGCCAGCGAGTTGAGTGGAACTCCACACATCTTAAAGTTGCCATGTCTGAAAAACGCTGGTGTAGACCCTGTGGGTTATGCATTCCTGTATGAGAAGCTGTAGAAGCCTTATCAAAAGGTATTTCTCTACAGAGGAAGATAACTGAACACCATCTGTGGGAACATTTGTTTAAACCAGGCATTATTGTTGTGTACATTGAGATGGTATGCTACTCTTTCTTTTAAAACAAAGATCTTTGGAAATCATTTATTTAATTATATGCGTGAATTAATATACTGCTTGGCAGGACAGAGCAATTTACAGTAGGTACACATATAAATATAGATATATAAAATATCAAACCAGTAAAAATGACACCCCTATACTCTATACCATTATAATTGTTTTTTTTAAAACAAGCTACCAGAACAAAACTGAAACGAAAACATGTAGGCATCTTTCAGTTTTGTTTTCTTTATCACCTGGTGTTTAAGAATGAATCTGAAACTTTGTTAAAGTAAATGCATAAGACATTTATGCAATGGTAAAGCAATTGCGGCTGCAAAATGAACAGTGGCTCTTGTGATACGATGAAGAGTAATTGGTTTATTATGGCATCTACATTCATGAATTAGAGTTTACTTCATCAAATATTTGGTGAACTCTACTCTTAGGTAGAGTACCTAAACTTAGGTATTTCTTGATACCTAAGTTTTAATAACCTGCAGCTGCTTTCTTTCCAGATTTCAAGAGTGTCTGCAGAGTCAGGCCAAAGAAATTAATATTAATATAGAGTAGATGATTTCAAACAAAGCTTTCTATAGTGTCTTATCTGTTTCTCAGTCTTCTGCCCCTCCTTTCTGTACTTTCCCTTTTAGACTTCCTTCTATCTGAGGGAAGATAGACTCCTTTTTGGACTTCTTGGATTCAAAACACATTTGCTAATCTGCTCTCTTTTTCAAAAAGTGTACAATAGACTTTTCCACCAGCCAGTTTGTTCAGCAAATCTCTCTCCCTCCCTCCCTTGTCTTGCTTGCCATTGTTGTCACCCCAATTGCATATCTCTCCTTGATAAGCAAGAGTTTCACCAGTCCACAGTCTTCAAAAATGGTTCTAGGAATATCCAGCAACTTTTTCTTGATTACTTAAATGCTTCTACATTTTTACATGTCTACAGCTTTTATCCCATCCTTTCTCTGTGTAATTGATCCATTTTATCTGCGTAGCGATTTTGGGGTATAGCTTAGCTTTGAAAGCAATTGTCATCCCACAAAGATTTTTTGAGCTGGGTCTCTCTCCTGCCTATACAGCTGAATTTCTGCTGAAAAGGTTTTCCTTCATAGGTAAAGGTAAAGGTTCCCCCACACATGCGTGCTAGTCGATTCCGACTCTAGGGGCTGGTACTCATCTCCGTTTCAAAGCCGAAGAGCCAGCGTTTGTCCGAGGACGTCTCCGTGGTCATGTGGCCGGCATGACTAGACGCCAAAGGCGCACGGAACGCTGTTACCTTCCCACCGTAGTGGTCCCTATTTTTCTACTTGCATTTTTACGTGCTTTCGAACTGCTAGGTTGGCAGAAGCTGGGACGAGTAACAGGCGCTCACTCTGCTACGCGGCACTCGGGATTCGACCCGCCAAACTGCCGACCTTCTGATCGACAAGCTCAGCGTCCTAACCCACTGAACCACCGCGTCCTTCATAGATTCTCATTTATCCGACTTCTAGGCAGTGCAAGTACCAGAAGAGGCACTGCAGAAATACAGCTGATTTCCTATAGGGAATCTATATAGCTTCAATATCTTTCTCCTCCCTTAAGGTTGAAGTGGCAGCTGGCTCTTTGACCCCTGTGGCCACATCAGCTTTGCCCTTACCATTGCACCCCACTTCGAAGACATCAGTAAAGTTACTCTATGATGGACAAATCTGCACTTTGCCAGGCCGACTCAGTAAGTAGAAGAGATATTATTTAAGGCAGCTTTTCAAAGGTGGGTCCTTAAAGCCTTGAATATGTGCTCTACAGGCTTCTCCAAGCAGGGCCACCAAGTTGTAATTTTAATGTGACACTAAACAGAAGGATTACATATTTTTTTTCTTATTATCTGTATTAAATAAGTTTATTTATTTTGCTTTTGATTACATTTAAATTAAATCTAATTTAAATTTTGGCATGGTTCTCCTACTTTTTGAAGTGCAGTTCCACTACCATTTGTGGTTAAGCAATCTTGGCTTAGAAAGTGTTACCTGTCCCTAATGTAAGGACAACACTATACAAATTAGTTTTGTTCCCACTACAATTCCAGTATTCCCCAGCTATAGTTATAGTCCAGCATATCGTAAGTTGGAGTCTATCAGATCAGATAAAAAATTGCTTGCAGTTGGTGGAATTCTAGGTTGATACATCTTGAAGGCATCTGGTTGAGGAAACAAGGAGTAGATGATCAGTTAGTCGGACTTGGTGTAAAGTTGCTTCCTATCACAGAGATTTTTTTTAAAAAAAAATCTTTTGAAAATGTATTGATCTATCTATACAACTTATGAATGATATTAGTGGGAGGGAATGAATTCTAATAATAATTGCTGAGATGTCCTTTACTTGCGTTTTGAGACATTTTATGCTTTTTCCAAAAGAAGGGCAAAAAACTGACTGGGTAAGGTATGTTAATTTATCTGTAACCTGGTTTGATTTCAGGAATCCAACCCTTTCTATGGAGCAAAGATGATGTGATTCACTGGCTAAGATGGGCTGAAAAAGAATATTCACTCAGGAAATCTGACGATAGTAACTTTGAAATGAATGGAAAAGCCCTTTGTATTCTGACCAAGGAAGATTTCAAATTTCGGGCTCCTAATTCAGGTTAGAGGTGTTGCCCTCCTTGGTCAAGGCTTTGTGTGTTTGCATTCTTATCTCAAAATTATCCCATATAGCAAGTATAAATGAGGAATAACTCAAAGACTATGACATGTATGAAGTCTTTAATGTCCTTTGAAATAGATTTGCCTTCCAAATTGTCTTTTCTTGACAAGGACTTATTGGTTGAACCAAAGCCCATGGATCGAGCAGCTTTACAATGTGATAGAGGTCTAATGGAAAGAATCAGGCTACCTCTAGTGGCTGTTCAATTATCTTTATATTAATACATTTTTCAAAAATGTGCTTCCTTGGGGCAGGAGGTAACAAATTAATTCAAACTGAATGCGCTGAATGCATGGCAAGTTTTAAGAGAAAATTTCAGATTCCCACAAATGTGTGCAATGAAACTATATTTCTGGTTTGCAAAAGTTAGAAATTCCCCAAGTTGAAATAGTCCTTTTGAAATAAACAGCAAATGGAGGGGTGGAGGTGCTCCAAAATTGCATTGTTTTTGTCACCAGTTGGTATTGATACAAATGAAGTGGGATTGGTATTTATGTTTTTTTTTCCTCACAGGAGATGTATTATATGAATTACTCCAATACATAAAGACCCAGAGAAGAGCCCTTGTGTGTAGCCCTCTCTTTAATACTCCCTTTTGGGATGCAGACCATAACCTGACCCAGAGCACGGCAGAAGGTGAGTGTTGTGGAACAGTGGATATATGCATCATGCTAGACAATTTTTGGGTCATATTTTGGGTCAGTATCTGTACAGGAGGCTGCTCAGGCAAAATCCATACTGACCTTGCCAGGTGGTTCCATGTACAATTTTGAGCACCTCATTTCCTAAATTAGGAATTACCTCTTCCTGAGATCTTGCAGTGTTAATGCTCATCGGCTTATTGGTTACCATGCTGACAGAACAGGCTCAATTGATTAGGTGCCATCAAGTTTGTGTTGACCCTTAGTGGCCATATATACTGTCCCCAAACTGGCCCTTAGTCTACCCATTGCTGCTGAAATTGGGTCTGTCCAATTTGCTTCTGGTCCTCTCTTCATTTATTTTCTTCTACCCTTTCCAACATCAGAAATTTTATAAGGGAACTGCTGCTTTGCATAATGTATTCAAAATATGATTATCTGAGCCTGGTTGTGCCTCAGGTGGGAACTCTGGATTGATTTACGGTATTTGTTGAGCCATTTGTTTGTATTCTTTATCTGTGGTATTCTCCGGAGTTTTCTCCAACACCACTAGAGCAGTTTATGGGAGGTCAATTGAAACTATAGTTCTGTAGGAAAAACATCCCTTCACACAACTTTCTAATTTAAAGATATGACTCAAAAGGGGAAAAAACAGGTGGGGAGTTAAGATGAGAATAAACTAAGTGATCTTTATAGCAGAGCCACAGTCTTTTCCATTGATACATCAGTTTTGGATGGCATTGGCTTAAGCAAACTAGTATTCTGACTCAGTCAGTTGAATCTGTCCATCTCTGCTGCCTGTCAGCCTACCTACTCATTTGGTAAATGAATAATGAATTTGTATGGATCCCTGTCATAAATATTTATACAATGTTCAAGAATTGGTCTAGGCACGGATAGCCTGGGACACATCTGGTAAGAGTTTGTCAAAAACTCTGTTTTGAATCTGGTCTCTTCTCACAGGTACCACGTGCAACTTCGATGATTTCCCAGCTAAGATCCCTGCATTGCCTTCAGAGTGTCCAACGATCTTCACTGGTCATGCAGGCTATTTGGACTCATCTCAGTCTGCCACCAAGACACTCGGTACTCCTGGGGTGACAACTCTCGCTTATAGCAACCCAGAGATCAGCCATGGTGGAAACATTTGCTCTTTCTCTGTAAAATCTGCTGCTTCAGTCAGTGGTAAAATAGCAGGTAAGGGTAAGGTTATCAAGATCTGTTACTCTTTTGCTATGTGGTTGTCAGGAATGCTTACCTGTTTTTGCACATCAAGAACATTTGCTCCCCCCCCCCCGGTTAACAGCACAGAATTGGAAGCATGTGACTCCCAACTTTTTTCATTGCTCAGCTATGGTCACTTGCAAATGCATCCTAGAGCTGTCTTTAACAGTAATGTAGTGGTGTAGGAGCTAATCCATGTTATTCTGTTATTCTGACTTGAACAACATCTCTCTCAATGTAACTAATTCTTAGACTGTAGGTTACTTTGGGATTACATCTACCATCTCCTCTCTGACAGCCAGTATGAATCAGTTATCAAGTGGGAAGACAAAGAAACCAAGATCTTTCGGGTTGTAGATCCCAATGGCCTTGCTGGACTCTGGGGTAATCACAAGGTACTAAATAAGGCGATCCTTCTGAGCTCCATAAGTAGAGATACATTTCTGTTCAGATGTGCTTATTAGGAGTAGCACTCTCAGCCTACCTGGAGGGCACCAATTTGTACATCTCCTATAATCCCCCAATGTTGTTTTGAGATAATTTAACAAAGTTATATTCTCAAAGTGTGGGTAAATGTGCCTCCTCATTTGCCATAACCTTGGTCAGTCTTGCTAAAAATAGAGCTGGGAATATCCTGAACCTGACTTCATAATGAACTGTGGCCAGTTGGAATACTCCAACAGCAATCGGTCCAGCCTTTCCCAGCCTGGCTCTGTAACGTTAAAAGTATAATCTCCATCTTGAGACGTTGAGCTTCTAAGACATTTAGAAGGACACAAGATGATTTGATATACCGGTAGTCTGGGACAAAGGGAGTATTTGCATGTATTTATTATATGTCTGCCTTGACTTTCCTATAAAAATTCAAGGTAGCATGTACTGGCATTCCTCATTTAATCCTCAGAACAATTTGGCATGATATGTTGGGCTGAAATATTACAACTGAATCAGCTAGAGAGTGAATGGGGACTTAAATCTGGGTTTCCTAGGTCTTAGTTTGCTGTCTTATAATTGTACCAGAGTGGTTCCCTTTTAATTCTTTTAATTCCAAAATAATTCATAAAGCCAGTACGTTTAACAGTATGTAAAACAAGGTATTTATGTTTGGTTACATAATTCTCATCCTACCTCCACTGAAAGAGGCTAGGCATGCATGCAGTTTCTTACAACTCTTTTCTATTTCAAATTAGTAATTAGGCAAGAGAAAGCAAACTGATGGTACAATCACAATTTTTAAACAATTTTCAGAACCGAAGGAATATGACATATGAGAAGATGTCGAGAGCTTTGAGGCATTATTATAAACTCAACATCATCAAAAAGGAAACTGGACAGAAATTGTTGTTCAGGTGAGGTCAAGATGCATCGCTGAGCCTTCCCTGCACATTTCCCCTCTCACCATCCTTGTTTAGGAGATGCTCTCTGCAACTTTATTTAGGAGGAGCAGAGTAAAAATTCTTCTCTCAAATTGTTTGTTCTATCAAACAGCTGAGATGTGTGAAAGGCGAAGTTTCCTGTTTGAATGACCCTACTGATAGCAGAAACAAGAAGATGATACCAATCTTTTATTATATAGATTAAGCTTATGAAACTTATTCAGAATTAAAAACAGTGGGAAAAGACTAAGAAGAAAGGCTAATTCCTGGATGCTTTAACTCAACAGGAATCTTTCAGGAACAGCCACACATCCAAGATAGAGCACAACAAAAAGCACAGGACAAATCAGCCCATAAAATAAATGTTAGAAAGGATTCGAAACCGTATCTAGTTCCACATTTCAAAAGATGGCTATTTTCTTTTGATTCTTCAACCCTTCTCTGGGTTGCGGTGCTTTTCCTTTCTCGATAAGAAGCCAGTCTGAAGAGATGACTCTTCTTTGTAAAGCAAAAGAACAAAGAAGAAAATGGAATTCCCCCATCTTATTTCTAAAACTGTTCTGATGGAGAGAACATTCCTGCCCCTTTGGTTATTATTATTATTATTATTATTATTATTATTATTATTATTTATTAAACTTATATACCGCCCTTCTCCCATAGGACCCAGGGCAGTTCACAAGGCAATTAAAACAACATTACAATACAAAAATTAATAACAATTAAAATAGATTAAATTTTCCTTAATTAAAAATTTAAAACCCCTATGACTCTGATTAAAAACCCAATTACAATAAGTTAAAAAATTAAAAAATTCCTCAGTCCTGGCCGGAAAGCTCAAAGAGCCAGGTCTTCAGGTCCCGGTGGAATGAACGAAAATCAGGGGCAGTCCTAAGCTCTACGGGTAACTGGTTCCAAAGGGCAGACGTGCCCACAGAGAAGGCCCTCCCCCTGGGTGTTGCCCGCCAGCAATCCTTTGCCGGCGGCACCCTGAGAAGGCCCTCCCTGTGGGAGCGCACAGGACGAAGGGAACTTGATGCCGGCAGCAGGTGTTCCCTCAGATATCCCGGACCCAAGCAACTCTGGTTGCTCAGAGTTCATGTTTTCTAGACCTTGCTGATTTTTGCCCATGGGGCTGAGTCAGAGGATTAACAATATCTGTTATCTTGATAAGAAAGGTGTGATATGTTTTTATGTTGATATTTTTCCTGGTTGCCATGAGCTGCCTAGGATCACCAGGAGAGATGGATGGCTATATAAATTTCATAATTAAATCTTGATTGGTTTAAGTGCAATGACTTTTATGTACTTCTTAGGATTTTTTTTCCTCCTTCATTACAATTTTATTCTTTTGAATCTTGGAAATTCTGGAGCGTAATCCCTCGTCAACAAACTGAATTACAATTGCATTTTAATACTTGACTAATGTGTTTTGAAATTCTATATGAATAAGATTAGAAGCACGTTTTTCATTTTAAAGCATCTTTTCATATAACAAAGCAGGGATATTATCATATCCAGTGCAACACTCTTTGACTTGAGGAATTGACTATTTTAAAAGATATAGATCGATTCCTTTTCATCCCTGGATCATTTGCTTTTGTGTGTATCTCTGTGTGTATTACTGAAAGGAGTGGGGAGAGATAGAATGGGTATTGGATCATCAGAAAAAAAAGTTGATTTTTTTTAATGCTTAATTCCAGATTCCTAAAAGTTCCTGGAGAAATAAAACAGTACACAGCCAGTAAATTGGAGTAGCTGAACAATGAAGAGCAGAAAGAAGAGGACTCAAAAATTTTAGCAGAAATCTCACTGTAGACATTTGCCATGTCATAGTGGCATCAAGAGCTTGTGTTAATCAGTAGGAAAATATTTGCCGTCTATATGAAGACAGAAAAGAAAAAAGGCCGTGGGGAATTGTGCATCCTGTAAATGAAATTGCAAAGAAGTAATCCATTGGACTTCTGCTGTCAAGCATAATAGAAGCATTTGTACAAAACAGAGTTTAAAAATGGAATCTGCAAATCAGTTTTAGTTCCTCTGTCAGTCATATTGCTGTAGAAATTCTTAGCTATTCTCAGATACCCTCCCACCCCTATAAAAATATTACATGGGAAATTAAGCAGTTTTTCATCTGGAAAACAACAACAAAAAGTCTCATATATTTGCAATGATCGTTGTTACAGAATACCGTACTTTCAGAATAACAGAGTTGGAAGGGACCTCGGCGGTCTTCTACTCCAACTTACTGCTCAAGCAGGAGAGCTAAACCATTCTGGACAAATGGCTGTCTACTCTTTTCTTAAAAACCTCCACTCATGGAGCACCCACAACTTCTAGAGCAAGCTGTTCCAGTGATTTACTGTTCTCACTGACAGGGAAATTCTTCTTAATGCTAGATTGGATCGCTCTTTGTTAAACTTTTATCTGTTACTTCTTGTTTTGCATCAGGTGCTTTGCAGAATAGGTTGACCCCCTCTTCTCTGTGACAGCTCCCCAAATATTGGAAGACTATTATGTCCTAATCCTACTCTTCATTAAACTAGATATTCCAAATTCTCTCAACCATTCATTTTATGTTTTAACCTTCAGTCCCCTAATTATTTTTGTTGCTCTTTGCACTCTTTCTAGAATCTAGCATCTTTTTTGCACAGTGGTAACCAAAATTAGTGCACTGTTCCTAGTATGGTCTTACAGTATAAAAGTGGTACTAGCACCTCATGTGATTTTGGTGCTGTCCCTCTGTTGATGCATCCTAGGAACGCATTGGCTTTATTGGCAGCTATAGCACACTTCTGGCTCATACTTAAGTGATTGACTCCTAGATCCCTCCCACTTGGAGCACAGCAGGTGAGGGAATGCTACAGAGTATATAAGATCTTTTACTCTGTAGCGGGTTTCCTCAGAAGAGAAGGCTGTGGGAGTGATTTATGGGAGCACATTGTGACCTTTGCTGCCAGCTTCCCCATTGAGTTTGCCTATGAGAAGCTGGTAAGAAACGTTGCAAATGGCAATCTCGTGACTGTGGCTTGCTGCCAAGTTTTAATCCCACCCGAATGCCCCGAATGCAATCCTATTACTGTGGGGATGTTGCCACAGTTGAAACTTTGTGGACTAGTTGTAAGTCCTCCTCATTTGGTGTTGTCGTACTTTTAATCTATTGCTGAATGAGTGGTGAACTATTTGTATTGTGAATGAAGTCAGTGTGTGTGCTTCCAACAATTAGACTGGCTGAAATCTCTCAGATGTAGGGCATGACGTGGGTATATAAGAGTCTACTACAAGTGAAAATGAAGGCATTCTGATTATGCACCAAAAGCATGAGTGAATGAAGCCACTCTGTGCTTCAACAATTACCGGTATTAAAATAAATCATGGCTTAGGTGAATCCAGATAAAAGACTTGCTTGGCAATATTTAATTGCTATTGAAGTCAGCTATGGGATTAATTTGACTCTCCTTACTTTTAAAAATAGAAATAATTTTCGCCTTACGATTAAAATGACCTGAAACTTACAAACCTAAGTGTTAATTGTGTCCAGTATGTTTTACTTGATTCTTCCAGCAACCATTTCCTGATTGCTGGCTTTTCCTTTCTGTTAGTACCCTTTGCTAGTAAAGGGTAGGAAAAGGTTTGTGGCTGCTTTTCACAGGTGAAAGTTTGCCCAGTTTTCTTACAGATAATGTAGGCTGTTTTATAATCTCACTGAATTGCCAAGTGCTTTTATAGATCAAAATCAAAGTAATTAATTATATTTAATAGTTTTTATCTTGTACTATGTAGTTTCTATTTTGCTTATGTTTTATTAGAGATAAATGGAATCTGCAGTAAAATATTTTTATTTATATGCTATGCCGCTTGGTTGTTGCCGCAGTCACTAATCTCCTTCATTCCTTGACAATTTCCCAGCCAGTCTTGCAGTCCCTCACTCCCTTCCCCATCAGCAGCCACTTACCTGCCTCTGGGAAGAGAAGAAATCTTCTGTGCCCCTCTCCACTTGCCTTCCCTAACCCATGCAGCACCTGTTGCACACCCCATGCATCTTCCATGACTCCATTGTGTGCCTTCTCAATCCATGGTGTTCCCCAAATGTCTTCCCTCACTCTGCAGCAACTTCTACATACCCCTGCACACCTTCCGCAACCCACTCCCCCTCTTGCACCTTCCCTGACCCATGCAGCACCTCTTGGGCATCTCCATGACCCTTCCTGATCCACACTACCCTCCACATGCCTTCCTTCACCCCATAGCACTCCATGTACCCACCCCAACTCACTCCTGACCCATGTGGCACCTCTTGGGCATCTGCGTGTTTTTTACCACCTGTTCTGTCCCCATGCACTGTCTCTGAGTTGCACAGAATCTCTTGCTCACTCCCAAGCACGCTTCTCAAGCACTTCTCCCACAGGCCATTCCCAACTGGCACAGCATCCCACTCACGCACTTACCTTCATGCTTCCACCTTGACACATTTTTCCTCCATGTGGCTGACATGACCCAGAGGACCTCTCACACCTCCCCCAGCACCCTTCCCGACCTATGCTACTCACCTATCTGCTCTCTCCAACCTGCATGACATCTCTGGCAAACACCCACACATCTTTCCCAACCCATACAGCAACACCTCTTGCATACTGCCACATTTTTGACCTGCATTTCTGCATGCACTCCCTCGGTTCCTCCCCCACCTGGCAGCAGCTGTTGAATAAACTGGTAAATTTAAGAGGGTTTAAAAAAAAACTGGGCTGCTGTGCAGGACATTTGCAGCCCATGGGCCATATACTGTGCAGACTTAATTTAGATTTCGCTTGATGTGAAATCATACTGTTCATATACAGAGACAATTGTTTGGTACTAGGCTTAGAACGGGCTGAAATCTCTGATATACAATTGCAAGTGAAAGTACATTCTGATTACCCACCAAAAGCATGAGAGAAAATAAAATTTTATTTTATTTGAGGCACTTTTATTTCATTTTGAGGCACTTTATGGCCTCAAAGCACAGCAGGTGTTGGATGTTGACATGAACTGCCAGTTGAATCTTATCTCAGTATTGATAAAAGTACATTGCCTTCCATTATATTTGAACGGATGTCACTAACGTTAATTTTATTTATAGTGATTGAGAGGCATATCTTCTGCTGGTTCATAATCTTAGTAAAAGCTGGAGGAGCCACATTTTTAAATGACATTATTTCAGAAAACAAATGGTAGATTTGAGTGGCATTATCAGCATGTGGGGAGGCAAGGGAGCAAATAATATGTACATCATAACCACCATTTGCATTGTAACATATGTGCATCATTATGACATTGCTATGACTTGTTAGATCCTGAATGCCAAGCTGAACCATGAGCAAACCCTCCACTTCTGAACCAAACCTTTTAAAATTCTGAAATCCAATACAATAACTTTTATATTTTTTTTAAAAAAAGCATGTAGTATTAAAAAGCATTATCTTGGTTTTTGAGATACATTAGGCTAGGTTGCAAAAGTTTATAAAATTCTTATACCCTCATAATTGTAGCATTTTTCAAGCAGTTAGAGGCGTAAGTAAATACAAGTTCCGTAATAATGGGTTGCTGAAAGTAGCAGAAACTATATTAATAGATGAACTACAGTATTAACAATTCCTCAAAAATATAAGTTTTGATATACAGTACTTGTGCTTTAAAGAGAAGCTGTTGTTCTCTGAGTAGGTGTTGCAGATCAACAGAAGTGGCAGTGGTCCAGACAAGCTGACCACTTTGTTACTTAATATCTACTTAATTATCTAATAACTAGGTAATACATTTCTGGAATACTGTACAGTATAAAATGTCTTAATTTGCCATTTTTCTATGTAAAAGTGTTCAATAAACTATTAAGCACTCAGATGTCATCATCTTAATTGTAACTATGATTAAGATTTAAAAAATGTCCAAAGAATAATGATTCCAGATTAATTTATGCAAATTTCCATGAATTCAATTCAAAATGGGAAATTGTAAGCTAACTTTAAAGCCAAAGCAAATTGTAGTTTAAATTTCAGGATAGAAAGTTTATGGAACAAAGGACTGAATCAGCAGAGTTCTAGCAAAATGCACGACAATTCTTTAATCAGGTAACAAGGTAACTACTGGACACATCAATTTGCATCAAACTTAAATGTAGTTATGCAGTGAAAATGCATGGTTTTTATAACCTGCTGCTGAGAAAATGTTTCTCCAACTTCAAACTTTTAAAGGATACTTTCAGCTGTTCAGAACTGCCGAGTATCTCTGTCATTCCAGATAAAGTGTGAGTGCAATGAAAGTAATCAATATATTTTATAAACATTTTATTGGTTTAATAGTGTACACAGTACTTACAGTTGTATCTATTAAAGACAAAATACACTTCAAAATGCAGAATAAAAAAATTATAAACTTTTGAACTATATACAAACTTTGCATTACAATTTCACAAATATCAATGCCCTAGCTCCATTCACAACCCAAAAGAAAAGAAAAAAAAGTTTTTTTACATGCAAAAATTTGGAAAAAGCATCACTTGGGGGTTACCTATTCCCTCCCTACACTTCAAGCCACTTTATATAGGCTCAACATTCCAGTGCTTTCTAATTCAAAATAAGAATTCATACGTTCCTTAAACCCACTACATCTTTATCCTTAAGTCTACTTCCAATTAAGCATTTCATGGTCTGTCTTTTTCACTTCTAATTAAGAATTGCATTTGGTATATTACTTTTTGCTTGAAAACAAAACATTTTGCACCATGTTGTAGTAGTTTAAGATTCCCAAGATTAAAAAATAGTTTGAAATAAATTTGTCTTATACATATGAAATCTAAGCCATTGGAATAATAGATTCTATCAGGTAATTTGCACAATTACAGAAAAGAAACTAACTAGAAATTTTGTAAAGACTAAAAATTAAATAGTTTTCTGCATCATCTACATACAGATATCACAAAGACCATTTTGTTTCTTTTTTAATAAATGTAAAGGTTGCAATGGCTAGATAGTTTTAAATTGCAAGTGTATTATGTTTTAAATATACATAAGAATTAGGAGAACCTTGATCCTTTTAATACCCCAATATGCAGTATTAAAATGACAGCTGAAAAGAGAAATTTACGGGAAGAAAAATCCCTAACCCAAACAATAGAGTATCTTCCCCTTGCTCAGCATTATTTCAAAATGCATCAGTGCTTTTAATATTTACAGCAACTTCCCAAACCTGATGTTCTACAGATATTTTGGGATCAATCCCAAGAATTCCCAGAAAGCATAGCCTTTGGGAATTGTAGGAGTGATAGACCTAACACATCTAAAAGATACAAGATGTAGAAAGGCCAATATACAGCAATAGTAGAAAAGAAAATCCATTCCCCACCCACAAAGCATTTATTGTTCTTTTACTAATACCATTACTTAAATACCAATCAGATATTTGTTATTTAAAACAGTGAAGAAAAATGCTACATGCTGAAGCATCCAGCTGAAAAACAGGACAATAATCAAATACTCAGTATACAGAAAATATAAAGAAAAGATCAGAAAGACAGAAGGAAACACATTTATAAATATACAAGCTATAATGCAGACTTAAATAGGACTTTACAGATACCAAATGAAACAAATCTTTTTGCTGCCAAGAGCTTAAGTTAGAGCACTGAACTGCATGTGATCAGCAACTGCTTAAAATTCGGTCCATACCCAACTTCAAGTTGAAATTTGTTAAAACTAATTCCAAAGGTTTGCCAGCCTGTTAAATACCAGTTGTTTGATTTTTTTTCACTTTTGAACTCTCTATTTCAAGTAAAAAATGTATTTTGTGAAGGCAGACTTCTACAAGCTACAACAAAATTAAGTGAGGAACAATGTCTACTTTTTTCAGTAAGGAACCACTTCTTCCAAAATCACAAGACCCCTTTAAAAATGTATCGATCAATTACCAGGCCACTTTTTATATGCAGCATTTGTGTCTAACTCACTGTTTTCCATAACAGACCTACTCCAGTATTCCTCCATTCTCAGATTTGCTGAGCAACCGAAGGGCTGAATAGAAGCCTATGAACATACAAAAGCAGACCTCTCGGCATTTACCAAAATAAGTAATAGAAGACACACAAATGAAACAAAGCTATATGTGCCAGTATGAATCTCAGATCTGATGTCAAAATCCGAATGATCAAGTGAGACTGCAAAAAACAATGATGGGTTTGCAGTTTTGTGTAACAATAAAATATAAAACTGTTATAGACAGGACCAAGGGGAACAAAGAGCTCTTCACAACAAGAAATAGATTTTGAATTGTTAGATTTAATAAGTGCATTATATGTAAAATTTGAAAAAAAATTATATTTTCATATCCAAAGCAGTGTGAACTTTGACAGGATACACAGTTATTACGGTTTGGTTAGATGAGTGATACGGTCCTTACATACTGTCTGATGTTCACAATTCAGTACTGCATCTTATCCTTTGATCACAGAAAATCAATGGGTCCAGGCAAAGGACTAGTTTGCATAACTGCAGACATTCACAACCTGCACAATCAGTTTCTAGGGGAGCACATTAGTGAACTTTAACTGTCAAAAGCACAATTCAGCTACAAAACACTTCACTAGCCATAAAATCAATACCCCTCCCCCAATGGCCATTCCCTGAGATGAGATTTTGTCCCAGATAGATATATGATGGACAGTATTTCAAGGACAACTTTCAGCATCTTGGCAAGATTTTATGAGAGATTATGCTTCAACAATAGAAAGTTATGCTGCTAGAAAGTAATAACAATCCTAATAAAAAGCTGAGTCTGTGAGAGACCAAAAAAAAAATCATACTGAGAAAATAAACACGTCAGCTCTGGCTGTTCCAAATATTAGTATTTCTGTGTGGTTCAAACCCATGGTTTCCAAATGGTATAGTTTTCCTTTAACAAAGTCAGTTATTGCTATTGCTATCAAGCTGAGCCATTGTCCTGCCAAGAATGTTAAAGGCCTCTTGAGCCAGATTTTCAATCCCCGGTCTGAGAAGGGTGAATGGACACTCCATTAGTACCTCAGTTGATTGAATCCACTGCATTGAAAAGCCTAAAACAAATCACTCACTGCGAGTGTATTATTTGTTCTGAAAAAGAACAAGGTTGTGCATGTAGCAAATTTTCCCATTCAGAAGTTGATTTGATAGAAAGGTGAGGGAACAATTGCAGAGACACAAGATATTTGTCCAGATGTTTTGTTATTTAGTTGGTTGTTAGGATACTCTAATCATCTGTGTCATAGCTTCTTCGTTTGCCTGGCCAGGATCCTGTACATAAATTAAAAAAAGGTTTTGTAACCTCTGTATCTACTTCATAATATCTAAACACAAGCAAGAACCACACGTTATTTAAAGGCAGACATGTTACTATAGTACAAATCAGGAATGACAGCAGCATTTGTCTCCAACTGCCCAGGATAGATTCTGTTCCTCTTAGATTCTCTCTTAGGGTACTATGCTGTTTATTTAAATATTATATACAGAGATGACACTATGCTGCAATACATTTGTTTAGCCAGCTGCAATGTCCCCAGCCTTGTCATTCTAATTAAGTAGAAGGGCAGGCTTGTTCTTTAGATTCCTGCACATAAGGCAGCACCCTTCAATGGATAATTCTATTTTGCTTCTGAATTATGAAATATGGGAAAGAAGGCAGTATCAGTGTTTTGCAGAAAACTCGCTAAGGAAGTTATGGTGTCAGATTGAAGAATGGCTTATTATGAAAGTATATATTTAAACTAAGGGTTTTATTTCTCAAAAAAAAGAAGGCATTACTTGTTTGCTATTCTGAAAATATCATGCAAAACAGCTTTTCAAGCAAAATAGGAAATACAATAATTTGCTTCAGTATGAAATCCAAAGTAACTAGAACTGGATCTTCTGTACCTGCAATCTCTCTTATGAATGAGTATGAGCAGAAGTACCATAATCTTTCTAGATCATAAGATACAATATGAACAGTGATTTCAGAGAGTGACTGCTGACATCCTCCAACATTCCTAAGTCTACTCAACTCAATTAAACTCAATAAGCAGGGGGCACAATGTCCTGTGGATGGAACAGTCACTTTCGAACTTGCCACTCTTGAAGTTGAAGGCTAAGGGGAGGGGAGGAACTGAAAGGTCCTGGAAAGATCAGTGGGAAAACATGTAAGCCATACAAAGGAGAAAGACAGGGATGAGATGCCCTGCCCTACTCACCTTTTAAGATCCCTCTAGATTTCTTATGGGATTGCCCAGACTGTAACCTACCAAAAATGGTTCAGCCAAACTCCTGAACCATGAAGTACTGGCTTCAGATGTGAAAAAACCCTATTTGTTTATGCCTGTCCCTGATGCTTTAAGACAGGCATGTCAAACTCGTGATGTCACGCGACATATCGCGACTTTCCCCCCATTGCTGGCAATGGGGTGGGCGTGGTTTTGGGATGATGCATTCGGCCCTCAGGCCGGCAATTTGACATGCCTGCTTTAAGACCATCCAAACTCTCAAAGTTCAGAAACAATAGTGTTCATGATTTCTAATGTAAATTTTAAAATATGTAAATAAAAATAAATAAATTAGCAGAATTACACTGTGAATTCTTTAAAAATTACTCTAAAAAATAAAGCAAATCAGATTACCCCCACAATTAAGTAAGATTTCGTTCAAAAGCAGTTGCTAAATAAATACCAGTGGCATTGCTTTTGAAACTACACATACTAAAATGTACTAACAGTATAAACTTTTTTATTTAAGAATTTAAACACATATAAGAAAATTAAAGTGTGCTTCCCCCACACACCTGGACATGACTGTTTTCTGAGATGTATTATTACTTAAGTGTTCCATAGTTCTTTTAATAACTGAGCTAGGTGAAAATGTCAAAGTGAACCAAGTTTGCGTGCTTTGTAAAATGAAAAATAAGTAACAAGAATTCAGAACTTATTTCTGGTTAATGCTAAAATGGTAAATTGGAAGCACCAACCCATTAAAATCAATTTAAATAAATATTTCATTTACCTGCATGTGGGGACTATCTTTTTCTTTGGGAGAAAAGAAACGCCCCCCTTCTCCTCGCTTCCTTGCCATTGCATGTCGATGTCGGGATTCATGAAGATATTTCTGTATATACAATTACAAAATTGTAGAGATGAAAGCACACTTTATGTAATGCTAGAACACATATCTATCTATCCATCTATCCACCCATCCATCCATTTTCATTAAGTAAAGACCAGGGGCAGAAAAGGCTGGAATAATGCTAAGGCTAAAAAGGAAGGGAAGGGAAAAATCCTCAGTACCATCTAGTCTGAAAGAAGAAATTTTCCCAAAATCTAATACTGAGGCCTCACAGATCTAAAGAACGTGAGTTGCAATTAACTTATTCTAGTCATTTTAATTACCGTATTTTCCGGCGTATAAGACGACCCGGCGTATAAGACGACCCCCTACTTTTAAGAAGTTTTTCAAGGTTTTTTGTCTTAAATGCCGGAAAATACTTACATGCCCTGCCCTCCCTGTCCGTCGCAGAGGAGGCGAAGGCCCGACTGGCCCCGCCGGCCCTCCCGCTGCTCCCGCCGGCCCCCGAGGCGCAGCGTTTCCCGGGCGGCAGGCAGCGCCGGAGGGCAGCCGCCACCCCGCCACGGCCGGCGCCCCTCCTGCTTCCCCCCCCAGGCCTTGAACTTCTCCCATTCGGCGCAGGGCGGGGCAGCTCCGCCCGCAGCCTCTTTTTCATGTGCCGCTTCCCTCTCACCGTCGGCCGAGGCGCGCTCGGCCCGGGCTCCCGGTCCCTCTTCCCGGCCGGCTTCCCGCCCTGCCCCTCATGGAGCTGGACTGGGTGTGCAGCCTCTCGGTGTGGCTGCTTTTCCTGGGCAGCCTGGCGGTGCGGCTCCTGCGCTCGGACCTGTTGCTGAGCCGGCGGCTGCTGCTGCGCGTGAGGCTGCTGGCCGTCCTGCAGGCGCTGGGCTGTCGTGCCGCTGCCCCTCAGCGCGCGCTCACGGCGGCTGCCTGCTGGCTCGTCTCGGCCAGCACCGCCCGGCGGAAGCACAGCATCGGACGCGCGCGCACGCAGGACTTCCCTGCCGGCTCCCGTCCGACGCTCTTCCCTCTTGAGGCAGCAGCTGCCTCAAGAGGGAAGAGCGTCGGACGGGAGCCGGCAGGGTAGTCCTGCACACGCACGCACTCCCCAGCTGCTAAGGAGCAGCCGGGGAGTGCGCGCGTGCGCAGGACTGCCCTGCCGGCTCCCGCCAGATGCCACCCACTGATTTTCCGGCGTATAAGACGACCCCCCAACCTTTGAGGTGATTTTCATGGGTTAAAAAGTCGTCTTATACGCTGGAAAATACGGTAGCATTTTTTACAACTAGGTTGGATTGATATCAAGAGGTAAAAAAGAGCCTTGGTGGAGCAGTGGGCTAATGCCTCCTTAAGTAACACCAGCTGCCTGCAATTAGTGCAGGTTCGAGTCCCACCAGGCTCAAGGTTGACTCAGCCTTCCATCCTTCCGAGGTTAGGTAAAATGAGGACCCAGATTGTTGGGGGCAATTAAGCTGACTTTGTAATAATGCCGCTTGGGGGGGGGGGGCAAAAGCCCTAATAAGCAGGCATATACATAGAATGAAGGCTATTGCTAAGCACATTGGTTTGTGCTTAAATTGTAAGCCGCCCTGAGTCTTCGGAGAAGGGCGGGATATAAATGAGATTAAAATAATAATAATAATAAAAAGCCCATTTGGCCTTTATAATGTATATACTATCTGATGTTGCCTTTTTGGCAACGGAACCATCTAATGCTTCATAAAGAAAAACACTATGTTTAGGGAGCAAATGCATATCAAGCCATCCAAATATATCTACATTCAAATTTTTTGATCAAACTGAATTCCGCTCTAAAATAAAGGTAACTGTTACATATTTCTTATGGCTGCCGTTTTTTTCTTCTTCCAGCTCTCAAGATAAAAAAAGGAGTATCTAGGAACTGCCATCTTTCTAACAAATGTGCACTTATTCCCCACACAAATCATCAAACAGAAAAGTTGGGGCCCGAAGACTTATATAGGCTGCCTTTGTAAGTAGATACCCAGAAATCTAGGGCCTGGAATCTAACTGGAGTAACGGCTAAATCTTACTTTATTTTTTTATTTTATTTTAATTCCATTTATATCCCGCCCTTCTCCGAAGACTCAGGGCGGCTTACAAGCTTAGCAGTAGCCTTCATTCTATGCATATGCCTGCTTATTAGGGCTTTCACACACACCCCAAGCGGCATTATTACAAAGTCAGCTTAATTGCCCCAACAATCTGGGTCCTCATTTTACCTACCTCGGAAGGATGGAAGGCTGAGTCAACCTTGAGCCTGGTGGGATGCAAACCTGCACTAATTGCAGGCAGCTGGTGTTACTTAAGGAGGCATTAGCCCACTGCTCCACCAAGGCTCTTCAACTAAAACAGTTTTTGGAGTGACATGCAAGTTAACCCAGAGGGTGAAAAAGTAAGTATGGGCATGTCTGTATAGCTTCTTCCCTTCTTTCAGTATTTGACTACTGAGGCATTTTATCTAATTCTAATCCCTGCCCCCCCCCCTTGGAGAAAGAATAAAGGAGAGAACTGCTCGAAGATCTGAAAAAAAGAATGATGATCTTTGAGGGTAAGTTATTTGTTTGGTTAGAAAGATTACAGGAGACACAATAAAGAATGGAAGGAATACAAACCATATGAAAACTGTTAAATGGCTAATAATTTTAAGCTTTATCCTTTTTAATGTTCAGAACCCATCTCTCTTTATTTATGGAGTCACTTTGTATTATATAAATATCCTTTATATAATAACCAAGCCTCCATAATTAAAGTTGCAAAGACTGCTTACTTCTTTATCCAGGATAACCGATTCATTTCTACATCTTGCTCATTTATTGAGTTGTCACTATTTAAAAAGAGGTAACCAAAATTTGTACTGCTGTCCTAAACAAATCTTATCACTGTCCTAAACAAGGCATAAGTATTAATGTGTTGAACTCATTGTATTCTACACGTACAATTACATGCATCTTCTCTCGTCCTCCTTCTATGATCGGCTAAGAACTTTTTCTGTAATTTTCAACTAAAATTTATTTTAATTCAGTAAAGTGTATGCAACGTCTATGCCTAAAAAACCACAGGCTATCTATTTCTAGTGACTTGCCAAGAAAGGCTTTGAAAACCAATAATCTATTTCAATTCATTAAAAAAAATCAGTTTATACTGAAAATATGGTATCCTTTTGAGTCCAATATGGTTCATTATAACGATTGGGAAAAGACTTCTACAGATGGATGTTACTGAGCAATTGTAATGATATATGTACCTATTTATCTTCTGTATCTCATGAATTATAACAGCAACTGATAAATCTCACCCGTCTCTCTTTAGGTATTTTTCCTTCTGCTTCTAACTTGGCTCTTGCTTGTCTTCTCTTCAGAATCCGGTGATACTGTTTTGCATTCACGTACAGAGGCTCTTCCTCCAACATCTCAGCCCCAGGCAAAGGTATCCTTTGGATAGCTGGCACTGATCCAGCACCTGGCACCATCTACATCAAAGCAGGGAAATGCACTGATTAAACTGTATCCTCACCAAGTGGCACAGGAAGACAAGGTAGGAGTAGGAAATGAACACAACCGACTCCTAGAATTCAAATCACTTCCTGGAAAAATATTCTCAAAATTCTGCAGCAGATCTCATAGAAATTAATATAAAAGCATCTGTAGTTTGAATATTTCTATTACATCAACTATATTCTAAATATGCAAGATCAAAGCAAGTTTCTTTAGAAATAAAATAAAGCAAATGGATATCAAATTAAAAAGTAATGATCTCATTTATAAATCAAGCTGGCAACCTTTTGGGTCCTGTGGCTCATGCATGTTTCTGAGAAGGGGCTTTGCAATCATTCAACAGTTTTTATTTTATTTTATTTTTAATCTCATTTATATTTTTATTTTTTATTTTTAACCCCATTTATATCCCGCCCTTCTCCGAAGACTCAGGGCGGCTTACAATCTAAGAAGCACAAATCAATGCGCTTAGCAATAGCCTTCATTCTATGTATATGCCTGCTTATTATTAGGGCTTTCGGGGGGCCCCAAGCGGCATTATTACAAAGTCAGCTTATTGCCCCCAACAATCTGGGTCCTCGTTTTACCTACCTCGGAAGGATGGAAGGCTGAGTCAACCTTGAGCCTGGTGGGACTCGAACCTGCACTAATTGCAGGCAGCTGGTGTTACTTAAGGAGGCATTAGCCCACTGCTCCACCAAGGCTCATTCACATGTATCATACCTACTAATAAAACATCCCATCATTAGGGTGGAGGGAAATTTCATTATTCTATATACTCATGGATAATTTGAGGGGCCAAAATGGATGGATTTAGCCAACTACCTACCATACTACTTTTCCACAGTACTGCATTTCTCATATATACTTACATATAAGTTCATACACCAATAAGCCAAGCTTCAAATTTCTAACCAAAATATAATGAAAAATATGGGTTGGTGTTATCTGTGGATTGCGCAATTTTCATGATGTTTTGGTTAAAAATTTGAAGATCAGTTTATGTGTGGATGGGCTTTTATGGTACTTTCCTGTCCAATAATGGTACTATACATTTTGTTTGTTTCTCCTGCTGGCAAGATTGAGGAAAATTAGTGATTGTAAGCAACTTTGCTGGAAGAAAAGCCATGAGAAAAAAGAAGCAATGTTCCTGGAGGCCCCAAAGTTTGCCCCTTTGTAGTATACAATAATACACAATAATAGAAGGGGGAGCATAGAATGCAATACACACCATGACCATTCCACCAGAGTTAACCACATTTCCAGCAACAGGCAGAGTCACTGTTACTGTCCCTTGTCCACTGCTAGTTGTATTGGTGTTGGCTCCAGTCTGAACAATCTGTGCTCCAGCCAAACTGGCTGCTGGGATGGTGATCATGCCTGTAACAGGGACTGTAACTTTAAACAGAACAGAACACATAAAAAATAAGGAAGAAATTTAGTCCCGTTTCAAATGTTATTCCCTCATTTTGAGTCATGCTTGTGGATGTTTTTTAAATAAGTTTTTTTTACTGAGATCTGAAATGACCCATCCACATGAGTTATGCATGTATTTCTAAACAGAGCTGAATCAGCATGAAATTCAAGATTTCTGCTAAATGCCTTATTGTTAAGACAATAAATACAAGAGATACCTTACTTTTCACTTGTTTTTAACTGAATTGTATCATTCCACAAAGGTATAATAATGTCCACTTGGTTTTATATAGGCTTTAATAAATTCACAGAGCAGAGTGCAACAGATAGGAAATGCTCAAGGGCTTTCCAGTTCTATGGGAATATATCTCTGAATATTACTTACTGGGAACAGGGATGTCTGTTATTTTAATATCTTTCACATAAGCTAGCAGAAAATTTATACTAAATGTTAGCTTCTAGTATAATTAAGGCTGCATAATATTTTAGTTTAGGCTCTTTGAGGTGAAATGCAAATGCAGCATCTGTTGATGATCTGTTAGAACAGAAACATCTTTATCTTGCATATGCTACTGACAAATGCTGCATTTCATTCCTGCATATTTTAAAGCAATTTTACAGAACTGAATCTGAAGAACAATTTCAATCCAAAAATCATAAAAGAAGTCTGAGTTACAGTAGATCTAAATCAGTGAAACAAAGCAGATCATAGTTTGGACAAGTGGTGCAGTTTGCAAAATATTACATGTGGAACATTTTGCACGCCTCCTTTATCAGAAAGAAATGGGCAGCTACCTTCCCACATCATCCACAGGCCATTAGTGAGAGGATCAAGGAATCCTACATTAAAAGTCAGAGCTAAACAGATGCTGAAGTAAATGTATCCAGTTGTCCAGATTAATATCAAGCCCTAAGTAGCCACTTACAGCCAAGTCAGCTGGATTCAATTTATTAACCCAATTTATAAAAAGCGGAGAAAAGGGGGAGCTATATTACAGAAATCTTGGCAAATGGACATTTACTTTAGCATAGCAGAAAGTTTCTCCTCAGAAATTAAAGTTGCTCCACTGCTTATCATTTTCTAGAAGCTAATAAAAAAACTTTTGATGTTCATTACAAGATACTATTTCTTCAGCTGTGGCATAAAGGCTCGAGTTATATTTTTAAGAATAATGTTAATAAACTGGTTTGTGTGCTGCTGTGGAGGTTTCAATTTAATTCCACTTGGTATATGGTGAATGGCTCATTGTGTACTTCTGTTGTGTTGTCAGGAATATCAGTGAAACATGTTGCCACGCAAGACCACTCAGTAAAAAATAAAATAAACCATGCCACATGACATTTGGAAATTACGGGAAAGAGAAGTGCTAAGCAGCACCTCCTAACGGTCAATGAGGAGTCTTCAAAAGTTTCTGTATAGCACCTTATCAAATATGGATGGATCTTGCATTTACTTGCTACAACTGTAATTTAATTAATTTTAATACATTTGTACATTTACAACGTACATGTACATGTATTTTAATATATTTGATGCATTTTAAATATTTTACTTTAGGCATTAAACTGCATATATAATAGTGCCCAAGGTTTCTATTGTATATTTATCCTTGCTAGGTATAGTCTCCAACCTCTATAACAAATAATTTTTAACAATACAGTAGGTACTCCTAAATTGTATTTTAAAAAACAAACAAAAACCAACATTTTTATCCCTACAGTCCATGAAAATGCATCTGTAAATCCCTCAGTCATTTGGATAGTGAGATGGGTAGTGTTCAAATTTAATAAACAAATAAAATATTTTAATACACATTGCATGTTTAGAAAGTGAAATGTAATTTCCAAGTTGCATATACATGGATTCATTGAACCTAGTATTCTTGCTGGAATTCTAGAATGATCAGTTGACATTTCAAAAAAGTAATGTACTTTTCAAGAAATCAACAGTTTCATGCCTGAAATCCAAGCACCATTGCAAATAGCACATCACCATTAGTAATGGCCATGTCAGTCCACCACTCTAGAAAACTCATAACTGCTAATATTATACCAATATCCTACAATTCTGACTGAGATTAAAAATAATCACATGCCTACATATCTACGTCAGACTGGCAGGTTTCTGAGAATGTATATATACATACCTCTAAGAAAGTACTGTCTGGTAAAAACACCGAAGTGAAGAAAAGAGAACAGTATAGCTCTGAGGTGATCAGGAAATAATATGTAAATCAGATGTCGGTATGAAAACACTGGGGATGGGAGCACTCTCTAGTACTCCCTCTAGCAGGAGACTGGAAAACTACCAGAAGAGCTCTTTTTAAGGGGCACATTGTAGAGAGCACAAGAGGCTGTCAAGGACGACACGGAACTTATTAGCCACCTACTCATGTTCCAGAAATTTTTAAAAATCCATGCAATTCTGAAACAGTTGATATTTCTTAGAAAATGGTTGTAGCACATAGAATTCCTACCTTGCTGAAGAATTGTTCCATCAGCATTAACTGGCTGATAGACAATTGTCTGACCTTCTGCTGTCTGAGCTACCTGTTGTCCTTGGACTGCAATCTGTGGCTGGGTCTGCAGAAGCAAGCACCACACAAAATTAAAACAGTGAGCCATATAAAGCTATTATACCTTGGGATTTCCCATGGTTTCATATAAAACACTATGCCAAAATCAATTTCCCTGCATGTTCCATTGCCCTTCCTCCCTTTAGTTGAACCCCTCTCCAATGTCTTCCCCTTTTTAATATGCTACCTGTGTTTGGCCAGCTGTTACTGCTGTCTGTGGTTGCTGGATGATGATTTGTTGTGTCTGGCCCTGCTGGCCCTGAACTTGTACCGCTTGTCCACCTTGAATCTGAATCTGACTAGGCTGGACCAACTGAATCTGTGGACATATAAAATAGAGTAAGATGCTGTTAACTACTATTCCTAATCATGGCTTAAATTGATTATTCTGATTATTCTAAGGGGAAAATTATTCATATTACATAACAAAAGCAAGGATAAAACAATGCTGAAGCTTGCTGCACCACTATACATATTTTCTACAGTATTAAAAATAAGGATAGGGGGGGGAAAAACCTTTGCAACTCCTTCACAAATTCAAAAGAATATGAGGTCTTAAGCAAGAAGTGTTCAAACATATAGTATTAGTTCTTCTTCTTCAAGTAGGGGAGCATTCTTGTACAATGTTCAATATGACTCCAAGTAATAACTGATTTTGTAATGAGGGTTACAAAATAAGGTTAGAATTTCATCATTCTCAAGCAGCACATTATATTTATTTCTATACGGCATTTCCTTCAAAGACGAAGCCTAGGCAAATAACACAAGTGATAGAACCAAGCAGTCCAGCAACATCTGGAGAATCACAGATCGGCCATCAGTACTAATTATTTTAGGAAGCATCTATTGGATTAAGTTCAGAGGCCCTATAGGTAGTCCTTTACTTAGAACTGTAACAGAGCCTGGATTGTCCACCATAAGTCATTACAGTCATAAGTTAAGGCATCCACTTGACCAAAGAAATTTTATGACCTTTTTTGTGGTGGTCATTAACAAATACGGCAGTTGTAAGCATGACCGAGGAACATTGCAACTGGTTGTAAAAGTGTAGCGGGTTGCCAAGGGCCTGAAATACAGCCGTGTGTATGCTGCCATGAATACTGTGGAACTAGGTCACAAGTACTTTTGAGGAGACTGTCAAAACTTTGAAGTGTCTGTAAACAACCTGTTAAGCAAGGCCTACCTTCATTATAAAAAAAATGGTAAATGTTTCTTCCTCTGAAATCGATTTTCTTCCTGTTTGACACATTTTTTTTATTTCACAGAGTAAAAGTGCAAGACATTTCTTCACAGAAATCTAATACCTTTTTAAAAAGTATTAAACTAATTTACTGAAATAATTTACATTTATCAGCAAAAGAACGTAGACAAGTTCTTGTGTATTCAAACATATTGCATATTGCAGTGGTTTCGGGGTGGGGTATCATCAGTACGCTGATGATACCCAACTTTTTCTTTCCACCCCGAACCAACCCAGTGATGCCCTCGCCGTGATGTCCCGGTGCCTGGAGGCGGTTCAGGTCTGGATGGGGAGAAACAGGCTTCGTCTCAATCCCGCCAAGACTGAGTGGATGTGCATATCGGCATCTCGGGCTAACCAGACTATTCCACCTCTAACGATGGGGGGTGAGGTGTTACCCCCCGTTGATAGGGCTCGCAACTTGGGCGTCCTCCTGGATTCACGACTCAATTTTGAAGATCACATAGGAGCCGTGACCAGGGGGGCTTTTGCACAGGTTCGCCTGGTGCGCCAGTTGCGTCCCTATCTGGACCGAGACGCCCTACGCACAGTTACTCATGCGCTCGTGACCTCCCGTTTGGACTACTGTAACACTCTCTACATGGGGCTGCCCTTGAAGACCACTCGGAGGCTTCAACTGGTGCAGAATGCGGCCGCGCGAGTTGTAATGGGGGTCTCCCGATACTCCCATGTAACACCTCTACTCCGCGAGCTGCATTGGCTTCCGGTTGCCCTCCGGGTGAAATTCAAGGTGCTGGTTATTACCTATAAAGCCCTACATGGCCTGGGTCCGGGGTATTTGAGGGAACACCTGCTGCCGGCATCAAATGCCCTTCGCCCAGTGCGCTCCCACAGGGAGGGTCTGCTCAGGGTCCCACCGGTAAGAGATTGCCGGCGGGTGACACCCAGGGATAGGGCCTTCTCAGTGGGGGCGCCTGCCCTCTGGAACCAGCTGCCAGTGGAGCTGAGGACTGCCCCCGACCTCCGGTCATTCCGCCGGGGCCTGAAGACCTGGCTCTTCGAGCTCTCGGGCCCAGGCTGAGGAGTAATTTATTTTAATTCGGGGTTTTTTAATTGCACAGGGTTTGTTTAATCTTTTTTAAATTGGTTTTAACTTTTGTATCGCTGGTTTTTTAACTCCCTGTAAACCGCCCTGAGTCCTCAGGGAAAGGGCGGTATATAAATGTAATAAAATAAAATAAAATAAATAAATCTTTAAATTCCAGCTGATGGTTGCCTCCCTTTATATTTCAGTTTGAGCTTCCTTGTATGTTCCTAGACAGAAGAATATTTTCTGGTATTTTCCTAGTCAGAGCTGGTTTATCTAGAAATGTATGGGTTCATTTGAACCAATTTAAATTAATTTGATCCTTCAAATTAATTAGTGAAAATGCTAGTACAGAACCTTTTCCAAATTATTGAGTCAATCTGAAGCTAGTAATTTGATGATTTAAATTGATTTGGAAAACTGATTTGATTGAAAACTGATTTGATAGAATCACTGCATCACATAACACTAATTTGTATATCATTTGGGCATGCTGACCTGCTGAAGTCCTTGTGATCCTGAAACCGGTACTTGCATAATAGTTTGACCTTGGCTTCCAGGTACAGCCTGTACCATAATTGGTTGACCAGTTGATGTGATTAGCTGGCCTCCACTCACTTGTACCATCAGTGGCTGACCCTGGACCTAAAGAATAGGAAAAGAAAAGAACCACAATGAAACACAAGCTCAGATAAGCAACTAGCTTCAGGCACCAAAATGTTCCTATATAGAAATTCTACAGAAAATGATCATCATCATAATATACCATCAAAAATGACATCTGCCTATTCCAGGTCCGTGAAAAGGACTGGATAGGTGAATACAAATGTCAATTCAAGTCTAAATATCTGATGACTATTTGACCAAACATAATAATATAAAAGTATGAAGGAATAATAGGAAATGTAAATATATAAAAATATGAAGGAATGATATTATTAAGAAAGAACAAAATGTAAATGTGACACAAATTAAAGATAAAGAAATTTGCATAGATTTGAGCAATTTGAAGAATTTGAGACAAGGAAACTTGAAAAATAAGAAAATTGAAGCAAATCTGTTTGTGAAGTACAATCAGGAAAACCACAGAGGCTATATAGCAAATGAAACAAAAAGTCATGCTCCTATAGAGAAGATCAAGCAACATGACAATCAAATAATTCAATTCCAACAGAACTTGCAGTTTAGAGCAAATCAATATTAATTCTACAAAACTCTTGAAAGTAGGAAAGGACTGACTACAAATAATGAAAAGCCTGACAAAGAGACCCTAAAACATTTGGGACAAGTTTTGGGACAACAATAAGAGTCACAATAGGAATGTACATGGGTCAACCAAATTGTGCTCCATGGTTTCTGACTAAAATCATTGAGAAATCCACGCTTGAGGTTAGTAGACCAAGGTTTTGGAAGCATCAGAAAGTGAAAAATGGCTAACAACTAGAAGGCCATTCTTAATTGAGAAGGAGAAAGAAGAGAAGGAAAAGGGAAATGACCTTGAAAATCACAGGGTACAGTCCCATAACCTATTTCTCAACAACATATATAGCTAGTCTTGAACATATAACAATTTCGATCATTTCAAGTTACAATGGCAGTGAAAAAGTGACTTATGACCGTCACTGTGCATGGGCATGTGATTGCCATTTGTGATCTTCCCAGCAGGCTTCCGATAAGCTAAGTCAATGGAGGAAATCAAATTTGCTTAATGACACTGTGATTCAGTTAACTGCAATAATTCACTTAGCAACCAAGGCAAAAAAGGTCACAAATTTGAGCACAACTTACTTAGCAACAGAAATTGTGATCCCAGAGTGTTTGTGTCATGACATGCATTAGAACAGTAGTGCTAGACATTTATTTTATTTATTTATTTTATTACATTTCTATACCGCCCTTTCCCGAAGGACTCAGGGCGGTTTACAGGGTAATTAAAAAACCGAAATACAAAAGTTAAAACAGATTTGCTAGTTATACACGGAGACTTCCAAATATTTCACACATTGAGACTTCATTCAGGTAGCATTAATTTTAAAACAGAGGCTTAAAATGATGAGATCGAATAAGAATCAAAACAATGTCCTTCATCTCTTTTAGATGTAAATTACATAAAATTGACATTTGTGCTATAAGGGTATATTTCTGAAACAAGTTTCCATTCTCAAGATTCTTTAAAAAGTGTGAAAGATAAGAATATAATATATATTGCCTATTAAGTCTGTTCAACTCTTGGATCTGATCTCAAGAACATGCCTTGGAGTGCACAGGATACAAACTGACCACTGTTTGCAAAGCAGCCAGATGTTTTTTTAAGACTGACTCCAAAGTACTACATACTATGTGATCTCCTATTAATACAAGGCACCAAGAAGTAGCAGTATCTTTCAAAAAGAGGCTCCCGAATTTCATGAAACTCAAATATTTTATAAATACAGGTAGTAGTGCTTGACTTACAGCCATTTGTTTAGTAACTGTTCGAAGTTACAATGGCACTGAAAAGAGTGAGTTATGATGATTTTTCACACTTACAACCAGCAGCATCCCCATGGTCATGTGTTCAAAATGTGGATGCTTGGCAACTGGCATGTATTTATGACAGTTGCAGTTTCCCGAGGTCCTGTGATGACCTTTTGCGACCTTCTGACAAGCAAAGTCAATGGGAAGCCAAATTCAGTTAACAATCATATTATTAGCTTAACAACTGCAGTGATTCACTTAACATCTGTTGCAAGAAAGGTCATAAAATGGGGCAAAACTCACTTAACATCCGTTTTGCTTAGAAACACAAATTTTGGGCTCAATTGTGGTCCTAAATCAAGGTCTACCTGTATGTGCACTTGTAACTCACTTAGACATATTTGGGAACTGAAAGGGAAGTCCAAGAAGAACATAAAATATGAATGTCTTCTGAAGGTTTTTTATGGGGCTTAGGCTAAGCTAAATAAAAACTCTTTCAGAACACTGGGTTTTAATTTTCATGATTACCAAAGTGATTATGGATTTGAAATTGAACACATATGGATAATTTTAGGCTGGAAAAGGCTAACAAAACAAGAAACAGAAGAGCTAAAAAGGAACAGTGTAAAATTCAGCGTTAAGTCAATACAATGCAAATAAACTTTTATCAATTTTATTTCATTATTTCTTAGATGTAACAAAAAATTGAATATTTTGAAAACAAAACAAAAAAATTCTAAATAAGAAAAAAGATGCCTTTGATGATATGTGCTTTATAACACTAATCCTTAAAAAGGGTAGAGGAAACGGAAAGTAATAGTAGTCGTCTTATTTAATAAATGATAAGAGTCTTCACATGACATTTACTATTTCACAAGAACACAAATCAGGATTTGAAATCTTTCTTCTCCGGTATTTTAATATTTTAAGCTAACATATATTATTGATTTTTGTCCTAAATATAATTCATTAACTAAATCTCTCAAAATAAAATTTCCTTTTTGCAAATCTCCCTGGTAAAAGGGGAAACAACTCCTCAAATAGATAATTTTAAGTGTTCTTTATTAAAAAGACTTTTTGAAGAGTGGCAAGCCCACAGTCCCAACCCCCAGCGTATTATCCCTATTATTTTCAATCTGTAGTAATAGAAGTTTCAGATGTCAGTTTGCGGCATGCATTTTTAACTGGATAATCCATTCCAACAATTTGTTAATTGGACTGTTATCTGCTACAGTTAGAATGAACTATCACCCATACATTGAACTATAACTCCTTTGATTCGCAGCCAGCATGAGAATTGGTTGAGAAGCTTATTCCATCACGTTTAGGAACATGAGATGTTACTTATGATTAAAACTGCCACTATTTTTCTGTTTCCATTTCAAGCCCTAGTGCAAACACAGCATTGAACATGCAGTGATGGTGTGATTCATGCAGTGCTCACACAAAAACAACAGATAGATCACCACTACCTGGAGGGTCTGAACTTGCTGGCCTGAGGCAGATGCCACCTGAGCCTCAGTCTGCAACTGGACAGCAGTCACACCACCCTGCTGCTGGGAACAGGAACAGGAAGAGCTTGAAATTTGGTAGGAGGAAAGGAAATGCTCAACACAAGATTTAAAAAAAAAACTGCCAGAAGAGACAACAGACCCTACAAGGAGGAATGTGCGAATCCATTTCTAATATGGTGGCCTACCAATGTTTCATCTGCATATTATTCTCTGGTCAAAAAGAAGCAAAGTACATCCTTTCTCAGTGCAAAGTTTGGAAGCTCTAACTAAGGACAGAAAAGAAACAGATGGCTGACTTGGAGCTTCTGAAGGGAAGAAATGTGAACACATTGATATTGCATTGTGCCTAAATCAGTGTAGGCCTTACATGTGATTCCTCTCAGAAAAAAGCATTGAAATTTAAGAAACATAGACAAGATATCAAAGAAAAACAGTACGATAAGCATAACCTTATTTACATCAATCAAAGAGATCTCTAACTTTGTAGGTAGTACTGTAATGAAGTATTAAATTATTTTATGTTGACATCACCCACAAATGAAACAAATCATTACGTTAGTGTTAGAGCTGACCAAGAAATAGACATACAATTCATTTTTCATAATTATGTTTTAATGTATAAAAATTAAATGTGCCCTTGTAGGGCTATGCAAACCATACGGAAGTACAATTCAATTTGGCAGAAATTCTGGCAGAAGTACCCTGTGCACATATATGGGCAAATACATTGGGGAGGGAGCATGATTGTTTTTACACTTGAAGGAGTGATGCTTCTTTTGCAGCAAAAAAGGGTAACCCAATATTTTGCACAGCTCTACCAATTAGGATGGAAGCATCTATTTTTCTGGGCACTTAAAATTGTTAAGAACCAACATACTGAAATCTGCATTAGAAGTAACTGTCATACCTGTTGCTGTATTTGTCCAGCCTGTACAACTATCTGTTCTGTTGAGCTACTGCTGTTTGTGGTGTACTGCTCCATAGTTTTCTGTATTAATTCTTTATCTAATCTTCAATCAGAAACCTAAAAGAAAACATAGAACATTACTGTCAGTGTGCATTGAGTACAAGCTATCTGGGAACCGTAAAATAATGAAGTGGGCCCAACTGCAATATAGTAAAATGACAGAAATTGGGAAACAAAGGAAGAATTTCCAGGTGAAGCAGTTTCAAAAGGCAAACTTACTGGTGGCATTAGGTACAGATGACTGGGTTAAAGTTCTGGGTCTCTAGAAGTTCTGGGAGGGAGGAGTCTCTCCTCCCATTTACCAAACATTTTTTTTACTATAAGAATTACTGCAGTTATTATTCAATTTATACCTTGCTGATCCTCTTGAGAATTTAAGAGTGTACAGGGTTTTACTCATTTTATCCCCCATCAACAATAGGCAAGATAATAGCCAAACCATTCAGTGGGAAATTTGGTTTACATCCTCTTAGATAGGAATTTATAACTGTCAAAAACAAACACCTACTCAACAGCTCTAAACATATTGGCCTGCCTTTCCCAACTATCATAGGTGAAGGTATAGTGGCTATAAATTAGGTGATTATCTGCAAGGAATTAGGATTGGAGAAGATTGAAGTAGTGCAAGTACCTCCACGAGATCCAAGCATGAAACAGGTTGAAACCAGGAGTGGGGCTACAATGGTTCAAATATTCACATCTTCTGATTAATTCTGCAGGACACTGCCAGTATTAATTTAGTTAAGAAACCGAAATTGTTTTTCGTTCAAATGTATTTATACAAGATTCAGTTGTGAGGCCAAGGAGGAAGCAAGCAGGCTATACGATTGTGAGATTTTGTAAACAGTGGAACAACTTGCCTCCAGAAGTTGTGGGTGCTCCAACACTGGAGGTTTTTAAAAAAAGATTGGACAACCATTTGTCTGAAATGGTATAGGGTTTCCTGCTTGAGCAGGGGTTTGGACTGGAAGACCTCCAAGTTCCCTTCCAACTGTTATTACTAAATTCTACACTTCATTAAGAAAACCAAGATCATGGCATCCGGCCCTCTCAATTCTTGGCAAATAGATGGGGGAGGTAGTGACAGATTTTATTTTCCTGGGCTCCAAGATCACCGCAGACGGGGACTGTAGCCAAGAAGTTAAAAGTCGCTTGCTCCTGGGGAGGAAAGCTATGGCAAATCTAGACAACTAAAAAGCAGAGACATCACCCTGCCAACAAAAGTGCGTATAGTCAAGGCTATGGTCTTCCCAGTTGCAATGTATGGCTGTGAAAGTTGGACCATAAGAAAGGCTGAATGCCAAAGAATTGAAGCCTTTGAACTATGGTGCTGGAGAAGACTCCTGCGAGTCCCTTGGACTGCAAGGTGATCAGACCGGTCAGTCCTAGAGATCAACCCTGATTGCTCTTTAGAAGGCCAGATCCTGAAGTTGAAACTCAAATACTTTGGCCACCTAATGAGAAGGAAGGACTCACTGGAGAAGAGCCTAATGCTGGGAAAGGTTGAGGGCAAGAGAAGAAAGGGACGACAGAGAATGAGGTGGCTGGATGGAGTCACTGAAGCAGTAGGTGTGAGCCTAAATGGACTCCAGAAGATGGTAGAGGACAGGAAGGCCTGGAGGAACATTGTCCATGGGGTCGCGATCGCAACTAACAACACACTTTTGTTTTCAGCAGAAAAATGATGTACATTTGTCAAATTACAGATAGCCAATTAAAAAATAATATACTTTAGCCTTACATTTGAAATATCACCTTCCCTTTTCTAGTTTAACTACATTTTAAGCTTACTTGCATATTTAAAGTAGTTATTTTAATAAGCTTTTTAAAAGAAAGCAGCCAGTAATACAACTGATTCCTTTTCTGCAAATTCTAGACAGGGCCACAAAACATGGCCTCTGTAAGATTTTACGTTCAATGATATAATATATAAACACAGAATATAATGAAACCACAAAACCAAGCCAATGTTATTCCCTAATACTGAATTTAAGAATTCCTATATAGTATCTCTCTTTGTCATAAGCCACTAAATCATTTTGTACAGGAAGTACATAAAAAGATTTCTCTCTCTCTCTCTCTCTCTCTCACACACACACACAAAGAATATATCACCATATGGCTATTTTAACATGACAGAAGAAAACATGCCTTAACTCCACCATTTATTGAAAGGCTCCTCTTTCGGGCTACCGGTCAGCTTACGCAATGTACATTTGTAGTATGCGAGCAGCCTATACCGGGGATAAGCAGCAGTGGCTTTCATCTGAAGCAGATTATTTTTGCATAATTGTAACACGATATGTAAGGGAAAACCCTTTTGTTTTTTGTCATGGGAAAAAGCAGCTATGAAGAGGCCTTCTCGGCTACAATATCGGCCTTGATCAAAGGCTAATTTTTTAGAGGCAAAAATTTGGCAGAGCGGCTGACGGAGAAACGCAGCGCTCTGAGCCCCGCGGTGTTCGGTTACAGTCCGTGCTTTGAAAGGCGTGCGAGCGAAACTGACCTCCAGGGCCAGCGGCCGCCAAGCACAGGATGGCGAGCCCCTTACACAGGCCACTAAAAGCCGCCCTGAGAAGCAACCGGAGGAAACGCCCCGTGGGCTTTCTCTCGTTTCCTTCATCCGGCGAAGGCCACAGAAAGGCATCTCCGAAGGTCCTCCGGCGGTCCCGAGGGGACCGGGCCGAGCAAGACGGGAATAGCTAACCCTATTCGCGTTTGCCCCAAACAGTGACATCCCCGTTCCCACGTCAGTCACCCATCCCATTTCGATGCATGTTCCGGGCGCCAACGGGCCACAGCCACTCGCTGCCCCAGCACTCGCCCAGCCCTAGCCCGCGCGCGGCCTTCTGACTGGCCACTCGGCCCCGCCAATCCCGGCTCTTGGGCCGGCGCTCGGGGGCTCCATATTGGCTGCTCGAACTCACCGTGCCTTGCTCCCCCGGTTCGGGTCCCGCTCTGATTGGCTCCGCCACCGGTCCCCGAAACCCAATCAGCGCCTCCACTCAGCCGCCGCGCAAAATGGCGCCCAACCCCCGAAGCCCAACAAAGAGAAGGCGAGGGTGCCCTCGCGCAGGCGCGGTAGGAAAGTTCCTCCCGCGGATGCTTGCGCGAGTTTAAAACTGCACGCATGCGTTGGCTCCTTTCGAACTGACGGGTGCGTTTAGGCCGTTTCTATTCTCTTTCAACACTTCCAGTCTCGAGGTGGCTTTTTCTACGCATGTGCGGAACAATTTTTTTCCCCAGAAGCTTTTTTTTTCCCCAATAGCATTTCACGGACCTCCTTCCTTATATAACGCATGCTCTCGGCCGGGGCCATAGAGTCCTTTTCCTAGGGAGGCTCACGTAAAGGCTGACATTTTGTCTTTTTTGTTTAAGGGGCTCCCGAAGAGTGTTGTCATAACAGAACTTAGAACTTAGTGGGAGGCGAAACCGAGTGCTGCCGTTGCCAATCTAAGCTGGTGGCCGGTGTGGTTCTTTTTTTTCCCCCCGCCATTGCTGGCTTAGAGAGTTGGCGGGCGGGGGCGGGCTAAGGAAAACGACGTCATGCCTTGGAGGCGCCTCGATGGGCGGCCACCCGCCCTTTGGTGCAGCTTTGTTGATTTCAAAAGCAGCGTTTTTCTGCCCCTGTATAGGTTTTTACACGCGAGAGGGCGAAGGATGTGTGTTAAAAAGTCTCAGAATTATTTTTTTTTCGGGGTGGGGGGAAGGGAAGGTTATCGCTGTGTAACTGGTGCCCTAATTCGTATTTGATACTTTGGGTTTACAGCAATTTTATACTTTTTTTAGTAATCAATTCTCTCTGCTTGCTTTTCCTGCCATGAATATGAAAATTATTATTTTCTAGTCTGTAGCTGAAACAAATCCCTGTGATCTACACAGTTATGGCTAGTTCCCGGATTTCTGGAAGTGAAGAAAGGGTTTGTAGCGAAGTTTTTTTTAATTTGAAATTCAGTTTTGAATTTTAAAGATAGTTTTATTTCTCAACAGAAATTTGCTGGTTTGTTTTTTTAAAAAGTACCATCTGGTATGGAGGATTGATTTTAGGGTTTAGTTTGTGCAGGAAAAAGTAATCCTAAATAAGATTTGTAAAACTTTATTGGAATTAATTTTTCCATAGGTTTCACTTCATCTTAGTACGCTAGCCATATAGTTCTGCCAAATAGGTTATAATACAATCCATTTTCAGTATTATTCATATTTTATCCATCCTTTAATAATACATTTTGCCATGTCTGTAAGTCAATGCTGTTGGTAGTTCTGCCTTTTCCTCACCCAGCTACATCTTTTGACAGGCTGATTGCTCAGGTGTAAAACATTGTCTTAAAAAAATTACTTGCAATGGAGGAGTACCCAGATAGAATGGCTGACTCTTTGTTTTGTTCCCCTTTAATGGATTCATAAGAAAATTGATCCCTTATCATTTGGCAATTTCACAAAGCAGTAGTTAGAATGCTATGAAGTATAATATAAAGCAGTAGCTCTTCCTGTTCTGTTTAAAAATTTAAAGTTACTCTCTACCAATAATGTTTATAAATGAGGAATAGCCAGCCTTTTTATAGTAAGAATGCATTTGGAATTTCAAGAGTAATTTTGTGATTGATCCACTCACAGAATGGCTAGCATACTAAACTTTCCTTTTAACAGAGTGGCTACAATCTAGTAGAAACTTTGTGGGGCCAGGAGGAACAGTTCCAAATAAATATGATGCTAAAAGACGGGAGGTTTGGAGCCTAATGGTATCAGTGCATATGTCTGGATGTACATTTGCTTCCATGCATATTGCATTGTCTTGCAGGCTATAGACCTTAGGCATGTTGTGCAGAGCTTGTTTTTGCTATTCTAAGTCATAAATCATGCTTGAAAACCACAACGACATGAAATTCCAAATTATGTGAAATTTAATGTGATCTGATTGAACTTCACTTAAGAATATTTTGTGAACGTCACTTTTATATGATATATTATTCATCATATATATGATAAGATATACACATTATCTTTTATATGCTATATAAATTAAATTAGAACATTAATAAAATTAGAATAGATCATCTAAGGACAAAAACTCTCCCAAATAGTTCCTCCTTTGCAGATCGCAAACAGGAAATAATTATACAAGGTGAAGTCGAGGGTGAAGCTCACTTGTGTTTTTACCTTCTGCAGTGTTATTGATTTATATTATAAAACAAACTATAATATAAACTAACCCAATTTAAATTGTGTATACTTACTTGAAAGTAATTGGAGCTTGCATACAGTTCATTGAATGTTGAAATTTTTATATGACTATTTAATATAGATACAGAAAATGAAGGTTTAAGAATTGTTAATTGTTAATCACAGATAATATGCCCTTAATCCAATACTACAGGTCATTAAAGCAAAAATTGTCCTAAGGTTTTCTACCATCTACTGTTTACAGCATAAATGATCTGTTGATCGTTAGCATGGAATACTTAAATTGATTTTACGTTACAGCATGAGTACCCAGAATAGATTGCAGTATGAGTCTATATAAGAAGTTTCCCATTATCTCGAAATCTATTTTTGTATGGCATGAAGCCTTAGATTTCTGTGGCATAAATTAATTACTCCCCTAAAGATTTATAATTATAACTTTCCTGATATGTTTGCAGTGAAATACGTTTTCTTACCAGATTCTGCTATGTAGAAAAGAATAGTAAAATATTCAGTGGCACTCTATAAAGTACTGGTGGTGTAATCCATTTTATAAATTCCCCAAATGCCATTCACAGTGTCCACAAATACTCTAACTTGGCAGCTGTAGAACTTTGTTTGTAAAACAAGTTAACCAGTTGTGCCCACTTTAACTGTGGTCAGTGTAATAATTCCATTGAAGGCTTTAAGAAAATGATTGCTTAACTCAATGGAAGTTCCTTTTGACGAGAATTATGATCGTGTTTCAAAACCAAAATTAAAAAATTCATTTTCCTAATACAAATTTAAAAATAAGAAAGGCAGTTGAAAAAATTTAACAGTATTAAGATAACAGACATTAAAATAAAACAAATCAGTAATCCAGAACATACAGAGTTCTGGACAGCCAGGTAAGAAGCTGACATTAAAATAAAGCCAACATAGTATCAAATCTCCAAGATGAGGAGGATCCTGAATCTAGGTGTTAGATTTTAGAAGAGTCCCCTGTTTCTTTGCACAATGTACAGCTGTGAAAGAAGAGAAAGAGACTTTTAATATTTATGTGGATATATATACCAGGAGGAGTGATCCTTTGGATATTAGAGAAAACAACATTGAACTGATTATTGGAAAGGAGGATGCCAAGAAATCCCATGGTGGTAGGAAATCAAAAAAATGAGAACGTGGCAGTGGCAAGGTAATATAGTGCTGTTGCCCAGAAAACTAAATGAAACCACCAGGAGCTAAACTCAATTTATGGATGTTGGCCCCTATGTTACTGAATGCATAATACATATTTTTCTTGGAAATAAATTCTATTTTATTGTTTTGTGTATATCTCAAAAGAAGCCCTATTTCATATAGTGGGAAATTTAGTAAATACTTATACGGTAAGTTCATTGTGTTAAAAGAGTCTCTTATTATGTGTAGTAGTCAGCAGCTTAAACTGTGACATCTTTATATATTGCCTTACATTTTCTAGTTCTGAAATTTTATCTCATATATTGAGTCTTCTCTTTCCTTTTTACTCAGATTAAATATGTACAGGGAGATCTTTTTACTTGTCCAGAAACAGATTCCTTGGCTCACTGTATTAGTGAGGATTGTCACATGAGTGCTGGCATAGCTGCTATTTTTAAGAAGAAGTTTGGTGGCGTTCAGGAACTTTTAAACCAGCGTAAGTAAAGGGCCAAGCTAGAGCAGTTTATAAAACCACAGAATTTAGATATTTATTATACTTACTATACAGTAAAAGTGAATGTTATGCAAATAGATTTCTTCAAATGGCAGAAACACTTCCACTCCACTAATACCTTTATAATGTGCTACAGATGGGTGTTTTTTGAGGGGGTGTGTGCTTCTAAACTAGCTTTTGAGGGCATTTAGTGGTCAGGGTCAATTGTCCCACTAGAAACAAAACAAGTACGGTATAAACAGTTAACTAACAAAAATAATACAATTATTAAGTAATATTCAGGATATAATCGGTAGTTAAGCTTGCCGCAGAAGAGATTTAACTTGCTGTAGTTACATGACTATTTCAAATGGAGCTACTAATTTTCATCATATTGTATGCCCCTGCCTTGGGAGACAAGCAGTCAGAAGTTCATTACTTTTTTAAAAAAGTATCTAAACAAGGCTTGTGTTAACAAACAACAGATGAATAGAATGACTAGGTTAATGAAGAGCTTACTTTGTATGTCTTACTTTAGCTCTATGTCTGGGACTTTGGAGACTATTGATGGGGTGAGAATTTTATCAGTACATTATAGTTTTTAAATGCACCCTATATGTTATTCATTTGTTACCAGCTTATTCAGTTATATCGTCTAGTTATGTGGAATTGTAACTTAGAAATGTTAGAAATAGGACAGTAGCCATATTACCTCACTATTTTAGAATGAATCTTATATAAGCACTCATCTAATTTTTACCTACACTTGATTAAGTTACTCATTGAATCCTGTGCTGTAAATTTTTCACATGTAATCTATATATTGTTTGGTGTCTGTCTACAAATATATGAGAGTAAGGGATGACCATTACATGTTTATTATGATAGTTTTGAAAAACAATAAACATATTTTCAGTACTTGGAGATTAGGAATTAACTGATATTTTTTTAAAAAAAATTCTAACAGACAAGAAGACTGGAGATGTGGCTGTTTTGAAGAGGGAAACTAGATATGTGTACTACTTGGTATGTTTTGGGGCACATTATTGATTCTAGCACAAGAATACATATTCTAGAGATAAATATAGGATTTATGCATTAAGTATTATGATTGGCAAAGTTAAGCAGCCTCTTCATTGACAAATATTGCTGAAATTTTTAATAAGGAATTCAAATGCAATGTTTACTGTGCAGTGGTTAGAATGCAGTATTGCAGGCTAATTCTGCTGACTGCCAGCAGTTCAATTCTTACCAGCTCAAGGTTGACTTAGCCTTCCATCCTTCCGAGGTCAGTAAAATGAGGACCCAGATTGTTGCTGATTCTAAACTGCCTGGAGATGGCTGTAAAGCACTATGAAGCGGTATATTAGTCTAACTGCTATTGCTATCTAATAAGTTCTCAATTGACATCAGTTAATCACGGTTTTACTGTGATAAGTGTAGTATTGTTTCAATTGTACTAAAAAAATTCAATGATTTTTGAAGTTATACTTCAATCTTTATAAATTAAACCAAATCGTTTAAAAGTAACATTCTATGTCAGTTAGATTTCTTCTAAATAAAAAGTGTTTATTATTTTAGTATATTCTTATTATGTCTATCTAAAAGCAAGTAGTGAACGGGTCTGAAGAATTTTAATTAAATTTAATTTATCTAAATTGTCATCTAAAAAGACGTTTTAAAATTTATTCTATTTCTGCTTTTTTATCACAGCACAGATTAAAACACCTTAGGAATTTGACTGATAAGTTAGGGTGCCCTTTTATATTTATTAGTTGGTTGGGTTATATACTTTAAAAGAATTTTTAGATGAAAAACCTGTTACGTTGTTTTTGAATGGAATTGTAATTTGAAATATGATTGCATTATTTTAAGAAATTTCCTCAAACTAATATATTTAAATTCTGTCAGGAAATGGAATTCAGTGATTATATGATTGTATAATACAAAACAATCTTTTTATTTCTCTATTTTTTAAAAATGGTGAATATTTAACCACAAAATGTCAATATTTGTCAAGGATTCTTGACAAATGATTCCCATCCTAGGAATCAAATTTAAAGTATATATAATCCATATTTTTTATCATTTTAAATCTGAAAGAACAAACGTTTTCTTCATGTGACAAATTACTTCTAACATATTTAAATTATAATGATGTAATTAGATCACTGAGTTCCAATTTGGAGGGATACACTGTTTCAAGATTAAAATTTAATTAATTAATTTTAATTTAATTTTAATTTGTTTAATTGTGGGCTAGTCTTATTTAATTCTGTTTTAAAGTGTACTTATTTGTATTGTTTTAACTCACCCTGTAAACCGCCCTGAGTCCTTCGGGAATAGGGCGGTATATAAAATCAATTAAATAAATAAATAAATAAAACCTAAGTCTCCAACTAAAAATAAATTCAAGCATGCCTATTTTGTTTTCTTTTCCAAGTTAATTATGTAGGATAGTGTATTCTTGTGATCTGTTTTTCACTACCTTAAATAGAGACTTCCAACTTTTCCCCTTAATATTAATCGCTGCATCATCAATGAAAACGTTTGAGGATTATTACATGACTCTTTCCACAATGTAGTCTACAGAATCTCATTACAATAATTAAGTAATTTTATAAACTTTAATTTTAAAGATTTAAAATCTAATACATGAGAATAATATATTAATGCAATCTTTTGTATGTCTATCCAGAAGCAAAGTGCGTTGAGCTTAGTAGGATTTATTCCTGGATTAATGCTGCAATTTGGAACATGTTTATGAAAGATTTCCCACTGAATTTACTGAAATTTCTAAATAGACATATAACATGCAGCACAAAAAGAATCAAATCTAAAATGTGTCTCATCTACATTTTACCACTTTTTAGATTTCAAAGAACAAATATTTTCATAAACCGACATATGACAATTTACGGAAATGTTTAGAATCTATGAAAATCCATTGTCTGAAAAATGCAGTAATTCACATTTCTATGCCAAAGTAAGCTCATTTTTATACTGTAATGTTACTATACTGTATTATATTTGCGCATTGACAGCTAAAAAAGTTTTTCATTGCATTTTTTTTTACTTTGAAATATTTTGTCTTTATAAAGGCTGTAAAGCAAGGCTCTATAATAAGTCCAAAAGAACTGGAAGAGCTAGTGAGTTTTTATATTAAGTACATTCAGAACACATTTTTGTATATTTAAAGCAAAAGACCTGTTTTCATTGATTTGAATTGGAAATGTTATTAAATGGAAGATAACATTTTTCAAGTTCTATATGTGATTGTATAACTGAGAAAATGTACTTTGAGAGCACCACACTTCTATAGCTTAAAAATGTGACAGAAAATGGTCATATAGATGAGTTTCCAAAACAAATCTAGATTTTAGCTTCGTGATATACCTAATGAGCTAGTGAATGAATTTTAGTTTCTTGGGATGTTACACGCTGTTATATTTTTTTGAGCCACAAGACTTCTTTTCCACCTGTGGGCTAATAATAATAACCATAGGGATGTTTCTTTAGGACAGGGGTGTCAAACTGCCGGCCCAGGGGCTGGAGCGTCACGGAGAAACCGCGTCCATCCCATTTTCGGCAATGGGAAAAAGTTCCGATATGTCGCGTGATGTCACGTGACATCGCGAGTTTGACATGCCTGCTTTAGGATAAATCAAGAATTGTGACTATATTGAGATACTTGGCATGCAATTAGTATTGTATCATATTTGCATCTAATATGTTGGTTTGAACTAATCCTTATTTTGGCATTGCTTATATGCTTCCTATAAATTGTAATGAAATAAATGTTTCAAAGACAATGTCCAGAAAAGACACCTATATCCTCTTATGTTTCAGGATTGGTTGTGGACTTGACCGTCTAGACTGGAAGAAAGTTTCAAGAATGCTTGAAGAAGTATTTGAAGATACCAATATTCATATTACAGTTTATACTCTTTAATTTCTAATATAATTGTCTTTTCAGTTTGATGTTATATCCTTGTATCTTAGCTGGCATGTGCTGATAAAATTATCTTAATTCTAATTTCCACAATACTTTAAGTCATCTGCTGACTCAAATTTTAAAAAAGTCAAAATGTACATTCTAATGTTTGGATACTTTGTATATCTGTCTCCTATTTAGCAACTGGAAGATGTTATTTTTTATCTAGATTGGCAATCATAGAAAAGATTGGAATAAAGTGGGACATTATGTTTCAGTTATAGATTTAAATGTTTACCAAAAAATCAGATGTTCACATATGTAAATAAAAGACCTTTTCCAAATATGAGTTTGATCTGTTTATGCCTTTAAAATACTGCAGTATATCAATTACACATATTCCTGTCCACCCAGATCCATTGTTGAAATGTATGGGGGTGCTATTTAAGCATTCCATGAATAGGTTCATATACATCGTAGAATGCTGGATCAGATTTGCTTAGGTGGTTTCTTTTACAGAGTACATACTGCTAAAAGAGCAAATGAGTGCTAGATAAAGTAAGTGTGAATATGAGGGCATTTTTGACTCATCTCAGCCAAATTTTTAATAAAAATGGATAATGGAATAAAAATCATATTTTAAATCTGTGAAAGATCTTTTCAAATTAGAAGTGTAATTGGGGACAACTTACTGAAAATTAGATGTGTTTAGTGAGATTGTATTCTTTTCATTTGTTTAATTTTTTTTAAAAAATGCTTTAAATTATAAGCTGAGTCAGCAGGAAAATATTTCTCATTGATTAACAGAAACCATTTTTTTTTAAAAAAATGCTAATCAGTTCACATGTACAAAAATATTTTTACCTCCCTCAACCAATGCTTTGTGAATCGTCACTGCCCATAAAATAATCAGTAATTCCTCTCCCTGTTACATTTCCCTTTGATTTCTCTCACTATTCACTGCATATTAATTAGTTTTAAAAGTTATTAAAATACACAATTGTTAAATTTAATTTTTGATGTTTCTTTGGACTTTTCTAAACTTAAAAGTGATAGAATTTTGCTTTGATACTATTCTTTGTCATTCATAATGTTTTCTTCTATATGAACAATAGCACTGCAGGTTTATCTATTGAAAAAAATCAAATCCCTACATGCACCATAATAAATTTATTTTTAGTCTATCAGCATAGCAGTGTGTCAGCTGGAGACGTCTGGTGTTTCCTGTTTCAAAGCAGCTCTGGGAAACTGAGTTGAGAGTCCCAAATATCAGTATATTATGCTTGTTGCTCCATTGGGTTGGCACACTTTTTTCCTGGAGAGACAGAAAAAGAGGCACAAAATGATTTTGTCAGCAATATGGTGTTTTATTTCTTGCAAAATAGGAGAACTAATACAAATGTTCCTTATTTTTCAGGGGGTTTGATTTCTTCACTTGTCTACGGTAAATTCATAAAATCCATTTGACACTATGTAGTCAGAGACACTTTATTAATAGCTTCTTCAAATCTCTGCTGATAATTTTATAGAGATTGATATGGGATTTTTGCCACGTAGGAAATGAGATAGGTGGCCGATAAATTTCCTAAACAAAATTAATCTTAATGTTATATTTTAAGATTCCAGTTGAATTTTATTGTAATTATGCATTTTAGATGATTAAAATACTCTAAAATATTATATCTGTTCTTTTTTATATTCTGATTCAATCAGATTTGTAGTATGGAATTTGTACTGCAGAAAATCCAGCACCACTTGAAAAATGCATCACTATAATATATTTCTGTTTAAACAGATTAGCAAATGAATTAGGGAGAGAGATGTAGTTTAATGTTAGAGCATTCCTTTGCATTCAGAAATACTGTGTTTCAATTCCACAAAAGTATTGCTCCCTGAAACCTTAGTAGCTGTTACTTTTCAATTACATCAGTATTTTTCAAAATTGGCAACTTTACGATGGGTGGACTTCTACTCCCAAAATTGCACAGCGAGTATACTGTGGAGTTCTGGGAGTTGAAGTCCACACATTTTAAGAGTGCCAAGTTTGAAAAATACTGAATTACAATAGGTAAATCATGTTTGGCTTTTTGTAAGATCGATTCTTATATTTATTTGCTATTTCCACCTATCAGTTTTTGTAACTGACCTAATGTAGATACATAAGAGTCATTGCCATATGGAAGTGTGAATGAAGAAAGAATGGATTCCATGGGATCCAGACTGAAAGCCCTATGGAAAAACAAGCTGATCTGTGGGTCCAGGTGGGAGCAGAAATAGTCTCGTAAAAAGGCAATGGGTTTTCTTTTAAAAAAGAGGTAACTCGATTTTGCCTGTCTTTCACCAGAGAAGTGGGATCACCTCTCTTCCATGGTTGACTGAAAGCCAGGAAAGAAAGATTGCAGTCATGTAGAAATCTGAATTAAAGATTGGGGAATTAACAATACATGCTAGAGATTAGTGAAACACAGTATGCAGATTAGAATTTTGGGGTCAGCCTTTAGTTAAATGTTTCTTGATTAACCTAATGGCGGGACATTATTTTCCCTTGCTGCCTCCTGGGTAAATCTAGAGGGGTTCTGGAATGTGCCAGTGGTTGATAAAATAGGACTCAGTATACGTCTGCAGTGAAATGCAGAGATGTGTGTTCTAATCTGGCCAAAGTTGTCACATTAAAAACCAAAATAAACTTTTGTTTCTTATGGTGGTCTGAAAAACCACCCTAAACAGGGAGATTTCAAAGTCACACTTAACACTAACCTCAGTGCAAAAGTTCAGCAAGCTTTTCTTCATAAAACTGGAAGTTCTCTTGAATGTCTTCCCAGGGTGTGAATGCCTTTGCTTCTTCCTCCTGCTCTACAAAGTTTTGCCAGACATACTCAAAATCTTGAGGTTTCATGATCCTCAGTTTACAACCAGCTGTTTTCATTTTCTTCAAGGCGGCTTGCATGTCAGGCTCCTCCCACATGAACAGACGACCTACTGAAACAGAGAGGTGTAGATTCTTGTTCTTCTGAAGTGCTTTAGCTATCCGATCAGCACAGCCTACACAGGGGCTACAGCTGGCGTACCAGGTGACATTGTAGCGCAAGGCAGACTCACACTTGGGCAAGACAGTATTGAAGAAGGCATCCTCTGCATGGGCTGCTGCATGTTCATCTTCCAGGTAGCCCCGTAAGATTTTGGGCTCCTTGCCCTGAATCTCTATGATGTAGCACAAGAAGGTCTTGTTTCTTCCTGAACTGTATTCGACATTCTTGAACTGGAAATTGAAAAAGCAGGCTGGAAGCCGTTCTCTGGAGAGAAGAGTGAAAGTATCAGTGTGGATACAGAGCTTATCATATAACCGCCTGTACGGTGTTGATTTTGATAAGAGAATTTTAGGACAACTCTATTGTTCCCCAAAGTATACAAGAGGGAAGCTTAACCTGACAATAGCTATTTCCTACTTAACAGTTTATGCAGAAGCAATCTCACCAATAAGGAGGTATGGAATAAAAAATGGCTAGGAGTTTGCTTTGAATTGGGAAAAAGTAAACAGAAATGAATCACACAATATTACAACTATCACCCACTTTTTGTTGTTGTTTTCAGAGCAATTTTTTCCATGCTGTCTAAATGTAATAGGCAACATTTCTCACCTGGATAAAGATTACAGAATTTCAATTTAGTAGTTTAATTTATTGGGATTTAAACTGGAAAGTTGTGCAAAGGGTAGGCTGTATGCTATATATTGTTTCTGTAATCTATTGGAGATATATCCAATTAAAAGCACAATTTATATTTTCATTTTCTTATTTTCTAATGGTGATGCAGTCTACTAGAGAAATATATAATTAGTCTACACTTTTGTTATCTAAAGCCATTTGTAAGTACTTTACTAACATTTTCTTTTCTGTCAGTTTTGCCCTCAGAATATATTTGTTTTACCTCATATAGATTATACAGTCAATATTATCTAATATAAAAAAATAAAATCAATAAAACAAATAATTCTTATTTTACTGAAAATGAGTAAAATAATTCTTGAGTCCTTGAAAATAAACCTTTAAAAACATTTAGTACTTTTCTTAATTGCAATGTACTTTAAATAACTTGTACACCGGAAACCTTGTGGAAAATAAATTTAAATCATCTAATGTCTTCCTTTCTTTATTATTCTTTTAAAGATTCCCAAGTGCGTGTTCAGTGAGATGTGAATGTGTGAGAATACTACAGAATATTTTCAATGGTAAATTAATAGGAAAGGAAAAATGCTTAATTTTCCTGTCCTGTTTTTAATCCCAGTGTCTCCAGCAATAACGTTAACAATATGAAGAAGCCTAGATGTTGTAGTGTAGGATGATGGTATAGATCAGAGGTGTCAAACTGCCGGCTCGCGGGCTCGATGTATCATAGGAAAACCGCATTGGTAATGGCAAAAAAGTTGCAATATGTCGCGACACGTCACGTGACGTTGCGAGTTTGACACCCCAGATATAGATAGAAACAGTAGGATTGTACCTCCAAAACATTTACAAGTCTTTTTCTGCAGGTCTGAAGCAATAGCAATGGGTGATATATATATATAAAGCAAATCAGTCTTCATAACATATGTATTCACAGACTTTGGATGCATTCATGTCTCCCTTATAATGATGATTGCTAGGAAATTCAGCCGTCAGCACCTCTTCAATTATCCTGATTTCTTAGGCAATTGATCTATACTGCTGTGAAGTATGAGATGGACAGATTTTAAATTAAACTCTCCTTTCTGTATAATACTGATGTACAGTTTATATATGCTGTTAGAAAGTTAAAGTTAGAAAGCTTTAAGCTCTTTGTTTTGAAAAATTGTTTATGCCTGTTATTTTCCCCCTCTGGGCTCCAACTACCAAACTTTTACACTACACATTTTTTGGCAGAAGCTCATTATTGATGAGTACTGAAGTAGTTTTCTCATTATTTTTGTTGACCCTAGGAATTACAGATAGTCCTTGACTTACAACAGTTCATTTAATGACCGTTCAAAGTTACAACAGCACTGAAAAAAATAATTTGTGACCCTTTTTCACACTTATGACTGTTGCAGCATCCCATTGGTCATGTGATCAAAATCCAGATGCTTGGGAAATGAGTCACATGACTCTTGCAGTGTACAGGAATCATGTCACCTTTTGTGACTTTCTGACAAACGAAGTCAATGGGAAAGTCAGATTCACTTAACTGAGTTATTAAATTAACTGCAGCGATTCACTTAACAACTGTGGCAAGAAAGGTCATAAAATTGGGCAAAATTCACTTAGCAAATGTCTCAGTAACAGAAATTTTGGGCTCAATTGTGGTCGTAAGTCAAGAACTACCTGTATATCCATATATTATTAGAGGAATGTTTTCAATCATTTCCAGTGCTTTTTTTGTAAAAGAAAAAGGTGCCGGAACTCACACATGTCATACAACCCGCCTTGCCTACCCTACAATGTTCCATCCAAAAAAATGGTGCCGGAACTCCGTTCTGAGCATTCTATGACAAAAAAGCCCTGATCATTTCAATATGATTATATGAAGGGTGTGTCCTGCAAATAATTGAGTCTTCCACTCCATAAATCTGATTTTTTTTAAAAAAAAAGATGTTTGTGTTTGGCTAATTAATTTTTTTTTTAAAAAATGTTACTCTATTACTGACAGATCAAACAGAAAATCTTGTGATATCTTTAAGATTAAAAAAATGATTATCTCACAAGATTTTCTGAACTGCAATACAGTGTTAGTTTCATTTCCACATTCAAATAAAATATAGAAGCCCAAAAAGTGATGGTGGCTGTGCACAAGGGTTGTTAGGTGTGATATTAGCATTTTGTACTAGTGAATGGATTGGTCTGTATTAATCTGTATTAAAGAATTTTGAACCTCTTAATTGTAGATTAGTTCTTTTATGAAAAGTTATATTTTTAATATTCTTCTGCCTGAGGAGAGCCATCTACCCTGAGACCAGTGATAGGATGCTATTTCTGCTAAGTTATTTATGTCTTAAAACTGCTTGTAAAGGAAGCTGGCTTTAAAAAACATTATGGATTTCAGGTTTTGGCAACTATGCTGACCAGGTTTATGTCTGGGTAGCAATTTCCATCATCCCTGATTGGTGGATTTCCCTGCTTCTTTACCCCTCCCATTCATGCTGGAAATCAAGTACCAATTACATTCTTTTTTGTGGAAATCTTTGGGAACTAATTGTGGACTGGTAAAGAAACCAAAACCCATATCATTTGGGCTAGAATGGCAAACTGCTAGAACGCTTGTCAGTTTCACCTGGTTAAAAATAAATGAATAAAAGTTCACCCTTTTACTATTCCATCAATGAACTTCTTAAAATAATCACAATACAGATAGTTCTCAACTTACGGGCAACATTAGTCTTGGAACGTCTGTTGCTAAGTGATATAGTTAAGTGACTTGCATCCAATTTTATGACCACTTTTGCTGCAGTTGATAAATGAATCTTACTTTTCCCATTGACTTTGGATGTAGATGACGCCTGGGAAAGTTGTAAATGGTGATCACATGACCCTGGGGCACTGCAACCGTCGTAAATACATGCCAGTTGCCAAATGCTTAAATTTTGATCATGTGACAGTCATAGGTATGAGGACCAGTTGTAAGTGACTTTTTTCAGCTCTGTCATAACTTTGAACAGTTATTAAATGAATGTTCATAAGTTGATGACTATCTGTAATGACAACACAGCTTTTCATTGGAACAGCAGCTCAGGATGAAAAGGCTGTGGAGGACAGTGACGAGAGGAAAGGGAGTGTTTTGCCTACAATACAATAACCAACTGACTAAAAGCATTTTCCTACTAATTGCCAAAGTGTACCAGGTAGACAATACACTATTTATGCGCCAGAAGTTAGGAAACACTATTTTTTGATTTAGTGTAAGAATAGATAGCAGGTGCTTGCTTGCATTGGTGATGCGATGGGGGCAGGTTGAGGGTGACATCATATTTACCTGGCAGGGAGATAACATTTTCATGAATTGGTTCTAACTGCTTAATTTTGGCTGCAGAACAATGTAGTGTAAATGAATGCTCCATATATCTCAAGAAATGTACATGGTTATCTATAAAATAAATTATCACACTGAAAAATGGGGCAAGGAATAATCTTAATTCTAAAAACTGGTCAGGCCATAGGACAGTTCCACAGTTACATCTGTTTGGGATGGGGTTCAAAGATACTTTGGCAAAAAAGCAAACTTGTAATCTAGTGATTGTAGCTGAAATGTTTCAACTGCCAGGGATAATTAGCCAGAACTGAGGTTTTTAATTCCTCATTAGCTAAATGTCTTTTTTCATCAGGCTAATATGTAAATAATTGAAACTATAACTTAATTTTGTGGCCGCAGGGGGTGATGTAAATCTTAGAATAATACTGTTCATGGATAAAACATATTTAAATTAAACCTGATGAAGAAAACTGGCATCTTATTGCAGATGAAATGAAATTTAACAACATCACAACAGTAGGCTACTAATGTTCCTTTTATTTTAAATAAGACTCAATCTATTAATTTAAAGTAATTTGATACAGAGTCCTTAACTGAAAATTTTAGGTCTGGGCTAAAATTCCAATATATAATCATTCTAATCTAATCCATGGTGACATTGTTTCGATGACATGAGGCTGATGGTGAGAAAGACCTCACTATGTGTATGACCTTTAGCTCGTTGGAGATAACATGAAATATAAATATCAATACATTAAAACATTATGCTTTCCTAGTTCCCCAGGGTACATAATTTGCTTTTCTAGCAGTGTAAACAGAATTAAAGACTCTGCCTTCCATGATCCTATTTAATTTTTAGCCTGTCACTCTCTCTCAGTCCAACTCACCTCACAGGCTTGTTGTTGTGAGGAAAATGGGAGGAGGAAGGAGTAAATAAATAAATGATCCTTCATAGGGTATCCTTAAATTTAAGTCACATCTGCTTTCAGGTGAAGGAGTGCACTTGGACTTGAATGACATGCTGGGGAGTCACACACCAAAGAGACTTATTGAGGTCAAACCAAAGATTAAATATGATTTATTCCACTCACAGGTAAGCTTAAAATTACATATTTAAGTAATACTATATCTTTTAATAAATATTAATATGAGTATCCTCCAGTCACAAATTTGATAACTTTTGTTATGATTAAAATTACAGTTTAACAACTTTTGACAGTCCTTGGGTGCCATTGCCTATTGAGGGGGGAGGACACACATAGCCTTGGTCTTTCAATCAATACTACTTTTCTTTGCATTAGAAACTATTACTTAGGCAGTAGTTCCTGTAGGACAAAATACCTCCAAAGTGTTAGAAGAGGGAGCTGTGAGGACTGTATAGCAGTCCTAGTCTTGTTGATCTTGTATGGTGCTGAAACACCATTACCCCATATTGAACAAGTTCATTATGAATCATGAACTGGGATTATTTTATGAGGACTCTAGTGCAAGGCTGTCCAACCCTGGCAACTTTGAGACTTGTGAACTTCAACTATGGCTGGCTGAGGAATTCTGGGAGATGAAATCCATAAATCTTTAAGTTGCCAAGATTGGACACTCCTGCTCTAGTTCATAATCTTACTAGGGAGTTCAATGGGATTTATTGCCTAAACGATGGAGCACTTGCTTACATTCTTGCTGTAGTTTCAAATAATACAATACTCTTTGCAGCAACACTGACATTTACAAATTGGCCCAAATTGCCTTGTTGCTATTTATGCCATTAGACCAGGCATGTCAAACTCGCAACGTATCTTGACTTTTCCCCCATTGCCGGCAATGGGGTGGGCGCAGTTTCAGTATGGTGCATCTGGCCCGCGGGCCGGCGGTTTGACATGCCTGCATTAGACAAAGGAATGAATAAAATTTAGCCATTGCTCCACCCTGGCATGGCTTAAAAAATTAATGCCTATCATAAGAACTGAACCTTAGAGAGCTTTTATCTAGAATCTTGTCTATAGATTTGGATAATAGCAAATTATACTGTAGTTTCAGGATTTCACTGCAAGCTTCATTTATTAACACTTGTTTTTCATAGGTCACATGTATTGCTAAAAAACAAATGGCAAATAAATGACTTGAAAATATACTACTGTAGCTAGATCCTTCAGTGACATTTATGGTAATTCGGTTTTTTTAATGTGCAAAATGAAAGCTGAACTGCCCCAGCTGAGGTTCCAAGGTGCCATCTAAAAGATTATAGGATTTGAAATCCAACAAATATGAGTGGTACTTAGTTGATAAAAGGTCTGATAAACCAGTTATTTAATTTTTGATTAAACGTGTGCCATCAAGTCAGTTTTGAGTCTTAGCAACTACACAGATTGATTTTCTCCAGGAAATATAGTTACAGTAGTTAGTTGAAAAACCATGAAGATAATGCTACATGTTTGATTCTGAAATCATATCAATATTTAATTCAATTATAATTTTAATTCCATTATATTTAATAATTGATACTAAATATTATAAATGCTTAGCAAATTTTATTTTCTCATTTCCCCCCTCTATAAATGATTACAATAAATAATTCCTGATACAGAATGATCAGGCTAAGTTTGTTTTTTTAAAATGTAGTTCTCTTATCTTAATCCTTTCAGAGTTATCCAATGAACTTACCACTCACTGCTGCAATTAGGCCTTTCTGATTATCTGATTTTAAATACCTCCAAACAAACTAGCAGTTCTTATTTTTCTAGGATATGAATTAAGCCTTAAGTTTCTCCAGTTCTAACCTTTCCCTTTACCTATCATTGCTTTTTAACAAAATTTTTGATGTGGAAAAAATGCATGCTTTTAAGCAGTCTTATGAGCTTTGCAAAGCAATACTCTATAGCCAAGTCATAGATAAAATTTATTTTCTTTTTTTCATTTGCAAAGGGAGAATAATCATTTCAGTGCCACACATGATCATGCTAAAATAAGTGGCTTTGCTCCAGATATATCTCAGCTCAGCCTGGCTGGATATAATTTAAGTCTCTCCCCATTTTGTTGCAGGTCTCAAGATACAATCTCCTTTCATTATCAACAGCAAAATCCTCACATGCGGAGACTGGCATTTCTTTTTAAAGAAATCTGCAGAGATGATCCTGGTTAGCTTACGCAGATTCCTAAGCAAGGAGTTGCTCCTGTCAACTTGACGATGAAATAGGGCTCTTACCCTGTGACAATTTCAAAGGGTGGCAATTCCTCCAGTTCCTTTGGCTTTTCTGCCTCCGCAGATTCCTCTGCATTTTCAGCCTTTCCACCATTCTGGGCTACTGGAGGTTCTTCCTGCTTCTCAGCCATCCTGTTGTACTGTAGCGGGTACCTAAAGACCACAGCGGTGGCCAAAAACTGGACACAGGCTTCAGAAGCAGAAATGGAGCAGGGAGGGAGACAAGAGAACTGTCTGGCAGTTCTCAGGAGCTATATATGGAATGGGAGCAGTGGCAGAGATGGGAATAGGCTAGGATGACCCCCCCCACCAGCACTCTCAGATATCACCTCTTTCACTTTTAACTCTGGCCTGAGACATTCTTTTGCTCCTTTTTTATTTTAAATATGAAGTGATGAGTGGAGGGTGGGTGGATTAGGTAATGGAGGGATGCAAATGTAATCTATTTATCCAAAGCCATGACAGAGAAATCTGACACGGTGCAGGAAAGCTGGCCACTCTCCTAGGCTCTTGGACTTACTGAGATGCCTTCTTCCTGCCTCTGAGGGACCACCTTCCAGAGGTGCCAAAAAGAGGCAAGTAGCTTTGCTAAAAAAAAAAGTTCCTTATATTATTAGGTGGAGCTGAAATAAAATGTTGTCAGAAGTTTGAATTTTGTTCCTGACGTGAAAGTGACAGCTTTAAGATGCCTTACTTCCTAGGCAAATGTACTGAAAATATTTCAGGTGAAAGTACTGCATTATTATCTGAACCTAATTGATTTCAGTTTTCCTCACCTCCTTAGGCAGCTGACAGAAAACCTGTTGGATACAGTTAGACTTTCATTGAAGATTTAAAGCCTTCTAATGCTCAGCCGATTTTTTTTTCCTCTTGTGTCTTACAGTGAATCTTGGTAGTGTGAATATTGTGCTCAGCTGGAATTCCAAGTTAAGGGACTAGCACCAACTGCTATTAGCTTGAGGTAAGAGATTAAAATACGAAAAAGAATGTGCAAATGAATGTGGAAATGTGTAAAATCTAACCAGATGAGGTATGAAATTGATTCTGCTTGAGATACGGGATGGTATATGCCAGGGCTAGGCAACCTTGGCTCTTTTATGACTCATGGACTTCAACTCTCAGATTCCAGCTGGCTCAGGAATTCTGGGAATTGAAGTCCATGAGTCATAAAAGAGCCTTGGTGGAGCAGTGGGCTAATACCTCCTTAAGTAACACCAGCTGCCTGCAATTAGTGCAGGTTCGAGTCCCACCAGGCTCAAGGTTGACTCAGCCTTCCATCCTTCCGAGGTAGGTAAAATGAGGACCCAGATTGTTGGGGGCAATTAAGCTGACTTTGTAAAAATGCCGCTTGGGGGTGTGTGTGTGAAAGCCCTAATAAGCAGGCATATACATAGAATGAAGGCTACTGCTAAGCTTGTAAGCCGCCCTGAGTCTTCAGAGAAGGGCGGGATATAAATGGAATTAAAAATAAATAAAATAAATAAAAGAGCCAAGGTTGCCTACCCCTGGTATGGACTCTGCAGCTGGTTTGTAAGAAGTAAAAACTTGATGCCTCCTCTGAACTGCAATTGTTGCTGGTGCAAGGAAACGGAAGTGCACTGATTTTGCTTGTTAGAGCATCTAAGAAATATACTTATTCATTATTCATATTCATATTAATTCAACTATATTATTTTGCAGAAAATTATATTACTGAGACGTACAAGGTAGAAGCTAAAGTGCTTACACATGGATCTGGTATGACAGATAATCTTGCACTTTGTACTCACTTTTACAACCTTTTTTTAAAAAAATATGCTTTATCAAAACTGCTTAATGTTTGACATACTGTTATACGTTGATACATCTCATGATTCTCAATTCTTTCTGATAAATACCTATTCTATAGAAAGGTAATTTGAAAAAATAACACACAAGAAAGCAATCAACAAGCATATTTGTAAAATATATACATTTGCAAATATATATTAGCCATATTTACAATTAGTATCTGTGTAATTTACAAATATATGTAATGTGAATTTAAAAATAGTGGCATTTTTTGGACTTGTGGAAAGTCCTTTGGCTTATGAAAGATGAGGCACTTTTTTGCAGATTCATTTACCTTCTGCAGCTTTTTCAGAATTGAATGTTTGAAAACAGTATTCAGAATGGTTTGGAATATTGCACAAATGGCTCTGTTAGAGAAAAGGGAAACAGTGAAATATTTCTGACACAGTTTTATTGTTGTTCCCATAGTGTTAACTATGTTCAAATTCCAGCATCTCAAACCTCTGACTGTCACATTTGACATTTTACAGAGGAATTATAGAGATGGGAATCCTGAGTTGATGAGTGATACTCTTCCCCTCCTCTTCTTGTGTCCCTCTGGCCCACTTTATTTTTGGAAACTCTTGACTGCTGGATTAATCAGGGTCCCATCATTCTTGCTGCTTTAACTTTCCCTGGAGCCAGCCAAGCCTTACAGATCAATGTTCTGTTTTAATCTAATCTCTGGAATGTTGATCTGGGCTAGAAGTTTTCTCTCCTCAGCTGCTGCTGAACTCCTTCTAGGGCAGAACTCGGCATTCGTGCAGAGACCACCAAGGGCTCTGTGTAGACCAGCCACAGATGTTACATGGTGGTGCTATGCTTTACAGATCAAATGGTTTGTTTGATTCTGTTGTTGTTAGTTGCGAAGTCGTGTCCGACCCATCGCGACCCTATGGACAACGTTCCTCCAGGCTTTCCTGTCCTCTACCATCTTCTGGAGTCCATTTAAGCTCACGCCTACTGCTTCAGTACGCCTACTGTTTGATTCTATACATACACAAATGTATGTGTATTTGTAGACATAAAAGGGTGCATGTGCACACATACCCCTCCCTCCCCGAATCTATTAGAAATATAAAGAAAGAATTGCAAAACAAAAGGATACCGACCTGGAACTTAAACTACTCTACTGAAATAGAAACAGTCCATGTTACAGATTTACATTTCATCTCTTTTTGCCCATGGAGGGCTTCAAACAAGGTTCTTCATCTTATGCCTGATAAAGAAGAGACCATACCCGTTATGTGAGAAAACACCTTCTCTTCTCCCAAACCAGAATGTATCTAGGGAAAGTATAAGAAGAAGCAGAATCCTGGATTCTCTCTAGTCCAGGTATAATTCAGGAAGTCTCCTGACTGAAGATGTGGTAAACTGTCACATGTCATTGTTAACAATAGGTTGATCCAATGTGAGGCAATTGCCTATGAAAAACTTAGAGAAATTCATGTTCTCAGTATGGCTTTACAAGCCATCTGTTAAAGTAATGTGATCCTTATGCAGAACTGTCTTCTCTAATCTGGCTTTCTCCAGATATATTGGACTTTAATTCCCAAAATCCCTTGCAAGTCATTGGTTATGCTAGGTAGGGGTTATGAGAGCTAAAGTCTAGATATCTAGAGCTAGAGGACGTAGAAACAGTTTTATGTTTTTTCTAGCAAATACATTTGGGACAATATACTTAGATGTTCTGTTTTCTGAATATGCAGTAACATCCAGATTGGATAACTTATCAGTTTTGTATAGTAACTGGGAAATTTATTTTATGTTAAGTTGCTTTGTCATATAAGTAAATAGGGTTTTAAAAGAATGGTTGTATTCAGGGCTTTTTTTCTCATAGAGCGCTCAGAATGGAGTTCCGGCACCTTTTTTGGATGGAACCTTGTAGGGTAGGCAAGGCGGGTTGTATGACATGTGTGAGTTCCGGCACCTTTTTCTTTTACAAAAAAAGCACTGGTTGTATTGATTTTCTACATCTACAACATACCTTACATGTTCCCATTTTTTTATTTAATCGTTTTTATAAATTCAATCTGACATGAGTCACTTTTGCTATGACAATTCAAATATCATCCTGACACCATGTTTGATACTGTTATGTCCAATATTATTTGGTACTTTTATATTGCCCTGCCAAAATTGTCCTGTAATCTGCCAATTTATAAAAAAATGCAGGGAGTCTTGTTTTTTTAATGTTTTAAACATATTGAAACAGTAACAATCTTAATTTCTACTACTTACAAGGCTGGTCAATCACAATTTGTGATCTAGTTTTAACTGAACCCACCGTGATTAAAGCTACCTTTTATCTCACTGTCTTATAAATATTGAGCAGCAGTCAAAATTTCCTTGGCTCTGTCCATTGACAGTTCTCCTTAAAATTATGTGTTTAGGGTCATTAAACCGTCCCTTTGTTGGATTGCACGCCTGTATTAGCTTTGCTGGATGTCCAGCAAACTATCTAGATTATTTTCTAATTATAAAGAACTCTGAAGAGCAACAGTCTAACTGGTACATGATCAGAAAATATTTAGGTGGCAAAAGTGAAATAAGACACTGTATCATGCAGAGATGAGGTGTGCTCTTTAGAATAAAAAGGACAGCTGGCTATCAAAATAAAACATATCCCTGGATATATTGTCTGGCAGTAATTCCAAAGCTTCACTGTTGCTTCCTGTGTAACTATTGCAAAGCAATAAACAATGAATTAATAGTAAAGTGTAGCACGGTGTCCTTTGTCTTCCCAGCTCTGTGGGCTATAGCATCTCTATCCCACTCCTAATTCTTGACAATTTTTCCAGGGGTGTCAAGGATAGATTGATAATATTTCATAACTATCTCTACATTTGTTCCCTATTGTAGAATGATGCTCAGCATGGAGTAGCAGTAGCATGGAAAAAAAAATCAAAGGGAGAAATGTTCATACCATATGATAGCTTGCATTGTCTTTCTAGAATTAGTTGGAATTTTCTCCCTACTTATCAGCATCCTTAATAAGATTTTCAGAATGCAAGTACATGTGTAGGAGATGACAATGTGAGTTAATTTAGCAGAATCTATTGCAATACATATGCCTGAATAATCTGATGACTAGGTATATTTTGTAAATGGGCAGAAACTTATACAACCCATTTACTTTATGGAAATCAAAGAGTTATGAGACGTAAATCTTCACTAGGCAATTCTATGGAATATGAGAATGGGAAGTAGCAATTTACCACTCATCATACTTCTCATTTCTGCTTGATTTGAGATTCCTACAACTCAGGTCTCAGAAGGTAAATGCTATTGCAAATAACAAAAAATTACAAACAAATATTACAAGTACAGAAGTTTAAGTTTAAAGATGTTTAAAATATTTCATTTGTACCTCTGTACATGTAACAGTGTGTTTGGTTTGTGCAATAAAAGTGTTTTCCACTCTGTATATGAAGTAGGTATGGCTGTACTTCCAAGAATGCTTTTGTTCTAGACATGCTCATTTTCTTCTAGTTTTATACAAACTTTTTTACAAACTTTCTTTTCCATCTGCCTCGTAGCATAACAGCTTTGCTAAAAAAGGTTCTAAATTCTATTCCTGTAATATCCAAGCCACGTTGGGAAAAGTTTATGCCTGAAAATTCTAGTGAGCAAGTGCCTGTCTGTTTAGAGTAGACCAATGTTTTTCAATCTTGGCCACTTTAGGATATGTGGACTTCAACTCCCAGAATTTCCCATGGAGTTGAAGTTCATTCATTTTAAAGTGGTCAAGATTGAAAAGCACTGCCTTAAGTGTTTGCAAAAGTGTTACCAAAAATAATGTTTTCTGTCATGAGGAATAGTTGTGTTTTCTTAATGTCACTAGATGGTGCTATAAGTTTTTAAATCAGCACGACAGATACAAAGATGGTCCACTGAAGGATGATCATACAGCCTATCTGCAACTCCTCATTGCAGCCATTTCTTTTTCTGGGACAATGTGGTGGCTACCATCTGCAGCTGCCCACCATTATGACAAAAGATATGTCTGGTTTCAGGAAGAGCAAACTGGTGTTGGATGCACTTCCTACAACTCCCAAAGCAGATTTTTTCTTCTGATTCAAAGCCCCGTTAAACCATAGTGCATGTGTGTGTGTGTATGTGTACGTATATATATGTATGTGTATGT